>NC_141166.1:84100000-84515000 GCF_055505025.1 Bos grunniens
TGGTAGAACACAGTGTATCCAGAATGGACATCCTAACTTAAAACTGAGAACCAGAGATTAATTCTGATTTGGAAATCAGTAAAGGCTTAAAGAGGGTTAGTTGACTGATTCTGAAAGACAGAGAAGGGGAAGTTCTGAACTGAGGGAGCCCTGCGATCAAAGGAAAAGGGTGTGAAAGAGAATGAACCCTTCCAGGATTAAGATGCAAGCCAAAGAGTCTGGGGCCAGCTCCTGGGGTCTAAGGTCTAGAGAGGCCGTCTGGGGCCAGACAACAAAGGTGTCCTTAGGGGCCCTAAGGTCCATCCAGAGACTTGGCGCCTTCCCTGGATGGAAGAGTACATGAAGAAATGGCAAGCACATGCATGTAGGGCCAGGTGAGGACGAAGAACCATAGAATCAAGGAAAGCAACGAGGAACATCTGGAAGAACAGAAAGAAAGCTGAGAGTAACATCACACTACTGAAGTGAATTAAGAGCTCCTAAAGAATGTGTAGAAAAAGAACTAGGAGCTCTTAAAACTGTTAAAAAAAAAAAAGAGGGTTTGTGTGTGTAAAACACTACAGAGGTGCTATAGCACCAGAAACAACAGGGAGATTTCGGTTTTGTTATGAAGTAGATCAGGGGTTTCCCAGGTGACTAAGTGGTAAAGAATCTGCCTGCCAATGCAGGAGATGCAGGAGACATAGATTTGATCCCTGGGTTGGAAGGATCCCCTTGAGAAGGAAATGACAACCCACTCCAATATTCTTTCTTGGGAAATGCCATGAACAGAGGAGCCTGGCAGGCTACAGTCCAAAGGGTTGCAGAGTCAGATGCAACTAAGTAACTAAACAACAACAACAACAATAAGGGAGTCAATTACTGGTTCCTCCCAGGACAGTTCATGTTGAGGGCATGGCGGGGGAGGCAGAAACTAGATGCTGGTTAGGGAGTGAGCACAAGGCAGAGAGGGGCAGAGAGGAGGAGAGTGGGGAAGGCAAGGTCAAGTTCTCTTTAATGGGGCAGGTGTCCACAGGAGTATTCAATTGGGGGTACTTGCCCAGGGAAGGCGGAAAAGGCAATGGCACCCCACTCCAGTACTCTTGCCTGGAAAATCCCATGGGCAGAGCAGCCTGGTAGGCTGCAGTCCATGGGGTCTCGAAGAGTCGGACGTGACTGAGCGACTTCACTTTCACTTTCCACTTTCACTCATTGGAGAAGGAAATGGCAACCCACTCCAGTCTTCTTGCCTGGAGAATCCCGGGGACGGGGGAGCCTGGTGGGCTGCCGTCTATGGGGTCCCACAGAGTCGGACACGACTGAAGCGAATTAGCAGCAGCAGGAGCAGCAGCCCAGGGAAGGGAGCAGGATCCCAAGGAAACAGAAAAGTCTTACAAGATGGAAGTAGAAAAAGAACATAAGCTGTGATATTGGCAGGCAGCTTGCTGTGGAGGGGAAGGAGGACCTTATTCAAGAGAATGTACTGAACTTTCTTACAAAGTTGAGAGGGAAGAAGAGAAAAACAGTGTTGATAAAAAAGCAGTTTCAGATGGCAAGTGCAGAATCTAATGCATCCCCAGAGAGTTGGATAAGACTATCTATCTCAAGTGAGGTGAGGAGAGGCAGAGTTAGAGCTTAACTGAGTTGAGGGGTCAGAGTGTCACTGTGGAGCGGTGAAGGGCCATCACTGGTTCTGAAAGTGAGGGAGCACGAACAACACCCAGAACACCCAGTGGGGGTTCTGCTGCGACCTGGAAATCCAGTCTGGCTGTAGTATGCTGTGTTCATCCCAAAAGCTTGTGCTTGTTTCATAAGGTCTTTTGGGAAAAATCGCCTAAATATACATATAATCCACCTACCTGCCCACCACCCATGCACTATCATAAGCAGATGAAGCAGATATTGCATAGAGACAGATAAAACTCAAAGAATGGGGCTAACCTCCTTGGTATGCTCCAATAAAATACTACATTAATTCTTGATTTAAAATGAAAGAGATGGGAAAAGAATCTAATGTGTGCATATATATGCACACACACATACACACACGTATTTAAAACTCAGCCACTTTGTTGTGCACCTGAAAATAACACAGCATTGTAAGTTAACTACATTTTAATTTTTAAAAAGACTTCTGAATAGCTCATTTAGATTATCAGGTTAAGAAAATTTCTTGAATTATAATGAATGTTGTACTAATTTTTTTTCATCTATCTACTGATCTCTAAAAACTCAGTGGTCACAACCTCAGTTTTATTAGGTTTTATAATGCTTTAATGAAAAATTAGAGCATTTATTTTTAAAAAATAGAAAGAAACTTGGGCATATACAAATTAGAGTTTCAGATCTCATAGATCCAAATATTAAAAAGGGAAGTAACCAACTTTCTTACTGAAATAAATTCAAAATACTGAGGAGATTGTAAGGAACTAAAAATCAATAGGAAAGTTTCCATTGAGCACCACAAAAGGAAAAAAAAATGACAATGTCCCCAACTTCTCCTAAACAAATGGTAAGAGAAAGAACATAGGTACATATGTGGAAAACAACAATAAAGCAAGTGGAGTAACCTATTTGTTTATGTCAGATAAAGAGCACCAGGCAAGCTTATAAAGGATTTTAAGAGAATTACAAACTTGGTACACAAAGAATTCACAATTAAAAAAAAAAATCAATGGGGACTGAAACAACATATCTTCATTTTAGAAAACAGTATCATGACCCATCTTGTTAAAAACATCCATTTACATTGGCCAGCATGTGAGCAAAACAGAAAATTAAAAGAGATGGGAGATTGGCTACAGGGTTGTAAACAATGGGAATCGGTAACTGACAAGGAATTTAGCTGTGGGCAAGGTGCTAGGCTTGCTTTTATTCAACATGTTTCCTAAAGGTTCCCAAGGAAGAACAGAATCCCACCTTAACATAGGTTGTGAATGACTAACTTGATAGGTGGTGGGAATAAGGACATGGGAAGATGCGGAATATCAATATGGACAGAAATCCAAAACTCAGCTTATTAACATTATGAAACTGACAAAATAAAAATGAACCTGAATGCAGTAGGACACACTGAAAAGACTATTTGGATTTCCTGGAATTTGACCAGATGAGTCTGTGTGCTGACTGCACCAGCAAATTGATGCTGCTAAGTTATGGAACATGATCTACAGCAAAGGGAGAGACCAAGTCTGTGGGCGCAGAAATACTGTGCAAAAGCTGATTTCATCAGAGGCACCTGATAACTGTATATGTTTGAAAATTAGAGAGTTTTTAGAAGAGCAATAATAATGATTAAGGCAATGGGAGAATTGATTTATGAGGACAGATTAAAGGAGCTAAATATGAATAGCCTGGTTAAGTGACAACTAGAGGGGTACATAATAAGAGTCTCCAAGGAAAAAGCGTAATTATTTATCTGGATACAGCGGGGTATAACTAGGAGTAATGAGATGAAATTAAGAATGGGAAAATTTAAGCTGAATTTCAAGAAAAAGTCCCTGATGGTGTAAATTATTAGCTCATGGAATAAATTCCCTATGGAAATGCTATAGCTGGGGAAACTTCATAATAGAAATGGACAAAATACCAATAAATAATGTAAGTAATAATCCAGTACTTGAAAGAAGGTGGTTACATGTATGCTTTCCTCGTTGACTATATCTTCTCATATTTTTCTTTAATAATCTATTTAGAGTGATTGTTAGCCAAAGAAGTATTTAGACAATTGTCTAAATCTGAAAGGGAATATGTCCTTTAGGTGAGTGAGGCTAAAACCGCTTTAGTTTTCATATACTCTGCAGCAGTAAGCAGAAATAATTTTTTACTACTTTGTTTTAGCAGAGCTGGTCTTGAAGCAAGCTGGACAAACATATTACTGTTTCTAAAAAATAAAACAAAACAATCCTCATCTACCATCCCACACAGTCTATTCTGATTCTCTGTGCCATGAAGCTCATATTTTTAGACATGTTTAATATAAACAATTTATTGCCATAATAGAAATCAAAAAACTTTATTTCAGCTTTTCTAAATGTAGCTCTATGGTCAATTACTTCACATCAATACCAAGATCAAATAGGCATAATACTAACAAGCAGTTTGCTTAATAATAGTCACCACACTAATTAACCCATCCAGAATGTTCTTAATCAGATGCTATTTGTAATGTACAGTTTAAGAGAAAGCTGGCAATAAATGGCTCTATGCTAAAAGAGAAAATAATACCTTACTGATGGGGTGATACTGGCTTTTTTATAGAAGTGGACAGAATGTTTGTACTATTCTGGCGGGAACTTAATGAAGTAACTATGCAAATAGGCACATGTCTGAACAGTTCCTTTCTTCTCCCCAGCTCCAACTCTGGTGGAGGTGCTAATGAGAAGAGGAGAGGTACTGAGGTAAGAAGGGAAGAGGAGAAAGGAAAGAAGAAAACCAGGGAGCTGCCTTCTAGAGCATATGCCAGGTTTGCCATTTTATCATCCCCCTGATTTTTCACAAAGTCTTTATTGAATTTTTTACAATATGGTTTTATGTCTTGGCTTTTTTTGGCTGCGAGGCATGTGGGATCTTAGCTCCCCAACTAGGGCTCAAATGTGCACCCCATACCTTAGAAAGTGAAGCCATAACTACTGGACCTCCAGGAAAATTCCCCACCCACCTCCAATTTTTCTTAAAGAAACGTTCCGTTCAGTTCAGTTTAGTTGCTCAGTCATGTCTGACTCTTTGCGACCCCATGGACTGCAGCATGCCAGGCCTCTCTGTCCATCACCAACTGCGGAGTCTACCCAAACCCATGTCCATTGAGTCGGTGATGCCATCCAACCATCTCATCCTCTGTCGTCCCCTTCTCCTCCTGTCTTCAATCTTGCCCAGCATCAGGGTCTTTTCAAATGAGTCAGCTCTTCACATCAGGTGGCCAAAGTATTAGAGTTTGAGCTTCAACATCAGTCCTTCCATTGAACACCCACGAATGACCTTCAGGATGGACTGGTTGGATCTCCTTGCAGTCCAAGGGACTCTCAAGAGTCTTCTCCAACACCACAGTTCAAAAGCATCAATTATTCAGTGCTCAGCTTTCTTTATAGTCCAACACTCACATTCATACACGAGTACTGGAAAAATCATAGCCTTGACTAGACAGACCTTTGTTGACAAAGTAATGTCTCTGCTTTTTAATATGCTGTCTAGGTTACTGCCCACCTAACTCACAGAATGTCCTTTCTCTTTCCAAATCTGTCAGAAGACCTACTCAACTTTTTTTTTTAACTTTTAGAAAGATTATGATTACTGCAGTTGTTTCCAATCTGTTATTAGCTATGGGACCCCACCCCCAATTTTTTTACAACCAATAGCGAATCTTTGAAACAGAAGTTGCTGCTGCTGCTGCTAAGTCGCATCAGTCGTGTCCGACTCTGTGCGACCCAATAGACGGAAGCCCACCAGGCTCCTCTGTCCCTGGGATTCTCCAGACAAGAACACTGGAGTGGGTTGCCATTTCCTTCTCCAATGCATGAAAGTGAAAAATGAAAGTGAAGTCGCTCAGTCGTATCCGACTCTTAGTGACCCCATGGACTGTAGCCTACCAGGCTCCTCCGTCCATGGGATTTCCCAGGCAAGAGTACTGGAGTGGGGTGCCATTGCCTTCTGTGAAACAGAAGTAGAACCTCCTTTTTGCTGCCTATCCTTCCCAACTTCTGTCCCCCAGTTTAGGTCTAGAGGCACTAACAAAAAACCCAATATTGTGTTGAGGGATGTTTAAAGACATAGTTGGAATAAGTACTTTGGCCACCTCATGTGAAGAGTTGACTCATTGGAAAAGACTCTGATGCTGGGAGGGATTGGGGGCAGGAGGAGAAGGGGACGACAGAGGATGAGATGGCTGGATGGCATCACTGATTCGATGGACGTGAGTCTGGGTGAACTCAGGCAGTTGGTGATGGACAGGGAGTCCTGGCGTGCTGCGATTCATGGGGTCGCAAAGAGTCGGACATGACTGAGCGACTGAACTGAACTGAACTGAGACCTAAATTTGATTGTTTCCTTGTACCACCTATAACCAAACATACGAACCTAGCACTGAACCTGTAGGAATGGCCAAATGTGTTATTCAGGTTAGTCTTAAAACATAAGATTTGAGAGGACCTTAAGTTGATGCCCTGGTGGCGCAGAGGTTAAAGCATCTGCCTGCAATGTGGGAGACCTGGGTTTGATCCCTGAGTCAGGAAGATCCCCTGGAGAAGGAAATGGCAACCCACTCCAGTATTCTTGCCTGGAGAATTCCATGGACGGAGGAGTTTGGTGGGCTACAATACAGTCCACGGGTCCCAAAGAGTTGGACACGACTGAGCGACTTCACTTTCACTTTCTAAGTTGATGCTAGATTAAGGGTAAGCAAAGGAAATGCTCTAGGCTCCTTAGCTAATTTCTGCTGAAGTTGAGAAGCTAGTTTATGTTTAGCTGACTAACAGATAATTGGGGAGAAGGCAATAAAATGAAGCAAGTCAAATCAAGTGAGGACATTAAGACTGATTCTGTGTTGCTGAAGAGCATGTCATGGAAGAAAAGTATGTCATGTGGACTATATTGTTTACAAATGTCTTTCTGAGAGATTTCAATAAGAAGTACTCACTACATAAGTTCAACTTATAGAATCTCATAAATTAATACCCACAGATAAGAGTCCACAAGACAGATGATTAAGTCATGCTTCTCAAAGCAAATCTGGAAAATAGCATGTGAGAAAAAAAATGATGCAAATGAGTGAATGATTAAATGAACAGAGAGATAGCATAACTGATCAAGGATTATTCCAAATACAAGGTAATGAAGAAAGAGGAGAGCCTTAGCAACTGGAATAAGGAAACTGGCAGGCCTGTGGGGCAGACAAGGGGAAAGGATAATGAAGAAGCCCAGCATGTGTCCATGTCGCTCAAGCTGGGTGAGAGAGCGCTGTGGCCACCTCTCTAGGCTAAAGTCTCATAAGGTATGATGTGTTCATCACGAGTTTCATGGGAACATGTGTATTACCCTAGAGAAGGGTTTGTGAGAGATCAAGTTTAGGATATGCTGGGTTAAATAAAGTTAGACATTTCTTTACTACAGAACTTCCCAAAGCACATGCTAGTATGTACAGTAAATATGTTGATTCATTCATTCATTCTTTTCATTCAATAAATATTTATTTAATATCTATTATGTTATACAAATACTATATTTACTGTTTCCCAAACTTAGCACTCAATGAAACAAGGACAATCCCCCACTGCATACACACAAAGAAGCACCTTAAGAATTAACATTCAATAAAAGTACCCTGGCAAATAGTTCTTGAGACCCTAGGTGGTACATAGCTTGAGTCAAAAAGCATGGGAAACCAGATGGGTGATGGCATATTTTATAGAGTAGGGATGGCAGAAGGAGGGGGAAAATTCATTTCTGCTCCAAATGGTGAAACTGAGCCCAAAAGTCATACACCAAGGCCACACATCAATAGAGAAAAGGAAGTCTGAAGATACCAGGAAAACTTGTGAAAAAAGTAACAGAAAAAGACATGGTTCAAGGCTAATATGGATGACAGCAGAAAAAAATATACATCGCTTGATTTTATCACAGCAATTTCTGTGGATTCCTGGATAGGAACCATAATTGAGACTTGAAGAGAAAGGAAACAGGAATCAAAAATAATTTTTCCAAAACCAACTGGGAAGACAAATCCAGGCACTTCAGTGATTGGGTGATTTATAACAAAAAGTTGATGGGTGATTTATCACAGAAACTATTCACTGTTTCCAAACAATGTGTTGGAAATTAATTACAAAATTAACATTTTTAGAATTTAGCCACATAAGCAAATATCAAAGATAATTAAAAAATCATGTTGCCCACATGTATCCAATATATCACTTATATGGTAAGCAGATTTATATAAACCTATAAAATATAAAAGTAAAGATCTTAATCTCACATTCTCATGTGTACACGCACACCCCCTATACTTTTTGCCACCCTATCTTCACTAAATAAAGGAATCACAAACAAGGAAGTCTATCATAATTAAAACTAGATGTTTGAAGACCACAACATTAAACAAAAAGATTTGTGTTTGGTATTTGGTTGTAGGATGGCTGCTCTTCTTTACTGGAGATGGCTAAGGGCTAATATTCATAAAATAGATGGCACATGTCGACGGAGGCGGTTTCAACAAGAAACTCCTGGCAGAACATAATTTGAACAAATCTGAATCACACATGAGTCAGTCACAATCCACATGCACACAGCATAAATGCTTTGGGGGAACAGCCATCCAACACCACCATGGCTGGTTAGGCCATGTCATTTTTTTTTTTGATTTTGAATTTATTTTTATTTACTTATTTGGATGTGCCTGGTCTTAGTGGCAGCACTCGGGATCTTTGATCTTCACTGAGGCATGTGGGATCTAGTTCCCTGACCAGGGATGGAACCTGCGCCCCCCGCATTGGAAGCGTGGAGTCTTAGCCACTGGACCATCAGGGAAGTCCCTGGGCTGTGTCATTTAGATGCTCAAGTTCTGTGCCTGAACCAAATTTCAACTCCCATGGTGCAAATTTTCAAAGGCAACATGCAACACTGACATCAGTCTGAAAGGATACTGAGCAAGAGTGTCTTGCTTGGACTACGAAGAATCTGTTTTCTGACAAGATAGGAAAACACGATCCATAGAAACCAACCTCAGTTAAAATTAACAAGCAAACTCTACTTGTTAGTCTGAGAAATTCAAGCTGAAACTGAAAGCATATTTATGGTTATCAGACTGGCCTCATTATCCGTGTATGGTCCCGGATATGACACATTTAGTCAAGACAGCATCTTCTCTTGAAGGCTGCCAAAAAGAGAAGTTTCAGTTTCCTCTGTTGTTTAAGGTCCATCATTTTCTGATGTCTGTCCTTTAGATAGTTGGCATATATGAATATCATAAAAAAAGACAGTTCTGTTCCCATGAGTCTATTTCTTTTATACTTTTTTTTAACCAGCATTTCTAAGAATCATTTCTGAAAATCTAATCCATTCCCATTACCTTATTTATACCATTAATTTACATGGCTTATTCTGGCAACACAGTTTATGTAATTAGTATTAATTAACTTAAATTATTATGCCTCAACTCCTCATTCTCTTATTTAAAAATTCTTATCAAAGTGTAGTTTATTTACAATGTTGTGTTCATTTCAAGTATACAGAGAAGTGAATCAGTTGTACATACACAAATATTCACTCGTTTTTAGATTCTTTTCCCATATAGGTCACCACAGAATATTAAGTAGAGTTTCTTGTGCTATACAGTAGGTCCTTGTTAGTTATCTGTTTTATATAGAGTAGTGTGTATATGTCAGTTCAGTTCAGTCGCTCAGTCGTGTCCGACTCTTTGCAACCCCATGGACTGCAGCACAACAGGCCTCCCTGTCCATCACCAACTCCTGGAGTTTATTCAACTCATATCCATTGAATCGGTGATGCCATCCAACCATCTCATCCTCTCTCATCCCCTTCTCCTCCTGCCCCCAATCTTTCCCAGCATCAGGGTCTTTTCAAATGAGTCAGTTCTTCGCATCAGGTGGCCACAGTATTGGAGTTTCAGCTTCAACATCAGTCCTTCCAATGAATACTCAGGACTGAACTCCTTTAGGAAATATGTATGTGTATATGTCAATCTCTCTTAATTCCAAAGCATTTTAGATTGTATACATTGATAATATAACTGCCTACTGGTATGAACAGTTTTTTTTTTAATGTAATTTTATAAAATCTCTTTATGACATACTCTTCCCATACTGAAAACTTAAGGTCCTTATCAATGTGTGAGATTAGGAAAAGCTATCCTGCATGTTGCCACAACCCATGTTTATCAAATCCAGAGCCATCCTTGTGAACATATGCATACTTACTTTTCATGACTCACGTTCCTCACCAAAAAGTGCAAAGAACAACAAAACCTCAATACACAAGGTTTACTGAAGTAATTCAACACAGTTAACAAACAACACAGTTAGGCTAAACTGCAGACAGTGCACCTTTATTTTCCTGTCTCTTCTTTAATCGTGCTCCACCCACTGGTGGTTAACTCCCTAAGATCTTAATACTACTTTCCAACTACCCAGGTCCTCCCCTCCTCCTATTACCATGCATCCCTTTGCAGCCTATCCTGGAACTAAGTCCCACTTTGGATCTACCCTGAATCCTGCTGTGCTCTTCACTCTTGGTCTTCTGGAAACTAACCTTAAATTCCCACAATGTATTAATCACCTTCCCTGCTCAATACATTACACCTTACACCTTTGCAATACCTTAACTGAAGGGAACTAATTACAAATGGGATGATTTTAGGTACCACAGTAAGCCTATGAGAAAGATTCTTTTGGGAGGACAGGTGGAGAAATCTCTGTGAAGCACCTTAAAGTAAGTCCATTCAAGCAATGGGCATGTTGAAGAGGGGAGAACTCAGGTGGTATTGGTACAAAGGACTGCATTGGCATTTCCTATATCTGTGAATTTATACAAATAACGTAATGTCTCTGAAGCTCAATTTTCTAATCTATGAAATGGGATAACACATGGTTTTGCAAATTTCTTGAGAAATTTAAAAGAGAGTTAGTATTAAGGTGTAGATGAGCTAAGTAAGTCAAAGTTCTGCTTTCTTTGCACTTTATGTAACATCCATACTGAGGGAGTTATTCCTAAGGCCATCTTCGGTAACACTGGGTTTTCCCAGTTAGGAAATGAGTCACTGTGTTGAATCAGCTAGCAAACATTCATTCGACAAATATCTGAGCTCCTTGTATGAGCAAGAGGTTGTGTCTATATTTACAAAGCTTTTATAGCATACATAGTGATATTTGATACTTATTTTGGTCTCTCAGCCACAGAGATTGAAAACTATCCATAATTATCCTTAAACTAAATTGTATTTACTGATTCCACTACTAACATGATATAAGTTTTCCATTTAAACATAACAATTTGCTCATCATTTGTTTCATTAATAACTCAGAAGTGAAGTTTTAAAAGCATCTATTCATTTACCCCACTTAATTTAATGATAGTATAAAAAAATGAGTTCCCAAAAGTGAATATGAAGCAATTTTTTTCAAGGAAGAGGAAGAGGCTGTTCTACATAGACCAAAGCAGCAAGCTGCTTTGTATGGATTAACCTTGTTAGCCAGTACATGTTCACATTACTCTGGGAATCTGTATCTTCTATAGCATCAATAAAGCATTGAAGGAAAACTCTAAAAATGATCTCTAATTACGTTTCCTATTCCACAGATTTTTTTGGAAGCCATTATTTGGAAGTTGAAAGCAAGACAGTAAAATGTGCTTGTATTGAAGAAAGGATCACTTCCTTCTTTCCAGGCAAAATAAGAATTCCTTTATGGCAGTTTCCAACTGGAGAGTTTCCATTACAACACGGTATCATTTCATGGGTGCTATGGACTGAAATGTGTTCCCTTAAAATTCACATGTTGAAGACCTAACTGTGAATGTGACTAAGTTTGGAGATAGAGTCCTTAGGTGTGTGTGTGCATGCTAAGTTCCTTCAGTCGTGTCCAACTCTTCGTAACCCCATGAACTGTAGCCTGCCAGGCTCCTCTGTCCATGGGATTCTCCAGGCAAGAATACTGAAGTGGGTTGCCATACCCTCCTCTAGGGGATCTTCCCAAGCCAGGGGTCGAACCTGTGCCTCTTGCGGCTTCTGCATTACAGGTGCATTCTTTACCGCTGGGCCATTGCAGAAGCCCCTCTTTAGGAGGCAAGAAACAGATGGGGAAACAGTGGAAACAGTGTCAGACTTTATTTTTTGGGCTCCAAAATCACTGCAGATGGTGACTGCAGCCATGAAATTAAAAGATGCTTACTCCTTGGAAGGAAAGTTATGATCAAACTAGATAGCATATTCAAAAGCAGAGATATTACTTTGCCAACAAAGGTCCGTCTAGTCAAGGCTATGGTTTTTCCAGTGGTCATGTATGGATTTGAGAGTTGGACTGTGAAGAAAGCTGAGAGCAGAAGAATTGATGCTTTGGAACTGTGGCATTGGAGAAGACTCTTAAGAGTCCCTTGGACAGTAAGGAGATCCAACCAGTCCATTCTAAAGGAGATCAGTCCCAGGTGTTCTTTGGAAGGACTGATGCTGAAGCTGAAACTCCAATACTTTGGCCACCTCACGCGAAGAATTGACTCACTGGAAAAGACTCTGATGCCGGGAGGGACTGGGGGCAAGAGGAGAAGGGGACGACAGAGGATGAGATGGCTGGATGGCATCACCGACTCGATGGTCATGAGTCTGAGTGAACTCTGGGAGTTGGTGATGGATAGGGAGGCCTGGCGTGCTGCGATTCATGGGGTCGCAAAGAGTTGGACACGACTGAGCAACTGAACTGAACTGAGAGTTAAATAAGGTCATAAGGATTGTGCCATAATCCAATAGGACTATGTGGCCTAAAAGTAGAGGAAGAGATCTCTTTCTCTCCCCTGCCACATGTGAGGATGCAGCCAGAAGGCAGCCATCTGCAAGTCTGTAAGACAGCTCTCCTCAGAACTGGCTATTCTAGCACCTTCATCTCAGACCTCCAGCCTCCAGAATTGTAAAATAAGTTTTGTTGTTTAAACCACCAAGTCTATGGCATTTTGTTATGGCAACCCTAGATGATGCATACAATGAGACATTATTTTGGAAAAGAGGAGAGAGAGTCAATACTGAGATGAGCGAAATTTCCTGAACAGAGTACCAGGAAAACGATGGAGTAGGAGGTACCACATCCATGTTGACAGATAGTGACAACAAAAGAATACTGTACAAGAAGAGAGGGCTGACCATCAAAACTGATAAGAGAATCTAGGGATGAAAAGAAGAAAAGGTGTGAATTTTCTTGTGAAACAAAAATGTTCCTTTTTTTTACTTTTTTTACTAAAAATAAATTTTAAAAGTATAGAAAATTGAGTTTAGGAGAGAATTTTTCTTAACAGTTTGTTCAGTTGTGAAGATATTTACTTAATCTCTTTAAACCTGGGTTTTCCCATATATTCAGTGAGAATGAGACCAGTCCCCTAAACTTCTCAGGGAAGTAGGAGGATCAAATTTCTAATCTAATTTATTGATTATCTTATAAGGAGGCAAAAAGGTACACTGGATCAGGCAGGCCTCTAGGTATGCCACATAGCTTTAAATTCAGGACTCTGCCACTTATTGGCTGCCTTGGGGAAAGAGCTTTCTCTCAGCCAGCTACCCCACCCGTACAATGGGGTTAGTAACAATGCTGCTGTGCAGTTCTGTTTTCCACGTTGTGTGGCACCTAGTAAGAGCTCAGTAAATACTATCATTTTTTATTTTTGATAATAATGAAGATCATCATCACTTTGTTGTTATGGTTACTAAAGAGACAATGTTCTAAAAAGTCCAGTTTTTGACTCAACTGGCCCTTTCACAGTTAAACTACTTACAAAATCTGAGATCCATGCCTTTTTCAAGATGCATTTTTCTTGTTAACCCTCACAAGTTTACACCTAGCCATCCATTTAAAGCAGGCATTTTAATATGTTACCTTATTTTCATTTGTATACTAATCAAAGATTTGTTCTCTGCCTAGAGGCACATTAATTACAAAAAGGCTCAATGTTATAAATCAAATATATTCCTCCCTTCATATTATTTGTTTCGTTTTTTTCTACCTTAAGCTTTTCCTTGTCCTTCCTTTTATTTCTTCATTTTTCTAACTGAGAGTTTTCATCTTTCCCCTTCTTAAAGCTGCATAAACCAGAAAACTAAAACCAGGAAATTTAAAACATCAGTTTCCAGGTCTCTGAAGCATGAACAGATGGGCATCAAAAATCCAGTTCTTTTTTTTTTTTTTCCCTTTTTCATTTGCCTACCCACAACCTGAATAAATCAAAATGACCAGAAAATCCAACTTCCAGCACACCCCGTTCCCCACCACTTTGTTTTGCTACCACATTAAATGCTACAGCACTAAGTACTGATTCACTTCAAGTTCTGGTTGTACTGTTGTCTAAAATTTTTAAGCCACACACACAAAAAAAAAACTGTCTTTATTCTGAACTAATATTTGAAGATATAATTTTGTTAATTTTACATCTGAAATAAAGTCTTTAAATGTACAAAGTGAGTGTATAAGCACTTCCACTTTCTTCAGGTTTTCTATACTTTGCAGTATTTCTAAGTTTGGAAAAGAGGTTGTAAAAATATAACAGATGGGTAAACTGTTACTAGAATATAACCAAGGCTTGAAGGTAAAGAAAGACTTAAACAGTCAATGAAAATACTGAGTGAAAAAGGTCAGAACAAAAAACCTCATTCAACATTTAAACAAATCGGAATGCCTACTATGTGGAAAATATGATGCTGTGAAAGTGCTGCACTCAATATGCCAGCAAATTTGGAAAACTCAGCAGTGGCCACAGGACTGGAAAAGGACAGTTTTTATTCCAATCCCAAAGAAAGGCAATGCCAAAGAATGCTCAAACTACTGCACAATTGCACTCATCTCACACGCTAGCAAAGTAATGCTCAAAATTCTCCAAGCCAGGCTTCAACAGTACATGAACTGAGGCAGAGGAATCAGAGATCAAATTGCCAACAACTGTTGGATCATCGAAAAAGCAATCTGTATGCAAGTCAGGAAGCAACAGTTAGGACTGGACGTGGAACAACAGACTCGTTCCAAATCGGGAAAGGAGTACATAAAGGATGTATATTGTCACCCTGCTTATTTAACTTATATGCAGAGTACATCATGAGAAATGCTGGGCTGGATGAAGCACAAGCTGGAATCAAAACTGCTGGGGGAAATATCAATAACCTCAAATATGCAGATAACACCACCCTTATGGCAGAAAGCAAAGAATTGAAGAGCCTCTTGATTAAAGTGAAAGACGAGAGTGAAAAGTTGGCTTAAAACTCAACACTCAGAAAGCTAAGATCATGGCATTCAGTCCCATCACTTCATGGCAAATAGATGGGGAAACAGTGGAAACAGTGACAGACTTTATTTTTTGTTGAGGCTCCAAAATCACTGCAGATGGTGACTGCAGCCATGAAATTAAAAGAAACTTGTTTCTTGGAAGGAAAGTTATAACCAACCTAGACAGCATATTAAAAAGCAGAGACATTACTTTGCCAACAAAAGTCCGTCTAGTCAAAGCAATGGTTTTTCCAGTAGTCATGTATGGATGTGAGAGTTGGACTATAAAGAAAGCTAAGCATCAAAGAATTGATGCTTTTGAACTGTGGTGTTGGAGAAGACTCTTGAGAGTCCCTTGGACTGCAAGGAGATCCAACCAGTCCATCCTAAAGGAAATCAGTCCTGAATATTCATTGGAAGGACTGATGCTGAAGCTGAAACTCCTATTCTTTGGCCACCTGATGTGAAGAACTGACTCACTGGAAAAGACCCCGATGCTGGGAAAGATTGAGGGCAGGAGGAGAAGGGGACGACAGAGGATGAGATGGTTAAATGGCATCACCAACTCAGTGGACATGAGTTTGAGTAAACTCTGGTAGTTTGTGATGGGCAGGGAAGCCTGGCATGCTGCAGTCCATGGGGTTGCAAAGAGTCAGACACAACTGAGTGACTGAACTGAACTACGAGCAAGGCAAATAGCCAAGATGTCCTCATGGAACACCCAATGGAGTCGGTGCTCCAATCAGGGTAGAATTAGATATTATGTTGATGAGAACCCAGGTCTAAGGTGGGGGTAACACCATGTAAGGCTCTCTAGAGAAGGTGATCTTTCAGCTGAGACCTCTATGATGATTATAGTGTAGTCAAGTGTGAATCTAAGTGGTGAGTTGTGTTATGAACAATAGCACATGCAAAGAGTCTGGGAATAAAACATAGTGCAGGGGTAAAAATATAGAAAGAAATGGCAACCCGCTCCACTTTTCTTGCCTGGAGAATTCCATGGATGGGGGAGCCTGGTGGGCTACAGTCCATGGGGTTGCAAAGAATTGGACATGACCAAAAGCAACTTAGCACAGGGGTAAAAAAAAAAAAAAATGTATACACACACACACACATATATATATATAGCCAGAGCATTGAGTGGGTGCAGATAGGGGTAAAGGTAGGGGAGGAGAAGAACAGAAATGCGAAATGCGGCTAGAGAAATAACCAGGGGAAGGCCTTTCTGCCCTTAATAAGTAAGAGGTTTATAGCCATTTGACAAGTTTCTAATCAGCCTGGGTCTGAATAAAAATGCTGGCTGCAGTGTGAAGACTGTGCTGGGGAAGACATGACAGGACGAACATCACTTTTAAATCCCCCTGACTTTGAATTTCTAATGAAATAATGGTACGAGAATTTTAAGACAGGCAGGGACTCTTAGGGACAACAAGAATAACTGAGAAGGACGACAATAGAAGATTCTGAGAGATGGAAAGCAGATGGATAAGTGGTGTTGAAGCAGAGCGGAGGCAGAAAACGTTAGTAAGTGCGGGTGATTTTGCTTGTGTACGTGGTGTTGGCTAAGAAATAGAAGCTCATTTGCTCCAGAGAAACTCTATCCTTCCAATTCCTGGAAGGCTCAGGAATTCGACAAACCATGTGCCCCTGGAGGTGCAGTTGCAGAGCAGAACTGAAAACAGGAGCGGTAGCAATTCTATATAAAATGCACTCAAGCCCTCTGATAGTCTCCCAAAGCCCATGCAGCCGAGCGGGCTCTCTTCTTCCCAAACTTCCTCCTTAGCTGCAGAAACACTTCCTCACTGGATGATCTGAACCACAGACCCCAGGCAAGGGTAAAGGCAAGGGTGAGGGAAATTAAATGAAAGGATGTTGATTTATTAATGATGCTTCTCCAGCACCCTTTGCATATCTGGTACCCAGATAGCTGGAGATTCTCCTTCCAGGAAGTTATAGTAATCTTTCTGGAAACTAACTGGGCTGACCTAGCAACACTGACATGTGGACATGCCACAATAAAACATCTGAATTCCTAGGAGGAAGGTCACTGGTCAGTAAGTCCTGTCTCTGAAATTCTAATCATTTTTCAAGGTCTCACCTCAAATATGAGTGGAGAGACATGGACCATTAGATATTTGGGGGAAATTTTTAACATAAAGTTAATATGATAAAGCAAACAAATCAAAAAGAGGAACTTAGCAGAAACTGAGACATGGACAGAAGAAGAACACTTTTTAAAAATCCTATTATATCCATAATGATAAAATAAGGATTTTTGCATCTATGGTGGGAGAAATAGGATGCAATAAGAAAGTATATTTAAGAATAAGAAAGAGTGCTTGCAAATTAAAATATCATAACTGAAAAAAAATCAACAGAAGAGTTAGAAGATAAAGTTGAGGAAATCTTACAGAAAGCAAAACAAAAATAAAGAAGATAATAGGAAAAGAGATAACAAAATAAGGTCAATCTTAGGTTCAATCATGATGAAGAGGCACTGCAGAACATGCATACTGAGAAAATCATGGGGGAGAAAAATTAAAAACAAAAAAAAGAAAATAACAAAAACCCAATTCATATAGAATCATTATGGAATTTCAGAAAATCTGGAGTTGAAAAAAAAAAAAAACCCAATACCTTCTGGGAGAGTGAACAGGATGGGTCACATCCAAGTTATCAGAAACAGACGGGAATAAGACTTCTCAATAGGAAGTTCAAAAGTAGAAAACAATGGAACATTACCTCAAACTTCTGAGGAAAAATGATTTTCAATGAAAACTCAAAACTCTGTTAAGCATTAATTAAATGTGATGCAGGAAAAAGCCATTTTCAGACAAGCAAGGTCTTAAGAAGTTTTAGCTCCCATATACAATAAAGGACAGAATCGGTATGGATCTAACAGAAACTGAAGATATTAACAAGAGGTGCAAGAAACACAGAAAAACTATACAAAAAGATCTTCACGATCCAGATAACCATGATGGTGTGATCACTCACCTAGAGCCAGACATCCTGGAATGCAAAGTGAAGTGTTGCCTTAGGAAGCATTACTAGGAACAAAGCTACTGGAGGTGATGGAATTCCAGCTATTTAAAATCCTAGAAGATGATGCTGTGAAAGTGCTGCACTCAATACGCCAGCAAATTTTAAAAACTCAGCAGTGGCCACAGGACTGGAAAAGGTCAGTTTTCATTCTAATCCCAAAGAAAGACAATGCCAAAGAATGTTCAAACTACTAAATAATTGTACTCATCTAACATGCTAGCAAAGTAATGTTCAAAATTCTTCAAGCCAGGCTTCAACAGTATGTGAACTGAGAACTTCCAGATGTTCAAGCTAGATTTAGAAAAGAAAAACCAGAGATCAAACTGCCAACATCTGATGGATCATAGTAAAAGCAAGAGAGTTTCAGAAAAACATCTACTTCTGCTTTACTGACTACACTAAAGCCTTTGATTGTGTGGATCTCAACAAACTGTGGAAAATTCTGAAAGAGATGGGAATACCAGACCACCTAACCTGATTCCTGAAAAACCTGTATGCAGGTCAAGAATCAACAGTTAGAACTGGACATGAAAATGGACTGGTTCCAAATTGGGAAAGGAGTATGTCAAGGCTGTATATTGTCACCCTGCTTACTTAATTTATATGCAGACTACATCATGTGAAATGCTGGCCTGGATGAAGCACAAGCTGGAATCAAGATTGCCAGGAGGAATATCAATAACCTCAGATATGCAGGAGACACCACCCTTAAAGAAAGTGAAGAAGAACTAAAAAGCCTCTTGATGAAGGTGAAAGAGGAGAGTAAAAAAGTTGGCTGAAAACTCAGCATCCGGTCCCATCACTTCACGGCAAATAGATGGAAAAACAATGGAAACAGTGACAGACTTTATTTTCTTGGACTCCAAAATCACAGCAGATGGTGACTACAGCCATGAAATTAAGCTTCCTCTACAGAAGAAAAGCTATGACCAATCTAAACAGCATATTAAAAAGCAGAGACATTATTACTTTGCTGACAATTTCTGTATAGTCAAAGCTATGGTTTTTCCAGTAGTCATGTATGGATGTGAGAGTTGGACCATAAAGAAGGCTGAGTGTCAAAGAATTGATGCTTTTGAACTGTGGTGTTGGAGAAGACTCTTGACAGTCCCTTAGACTGCAAGGAGATCCAACCAGTCCATTCTGAAGGAGATCAGCCCTGGGTGTTCATTGGAAGGACTGATGGTGAAGCTGAAACTCCTATTCTTTGGCCACCTGATGTGAAGAACTGACTCATTGGAAAAGACCCTGATGCTGGTAAAGATTGAAGGCAGGAGGAGAAGGGGACGACAGAGGATGAGATGGTTGGGTAGCATCACCGACTTGATGGACATGAGTTTGAGCAAGCTCCAGGAGTTGGTGATGGACAGGGAAGCTTGGTGTGTTACAGTCCATGGGGTCACAAAGCACTGGACACAACTGAGTGACTGAACTGAGATACATTTCTTGAGGAGGTACTGGTGGATACACCCCCACTAGAATGAGAAAGCAAAAGAAGAGAAAAATGTGGGATCCAGAGAATAGTTGACTCAAGTGTCCAGGGAGCAACAAGAATGAACAGGAGAATCTAGGCCTCCAAGTGGAGGTGTGCAAGGAAAATAATGGAAATGATAAGCTTCTTGATGTGTTTGACCATATTAAAAAAAATAGTGATGGTCACAGACCTGGGAATGGGTTTGTGATAATGATACAGAAATCAAGCAAATAAAACTAAAGCAATATTTATCTCCAGGAAATAGTGAAGAGTTGTTCAGGAAAGGAAACCTCATTACAGAAAACAATGATGCTCAAAAGGGAACAACTTTATACAGTGATAATGCTATAGATGCAGAGTATTTAATGAACCAGAAGTTGAGATACAGCTATACTGGAAGGCTAGGGAGAGCGAAAATGTCTGTGTGCTTCCATGTGTATGCTCATACTGTAAGAGAGCTAACTAAATCACCATTTCTTCTGGTTGGAAAGTCAACAGACAATATCTCAAACAACATCAAAATATAGCAAGATAGAAAACAAAAGTTCTGTTAAGTGGTAGCCTCAGTGCGGGAGGGAGGTTGAGGTGGGATGAACTAGGGAAAAGAATTTGCTTTATCTTACAGATCTTTCTTGCATCCTCTAACCTTTTAAAATCAAATATATGTATTAGTTTGAGAATTCATGACTTAATTGATAATCTCTAGAAATTTCTTCGGAGAAGGCAATGGCACCCTACTCCAGTACTCTTGCCTGGAAAATCCCATGGATGGAGGAGCCTGGTAGGCTGCAGTCCATGGGGTCGCTAAGAGTCGGACACGACTGAGCGACTTCACTTTCACTTTCATGCAGTGGAGAAGGAAATGGTAACCTACTCCAGTGTTCTTGCCTGGAGAATCCCAGGGACGGGGGAGCCTGATGGGCTGCCGTCTATGGGGTCGCACAGAGTTGGACACGACTGAAGCGACTTAGCAGCAGCAGAAATTTCTTATCAAAATCTCTTCGATTTTTGCTTCTAATATTTTCTATAATTTTCCTTCTGAAACTTTTACTAGATATACCCAGAATTTTGTTTTATTTCTTAAGATCTAGCTTCTAGATCACTAATTCTCTCTTTACACATTTAATACTTAACACATCCACTGGTTAATTTTAAGGAATATATAAAACTTCTGTTTAGTTCTTCCAAAAATATGCACCAGGCTTTTATAGTACCTTTTATTTCTCACGTTTTCAACTTTTTATGCTATTAACTGTTTCAAAGAGCTACTTTATCTTTTTTATACAGAAGTTCCACTGGAGAAGGGAATGGCAAACCACTTCAGTATTCTTGCCTTGAGAACCCCATGAACAGTATGAAAAGGCAAAATGATATAGGATGGCATCACTGACTCGATGGACGTGAGTCTCAGTGAACTCCGGGAGTTGGTGATGGACAGGGAGGCCTGGCGTGCTGCGATTCATGGGGTCGCAAAGAGTCGGACACGACTGAGCGACTGATCTGATCTGATCTGATCTAGTATCTAAACTTATTAAGGGTCCAACCTTACAGTAATTTGTTAGAGCTAATTTCTAACTTGCTACACTAGAATAGATATTCAACAGGAAACACCAGAAGAGAAGAAAGTTTGAAGGAGAGATTGGAGTGATGATTAATTTACATTTTGGTAATGATCAGTATGCCTGGGAAGAGCTGAAAATTCACCAAAGTGAGGTAATGGAGAAAAGTTTTGCCCAAGTTTTATTCTTCCTTTAAAAAAACACAAAAAACTCACCATTTAAAAAAAAATTCTGATATATTTCCTTAAGCAATCAGCAGATATTTATACAGCACCCACTCAAACTCAAAATTCTGCTGTTATAAGAAGAAGAATTAGAAGAAAAATCAGACATTTTAACATATGGCTGGATTTCCCTCTTCTAAGCTTTTTGAAGAATTGTTTAAAATTCACAGCAATTCATAGTCACCTTTCAGGACTTGCTGAACATTATTTCGAAGTTTAACATTATTTGCAGAAGTTTTTACTCTTCACCTTGAAATATCCTTTTTTGAACAGTGGGCAAATATTTTCAGTAGAGACTCTTTCATTCACAGTGTATGCTAACATTATTGTGAGTCACAAACACACAGATGTATGTACAAACATCTCCTTAAATACTGAAATGGATAAAAGTGGAGATGGTATACTTTAAAGACATAGTAAAAGCCCTAGAAAAACTAAGTATTCAGAGAAACGCTCATATAAAACAAAAAAACTTCGTCTAATCTTACAAATGTTATTCTGTAATAATTTAGCTGTATTGACAGCCTGCATCTTATTGGTCTGGGCTATTCTAGAGTACTGCAGATGCTACCCGAACTGTCAATACATGCCCTAATTTATACCCATTTAACACTTCAATAATATATGCCAGGGCATAACTGAGTTCTAAGGAAGTAAAAATCCAGATTATTCAGGAACTGCATGTTATTTTGGAAGTACAGATAGCAAAGGGCCTCATGGCCCTAAGCAGACTGCCAAAGGCCATTTAAAACCAATCATGTGTCAATGTATTCTAACAGAGAATTACAGACAATAAACCAGTGACATAGCAAAGTCTTACTAAACTATTATCTTTAAGCCAGAAATAACATTCCAATTTTATAAAACTGGAGTTAAAACAAGCATTATTCTTTGCTTTCCTATAGTAAATAAATGAGAAAAAGAAACTTCATTGCCTCACAGGTTTATGGTGCACAATAGTTGCTCAATATAGACTTTCTAAATGAATGAATGCCTTGGAAAAAGGAAGTAGAATGGGTTGGTTAGGCATAAGCTCTTCTATGCTTCTCTGGGACCTGATTGTTTCCGTATACTGATGTGTGGTTTGGGATTTTGAGTATGTTTTATTTGGGTAGTTTGCATATATGAAGTAGAAAGAGGTAAGGTTGGTTGAAGGGTAATTATTTGTTGATGGAAGAATATAAAAAGTATAAACAGCTCAGCTATTGCTTAAGCAAACTCAGCTCTTCATTCCTGATCTACAATGCAAATAGTATACAAAATAAGGTTTCATTAAAGAGTGGCTGTCACATCAACAGGAAGGAGAATGAAGACCTGCTATGCAGGATTATTAGATATATTGAATTTGTTGTCACCACGATCAACAAAATACTGCTTCTAAGGACTACACACTGTGACACAGAAATAGCTTTGCAATATAGAACACTAGTTTGATTTTTTTCATTTTATTGTAATGGAGCTATATATACCTCTAGAAGAAATGTACGCCAATTTATTGATGGCTTAGGCCACTATTTTTTTTAAAGTAATATACTAATCAAAAAACATCTGTGATAACTGAAAATCCATTCTGAATAAAAAATTAGAAACTTTCTATCACATGATATCTATCTCCACAACACAAAAATAACTCTATATTGTATGATGTGGAGTGGGGCTTTTCCTATCATCTTGGTGTTTCAGCTGAGGTCCTAACACTGAGGATTAATATCTATGAATGCTAAAGAGGTGCTGCCATATTTCCCCAGGACTTGCTAAAGGTAAAAATATTGGCCCCATGACTCTTACAGATAATTCTTTAACAGTGAAAGTAAGCGGAGAAAATTCACAGGAGTAGGTGTGCTCCATGAGGACCTCCTATGGAGACTTGGAATGGTAACCAGAAGGAAAGGCTGGCATCTCTTTCCCCAAAATGTGATTGCCAAGCTGCCAGAATTCAAAAGCTTGCCTCCTCTTGCTCCCAGAAAAGAGCTCTTGGAGAATCTAATGCATGCCCCATAAAATGTGGGACACTGACTCCGATGAGAGCCTGGACTTCAAGATTTTAAAGGTAGGAGGCTGTATGAAGTTGTCCACAGGGAAAGGTGAGGAGAAAGGGCAGCAATGCAGGCAGCCTCCATTTTTACCATTTTGAGGGAAAAGGTACCTGATCTTCTTCTCCCTGTGGTTCAAGTGGAGGGGAGTCATGCACCATATTGAAAGGACTATGCTTAGGAAGGCTCCTTCAGTGCAAAGGACATTCTTGTGGGAATCAGAGCTGAGAGAAGGAAGTGATTAGAGATCATCCAGGGAGGGTTTCCTGTATGATAGGAAATATCTGGGTGAGAGGTCTCCACAGGAGAGTCTGAAAAGGAAATCAGTCCTGAATATTCATTGGAAGGACTGATGCTGAAGCCAAAGCTCCAAATACTTTGGCCATCTGATGTGAAGAGCTGACTCATTAGAAAAGACCCTGAAGCTGGGAAAGAGTGAAGGCAGGAGAAGGGGGTGACAGAGGACGAGATGGTTGGATGGCATCACCGACTCAATGGACAAGAGCTTGAGCAAGCTCCAGGAGATAGTGAAGGACAGGGAAGCCTGGCGTGCTGCAGTCCATAGGGTTGCAAAGAATCAGACACAACTGAGCAACGGAACAACATGTGCCACACAGAAGTGCTGGCATTTGGCTACTGCCTGACAGAAGGCATTTGATACTCAAAGAGACTTTCAAAATAATAATAAAAGAGATTCTCAAGTAGCACCAGATATATAATAAGCCTTCATCTCTTTTCCTCCAGTCCCTCTTCCTAGTCCAGACCCTGCTACAGGAATTTAAAGAGACGGGTAGGAGGCATGAAAAGAAGTATATTTAACTGGCTTATTGGACTCAGTGGCTACAATGAAAGAACAGCTTTACATCCCCTTCTGCCACTGCCTTCAAACACACCTTCACATTTCCTTTTCCTTCCTATTGGTAACAACTCTGGCAGATACCCTGGCTTTCTGGCTTGTGATTCTTTTTTTCTCATATCATTAGCACTTCTTTTTTTTCTCCTTCCCATATTATAAACTAAGAACAGGAAAGGCCTTTTGAAACATGGCACTTAAAGCTAGAAACCACAAAAGTATAGGTTTGTCTGTGCAAAAATAAAATATTTTAATAAATCAAAAGCTTCATAAATTCAACTGAAAAACAAGCAAAAGGAATATTTTAAACATATACGACTTAGTAAACTCTTAGAAATTAATGGGGTTAGCTGTTCAGCAATCCCAGGTTCAATTAGTTCTGCTATTGTGTTACCCAGTAGTTATATGATGGTGGGCAATTCACTTAACATCTCTGGGCTTCAGCTTCCTCCACTATGAAATGAGATTAATACCAGTATCCACGGGTTCCGGGGAGGATTAAATAAAATAATTGATGTAAAGCTCTCAGCACAGTGTCAGACAAACAGTATGTATTCAAATAAATGTCACCTTCATATCCTCATCACCACCATCAGTCTCCAAGTGGTTAAGTGAAAAAGTAGTAAAAATTAGTTTATAAGCATTTTTTCCCCTGTATCGCTACAGTTTTCCACATTGAGCATGTGATGCTTTGGTAGGAAAAATACACAAACTATTTCAATTAAAATATAAGAATAAAGGCATTTGTGAGTCTCTGCCAACTTTACAAAGTTGAGAAAGCTGCAAGTTTCTCACTTGGGCTACAGAGGATCATCCTGCTTAGTCTGTTACATGTAATGTCCCTACAAGTTACTGAATAGGCAAAATGGTTCTCTTCCAACATAGGCAAGAACCATCTGGTCATTCATTGACAGAAGTAAATATCTGAGCACGAATTATGTTTCCACTGGTCAGTATATATACACACAAGACATGTGAAAGGCATAAAAGCTTTAAAAAACATTCACAAGACTAGAATGAAACATTTTGTATCATGGCTTTATGCCATATTGTCACGTCAGGTTGTATTTGTTTATCATATCACTTCATTTAGTCTAATAAAAAATTACTCCCAGGACTCAGTTTCCTTCACTGGCATCGCCATTCATTCTGGGCACAATTTTATAAAAATGAGGCGAATGGAAAGATACTGATGTCATTGTAAGATGAAGCAAAACCACATGAGAGGCCCTGGCTCTGGTGCTCATTTAGGTCCCATAGAAGAGGGAAGAAGTTTGGGGATGTATGTGTCACAGTATTTGAAATGGCTGCCCTCCACACACAAGCCCAATTTACGAGAGAAGAACATATAAGGTAGAAGGGGGTTTCAGTTTTTAAACTACATTACTAAGCACACATTTGCTTCTAAACTTTAAAGCAGTGCTGAATCGCATTTGGACAGAGTTATAGCATTGCTTTAAACACACACGCACACCCAGACGCACACACACCATGGAGGTAATTCAGTTACTCCTGCTGCACAGATGTGCACAAGAATGCTCTAAGTGATTAAGATAGGGCTTTAAAGTTAGCTAATTAGAAACATATCTCTTTCTGTGATCAACAGAGATAGTAACTCTGAGTTCTGATTGGTGGAAATGTAAGTTTAAATTTAGATTTAAAATGTAAGATGCACAGATAACCCTTGGACCTGCTTTTGTGTTGAACTGTCTTAGAACGAGAGGCTTTAGTATCTAAATGCCTTCGATCAAGGCTAACAGTTTAAAAAAGATAATTCTGCTCATCTGATATTATTAAACTGAGATTCCCATAAACAGCATTTGTTTTTTCTTGGAAGGAAGGGTAACAAAAATCATGAGTGTTATATTTTAAATCCTATCTTGACAGAAAGAAATTGTTACCATTGTAACAAAAACCACACCACTCTACTCTGATTATTGGGGTGATCCTTTTTTAAAAAGCCATAGGGTCACTGAGAGAATAAAATACAATAATCAATAGGAAACTTCAGCATAGTGCTTGGCACAAGCAGTTGCTTAATAAAGTTTCAGTTTTGCAGAAATGAAGGTGATTGTTAGAGACGGTGAACCTAGAGAGTTATAAGTATGTGCCTATTTATAACTTCAAGTTATATTTTCTATACCGGACTTAAATACCAACCTCTGAGTGTCCGTGTCATGCTAGAAAAAAGCACTTCTGCCATTGGAAATTTTAATGTTACAATTGTGTGAAAAGTCCCAAAGGTCAAATGAAGCTGCTTCCCAATGGCCTCATAACCCTGACCAAAGTCACATCCACGGAGGACACAAGGTCACTCCCAGTCTCCTGGGGCCATATTGAGAAGATCCTGCCTCCATGGATGAGTAGAGCAATCCAAGTTCCCTGGTTGACTAAAGAATGGACCAACATCTAACAAACATGTTATCGTCTATCACATATGTGTTACCCTTTTACTGGAAAACAATATGGATATTCTCATTGAAAGAGACATAGTTGATCATTTCTGCCTGCTAGCATTAAAGAAGCTGCTGATGTTGACGGCACAGGCACTTATGTGCAAAACTACGAACTTTTCCAGTTGTTTTATACATATTGTGTTCACAACTCCAGAGAGGTTGATCACAATGTCAGTTAAATTTTCCTCTCACTGAAGTGTCACACATGTACTAGAAACAGGGCTGGAAGGGGAGGTAGGGTATATATGTTAAAATTCTTCAGCAGGAGGGGCAGTTTAGCAAGGCACTTTTAGAAGCAAATCGTCTCTGCCTCAAATTTCAGGGTCATCATCTAATAGGTAAGTGATTCATGGCCAATAAAATAACCTAATTGAGCTACTGGCTTTTCACTTATTAAATGGGAACAAGTTCCTGTGGTTGTCTTAAGGATCAGCTGAAATGGTATATGTTGAACTGATGTATAGCAGAGACTGTTTATATCAACAAATCCATTTCACACTCAGACTACAGGTTCTAGAAAGAAAACACACCTGTGTAGCCTAACAAGCTAGTTGTTGATGTTCTGGGTGTCACTATTTGAGCAAGTCTGCCACAAAAGCTCTAGAACTGGTTGATGAATTCAGCTATTTCCTTACATCTGTTCCAAATAGCTGCCATTGAATTCCACACCTTGCACTAGGGCTATCAACGGCATTAGTGGTCTAAAAATTTCCCAGACACTTGAGTAGTGCAAACTATGATGATAACAGCTTGCCATTCCCCATCACCTCGTCCGATTTTTCCATTATTTCTGATTGATATAACTGCATAAAGCACTCAGAAAACCATGCAATATAGGAAAAACATGTTTGAGGAATATGTTTCAAGTTGGGTGTTAAGTGTAGATATGAGAAATTGGTTATTAAAAACACAGAAGCAAACCTCAGGGAGGGGAAGTAATGAATAGCAAAGAAACTCGTATCTAGACACTAATATCAAAATATTCATTAAGAATGCTTTCCCTTCTTCCACTTCCTCTTAGTCAAAATGTTATGTAGACATAGCTTATACTCAAGTACCGAATAGTTTTCCAATAGGTAAGCAGATATTAACTTCCTATTGTGTTAATGTCCATGTTTAACTAGAGGCTATTTTTGCCATACTTCATAGAAAGCAAAAGAAAAATGTTGGAAATGTTTCTTTGGACACAATTTGTGACAATTCTTTTTATTGACATTTTTATTTAATGGTATAAGTGTTACATAGGTATACTACCAAAGCAACTACCTATTATTGTGAGATAATATTATTATTTTACTGAAAAATACTCTCTGTAAAAATATAAAACGTTCATTAATTTTTCAAAACAACAGTCAGGATGATGAGAATGAATTGGGTGAAAAGGTGTCTACAGTAGACTTGAGAGTATACCCACAGAAACAGACATTCTTATACAATAAAATCTACTCATGATGCCTTTTCTAGAGAACTTTTCTACAACTAGTAAAACTTGATGGACTTGATGGAACAATTCCTTTTAAGTTTAAATCATGGGAGAGAGTCTGGATAATCTGCAAGACATAAATAATGTGTCACACATCTCCTAATCACCATTTATTAACCTGGTGACCCTGAATGGGCTTCAGGGAGTCCTTGAACCCCCTGTAATTATATAGATGATTGTGTGTGTGTATGTGTGTGTACTTATTTGCATTTTTCTAAAGAAAGAGCCCATAAATTTCATCTGACTTCTAAAGGGATTTATGACACCCCCATAAGGTTGAGAAGAATTTATTCATTCCATAAATATATTTTATATGTCTACTTTTAGTTAGGCACTATGCTAAGCTTGGGAGCACATGGAAGACAGTGCTTGACCTCTGCATTTTAGAGTCTAGCAATTGATTTGAATATGGGAGGTGGGATGGAAATCATTAATCTCAAAACTCTGCTAATTATCCTTTTCTCCTAATCCAACCCCACCCCATCTAATCTTCTCCATATCTCACAATCTCCTTGAGACAAAGTCTTCTCTATATAATCCATAGTTTTTTTAAAATTGAAGAATAGTTGCTTTATGATATTATGTTTCAGGTATACAACATAGTATTTAGTATTTTTTATAGATAATTATAATTAAAAATTATAAGATAATGGTTATAGCTTCCTGTGCTGTACAATATATCCTTGTTGTTAATCTATTTTATACATAGTAGTCTGTGTTTTTTAATCCCTTATCACTCCCTTGACGCTCCCTGATTTGGTGTAACAGTTATTTGTAGATGTTTTTGATGATAGTCATTCTGACAGGTGTGAGTTGACATCTCATTGTTGTTTTGATTTGCATTTCTCTAATAATTAGCAGTGTTGAACATCTTTTCATGTGCCTGTTGGCCATCTGTGTATCTTCTCTGGGAAAATGTCTATTTAGATCTCTTGTCCATTTTTGGAGTGGGTTGCTTGTTTTCTTGATTTTGAGTTGTACGGACTGTTTGTATACAGTGGATATTAATTCCTTGTTGTCCATATAATTTACAAATATTTTCTCCCATTCAGTAGGTTCTCTTTTCATTTTGTTGATGGTTTCCTTTGCTGTGTAAAAGGCTTTAAGTTTAATTAGGTCCCACTTCTATATATTTGCTTTTATTTCTTTTGCCTTAGGAGATGGAACCAAAGAAATACTGTTAAATTTATTATCTCTTCTAGGAGTTTTAAGGTTTCAGGTCTTACATTCAGATCTTTAATCCATTTTGAGTTTATTTTTGCATATGGTGTTAGGGACTATTCTAATTTCATTCTTTTACATGTAGCTTTGCAGTTTTCCCAAACAACTTATTGAAGACTACCTTTTCTCTACTGTACATTCTTGCCTCTTCTGTGTAGATTAATGGACCACAGATGCATGGGTTTACTTCTGGCCTCTCTATTGATTTCTGTGTCTGCTTTTGTGCTAGTTACATGCCATTTTGATTATTATAGCTTTGTAGTATAGTCTGAAGTCAGAAAGCATGATACCTCCAGCTTTATTCTTTTTAATCTCAAGATTGCTTTGACCATTTGGGGTATTTTGTGGGTCCATATGAATTTTAGGATTATTTGTTCTCATTGTGTGAAAATGTCATGTGTTTGATAGGGATTGCATTAAATTTGTAGATTTTTTGGGGGGTGGGGTAGTATGGCCATTTAGACAATAATAATTCTTCCAATCCAATAGTATGGGGAATCTTTTCATTTCTTTGTATCATACTCAATTTCCTTCATCAATTTCCTTATAGTTTTTGGAGTACAGGTCTTCTAAATTCTTGGTTAAGTTTAAGGTATTTTATTCTTTCTGATTAAATTTTAAATTGATTTTTTTTTTTACTTTCTCTTTCTCATAGTTCATTATTAGTATGTAGAAAAGTGACAGATATCTGTATATTAATCTTGTATCCTGCAGCTTTACTGAAATCATTTAGTAGTTCTAATAGCTTGTTGATGGAATCTTTAGGGTTTTCTATATATAGTACTGTATCACCTGCCCTAGTGGCTCAGATGGTAAAGAATCTGCCTGCAATGTGACAGACCTGGTTTTGAACCCTGGGTCAGGAAGATCCCTTGAGAAGGGAACAGTTACGCACTCCAGTATTCTTACTTGGTGAATTCCATGGACAGAGGAGGCTGGCAGGCAGTCCATGGGTTGCAAAGAGTCAGACACGACTGAGTGACTAACACTTTAGGGTTTTCTATATATAGTATTGTTTCACTTGCAAAGAGTGAAAGATTTACCTTTTCCCTTCCAATCTGGATGCCTTTTATTTATTTATTTACTTTTCTTGTCTGACTGCTGTGGCTGGGACTTTCAATATTACATTAAATTGAAGTGATAAGAGTGGGCATCCTTGTCCTAAATTTAGAGGAAAGGCTTTCAGTTTTTCATTGTTGAATATGATGTTAGCTCTAGGTTTGTTATAAATGGCCTTTATTATTGTGATATATGTTCTTTCTATACCAACTTTTATGAGAGGTGTTATTGTGAATGCATGTTGAATATTGTCAGATGCTTTTTCTGCATCTTTTGAGATGACTTCTCTTTTGTTAATGTAGTTTATCACACTGATTGCTTTGTGAATAGTGAATCATTCTTGCATCCCTGGGATTTATCCAGGGATAAATTGATCATGTTATATGATTCTTTTTACATATTGTTGGATTTGGTTTGCTAATATTTTCTTGAGGATCTGTGCATTGGTATTCATCAAAAATACTGGCCTGCAATATTCTTTTCTTGTAGTGTCTTTGTCTGATTTTGGTATCAGGGTAATTGTGTCCTCATATAATAAATTTGGTAGTGTTTCATTCTCTTCAATTTTTTGGAATGGTTTAAGGAGTACAGGTACTAGCTTTTCCTTATATGTTTGACACAATTCCCCTGTGAAGCCATCTAACCTTGGAGTTTTTTCTTTTGGAAATTTATTAAATTAAAAGTTCAATTTTACTACTAGTGATTGGACTGTTCGAATTTTATGTTTCTTCTTGATTCAGTCTTGGCATTTCATGTTTCTAGAAATCTGTCCATTTCTTCCAAATTGGTTGTCCAATTTGTTGGCATGCAAGTGTTTAGAGTATTCTTTTTTATTTCTTATTTTCCTTATTTGGGTCCTCTCTCTTTCCTTCTTGGTGAATCTGGCTAAGTTTATCAATTTTGTTTCTTCTTTTTTTAAAAAAAATCAACTCCTTGTTTTATTGATTTTTCTATTGTATTTTTGGCCTCTATTTTAGTTATTTCCTCTCTGATCTTTATTATTTCCTTTCTTCTGTTGACTTTGGGCTCTGTTCTTTTCTTTAGTTATATACTAATGTTCTTTTCTTTTTAGTTTTTCTGTATCTATTGTAGGTTTTTGATTTGTGGTTACCATACAGTTCATATATATTGATCAACATATAAATTTTAAACTGGTAGTCATTTAAGTTCAAATACATTATTAAAGATCTGTATTTTTTACTCCCTTTTTCCATGCTGTGCACTTGACATCATATTTTACATATTAGTGTTTATCCCTTTCCTGTTATCATTTTGTAATATTTTGTCTCAATCTTTATACTGACATAAATGGTTGATCCTCAGTTCTGACCGCTTATTTGCCTTTTCTAATGGGATTTCCCTTTCCTATAGATTCTTCCTTCTTTTTCTCTTAGACAAGACTTTTTAACATTTCTTTTAGGGTAAGTTTAGTATTAGGAACTCTTCATTTTTGCTTGTCTGAAAGGTTCTTTATCTCTTCTTCACTTTTAAATAATAATCTTTTTAGGTAGAGTATAGTAGGTTGCAGGTTTTTCCCTTTCAGTACTTTGAAAATATGTCACTCCTTTCTGACCTGCAGTTTCTGCAGAGAAATCAACTCATTGCTTTATGGGGATGCCCTTGTATGTTCATTGTTTTTCTTTTGCTGCTTTTAAAAGTCTCTCTTTAATTTTTACTATTTTAATTATGAGAAGTCTTGGTGTGAATGTTTGGATTCATCTTGTTTGGAAGGCTCTGGGATTCCTGTATCTGGATATTTGTTTCCTTCTTAGGTTTAGGAAGTTTTCAACCATAATTTCCTCCAATAAATTTTCAATTCTCTTTTCTCTCTCTTCTCCTTCTAAAATTCCTAGAAAGTATATGATGGTATGTTTATTTTTTTCCCATAGATTTCTTAAGTTGTTTTCATTAAAAATGTTTCTTTTTGCTATTCTGATTGGGTGATTTCCATTTTTCTATCTTCCAGAGCACTCATGTGTTCTTCTAACTTAGTCTGCTATTCAATACCTCTAGTGTGCTTTTTATTTCAGTTATTGAATTCTTCATTTCTGATTGGGTCTTTTTTATATTTTATAATTCCCTGTTGAAAATTTCACTGTGTTTATCTATTTAGTTAACATTTTTATTAACAATGTTTTGAAGTCTTAATATGGTATATTGTTTGTATCTGTTTCATTAATTTTTCAGATTTTTTTTCTTGTTCTTCAAATTGACAGCAGTTTCCCTGACTTTTCATTTTGCTTAACTTTCTCTGACTCTGAATTCAGGTGAAACAGTTACCTACTGTGGTCTTGAAGGGGTGTTGCTATGTGGGAGCATCCCTATGTAGACTGCATATGTCCAGTGCCTTTGACGGGAGAGCTGGATTTGATGTGGATGCAAGTCACATCTTTCCTCAAGGTGTGCTGGCAGCTATCATCTTTGTGGGAGTGGAGGCTGGAGGTGCAGGGGCTAGAGCTGGAGCTGTGTGTGAGGTGGGACTTCCCCTCTGCTCAGTGGCCCTCGATGCCCTACTGGGGATAGGATCTGGTCCCTTATAGCTGGAGCTGAAGCCCTCAGGGTTGGGCTCTGGTTGGTTCTGTCCCCCTTAAGTGGAAGCTTTCTCCTCTCCCAGCAGCAGGAATCTTGCCCCAGAGGAGATGGAGTGTTGAAGGAATGGAGGTTAATACAGACTCTTGGCTCCTGTCCACTATAGACAAAGGTCCAAGCTGTCTCTCAGGCACTGTCTGTGCTTGCGATTGTTTCCCTTGCTTTGCTCAAATACAGCCTCTGGTGTTTAAGTCTCCTTTGTCCCTCACAGCTGATAACTGCTGTTAGCTTCCGCTACCTCTGCTATGCTGTGGAGCCTCACAGTAGGGCAGGTGGGGCTTGTGTGAATTCTCTCAGCATACATGGGGCATGAGCTGTGGTAGAGTGACTTCTGGTGTGCTGCTTGAGCAAACACTCTTTCCTGGGACCAGAATCTATTCTGTGTCCCACAGATAGGCTTTCTCTCCAGTCTTTGCAGCCCTAGGTCCCATCCATGCTGCCAGGTGGAGTGAGCAGGACTGGAGTGTTCCCTCGGCTTGGGAACCTGGCAACCACGACAGCTGTCCTCTCACTGCACTGTCCACCCTGTGTCCTCTCCCCACTCTCTCCTGGTGAGCAAAGTCCAGGTTTCCTGCAGCCCCGTTATTCCCAGACAGCTTCCAACCAGACAAGGGGGTTCATCTCCCCTGTTTAAGACTCCAGAACTGGGGTGTCCAGTCTGTGGCTCTCGCCGCTCACTCCCCAGGGCGGGTCTCTGCCCTTTTCCTCTGAGTCCCCTTTCCAGGGTTATAAGTCTTAACCCAATCACTTTTCTTCCCTTTTCATCCAATTATGTGTGGATAATTTCTTCTGGTTTCCATTTAGTTTTCAGTCATGATTTTTCCACACATAGATGTATTTTTGATGTGCTCACGGGGAGGAGGTGAGATCCATATCCTCCTAGTCAGCCATCTTGATCAATCCTCCCATGTAATCCATACTGAACATCATCGCCACTTTTGCTGACATTGCTCAAGGTTCCCTTCTATTCTTATCCTAAAAGCTTCAGTTCAAGACCCACCTTCTTCAAAGTGCCTTCTCTGAGACCCCTGAATATTAATGACTATGCATGCTCTGTTACTTTCACATTCCTTCATTTTTCCTTCTCAACTAAAACGCAAGCCCCGGAAAACAGGAGTCCCATCTCATAGATGATATTTTTGTACGTGCTCCTGCCTAGTTGGGTCTACCCTACCTGCCAGTTTGTTTCCTGCTGGAGAAGATGAACAGATTTTAGAATGTCTCTCTGACCTAGATCAAAACAGAAGCAGGAGGTCTTCTTAGAAGGCAATACGATTAAAAAAAGATGTTGACAAAGCAGAGTAAAACAAATGACAAGGGAAGAGTCAGTGAAAGAATGTGTTCCCAGAGAGATGGGAAGAAAAGTGTGGTTGGAAGGACACCAAAGGTTCTGGCTCTCCGTGGAGGGTGATTCCAGAGGCACCACAGAGCCCTAGGAGGATCCTCAGACCTTGGGAGGTAAGCACAGTGCTTTTACTAATTGCAGTCAGAAGACAATCCTCACAGAACTTATTCATTCCTGGGAGCAAAGCTGTAGCCAAGCTTAGCAGGAGACACGTTGTCTTTCTGCAGCATGAATATTAGTGGGAGAAGGAGCCTGCTCAGACTCATAAAACGCACCCACTCCTGTTCATTCCAGTGGGAATGAATGCTACTGCCAGACAAAGCTCATAAGGCTGTGGATCTTACTGTGGTTGCAGAGCGGAAGTTTTAAAATACTGGAGAGTTTTAAAATACTAGGAATGTCTCAGACCCATCCCCAGAGACTTTGATTCAAGTGATCTGGGTGGGAGCCTGGGCTCTGGTATTTGTTCATATCAGGTGATTCCAATGTGCCACCAGAGTTGAGAACTGTTGTAACTGCCACCTTGGAAAAAAATTCAAGGACTTTGGGTGGGTGGGGGAGAGGGTGTGGTGGTAGGGTATGGATGCCTGGTATTTTACCTCTTAAAACAAAAGGTTTTAAACCTAGAAGAGAAAATAGGACATAAGGCATAAACTGGTGACTACATGGACAGTGCTGAGAGTTGGTTTTATAAATGCCAACGAAGGGAAGAATACATCAGAAAAAGTGTTTTTCATGAAGCCAGGAAAGAATATCTTTAATTTGCCAGTATCATCAAAAAGACTCTAAGCTAAATTTTGGAAGGAAGAGAGGGAGAAAAACACTCAGACACAGTTGTAAAATCTGAAACCATGGGGGATAAAACAAAGCAGCAAGTGGTAAAAATGCCCAGAAAGTTTCAGGGAAAAATTAAAGGGAAACCAATTGGAATAAAAATGTTGAGCCTAATGGGTCTGTACACCCATGCACAAAGTTTGAATGAGAGAGTGATTTAACTTGGAATTCTTACGCAATAAGGTGTGCCCTTAAGGGCTATGTGTGTGCTCAGTTGCTTAGTCATGTCTGACTCTGTGACCCCATGGACTGTAGCCTGCCAGGCTCCTCTGTCAATGGGACTGCAAGAATACTGGACTGGGTTGCCATTTCCTCCTCCAGGGAATCTTTCTGACCCAGGGATTGAACTTGCATCTCCTGCACTGGCAGGCAGATTCTTTTTTGCTGAGCCATTGGGACTGATTAAAAATGCCAGGTCTGGAATATGAGAATTCTAGGTTCAAATCCCGGCCTTATCACTTGTTAGCAAAGTAGCCTTGGGAAAGTTTCTTCACTTTCCCAAGCCTCAGTTTCTTCATAGGTAAAATGGAGAGATTTATACTATACCACAGGAATTACTGTTAGCTTCATATATGAACTCACAGATATTAACAACCTAGCACTGAATGTGGCACATAGTAATCATTTAATAAATACTAGCTTTTTAGTAAAAGTTCTATTGTTAAGAATAAACCCTGGCCGACAGGAAAACTTTTTCCAGAGGAAAAAGGATTTGTTCAAAGGAGAGGGCTATGTAGATCACAAAGATCATGTAGATTATAGACCCAAGAGTGGAAGTGTTTCAGAGAAAAGAGAGAAAATCATGAGGATTTTTTGCTTTAAAATAAGTGCACTCCAAACTGCCACAGGTCAGGTAGAGGATATGGTTTGGTAACAGAGATTTCTAAATGGGCACAGAAGTAAATATACAGTTGTAGTGAGGGACTTCAACCATGAGGACACCATCTGGAAGTCTTACTTGGCAAACACACAGCACTGGATACATTCTTGACTTACTTTGCTAAGAGTTTAAGCTCTAAGAAGGAAGATGAAGCAAGTAGGGACCAACTACTTTTCTGGACTTAAATCAGACAAACTGAGATGGTGGGATGAGTAGGGGATGTGGAAATGATCAGGAACTTGAAAGAAAGTGGCCACTAAGCATTGTGAAACACTTAACAACAGAGGAAAAAAATACGGAGACAATAGGATTTGGTAGAAGCTTAGGTTAGAGAAACATTTCTAAACCTAAGCGACCAGACAGGCATGATCCCGTGGAAAAGACAATGTGGAAAGCACAAAAGTATTCTGGATTATAAAATACTGGCTAATTCAAAAGAGACATAAAGGAGGGAAGAAAGTGTCTGAAAGGAGGACAGCAGGGTATGATGGCAGCCATGTGGATATGGGACACAGGAAGAGCAAATCTTCATGTAGCCAGGATTCTCACAGTCACAGAGCTCACTGGTTTTCTGTTGCTCGTTCTCTGTTCAAGAGGACAGAATCAGGGTGGATAGGTATAGTGAGGATATAAAGTTGTGTATCTTCCTGAGGTAAAATGTATTAACAAGCGAACTGTCACCCCAAATGTACTAAGATACTGACTCATGAAAGATTCTACAATGATTTTTTTAACCTCTCAATAAGTTAGAAGGAAGTCCTAAATAGAGCTGTGCCAAGTCTGGCTCCAGGCTTTCGATTAAACGCCCCTAGCAAGGTTGGGTGTTTCAACCACCACATGCACACACACCACAGCACAGCCCTCTCCCACCTTGCTATCATTTGCCTCCTGCTAGAAACTCCAGGGAGCTTACTTTTGTGCTGCATCATGTAGCACTAAGCCTGGCATGGAAACAGTTAACCCTCTGATTTCCATTGGACTTCAGACAATTATTAGTGGCCTAGTGATTTAGTTGCTAAGTCGTGTTCAACTCTTGTGGCCTTGTGGATGGCAGCCCATGAAGCTCCTCTGTCCATGGGATTTCCCAGACAAGATTACTGCAGTGAGTTGCCATTTCTTTCTCCAGGGGATCTTCCCAACCCAGGGATGGAACCTAGGTCTCCTGCATTGTAGGCAGTTTCTTTACCAACTGAACTGCCTAGGAAGCCCAGAAGGGCTTCACTTTTTTCAGCCAAGGTTGCCAGAGAATGAGAGGTATTGGTCTCTGGATCCCATCTCCAGTTCATTTTCTCAGAAAATTCTACTTGAAAATGGAAAAATATCTCATTGGTTTGACTGAAGTTATTGACACTTACTGTTCTCCACTTAAAGTGCTATCACAAAGTATGTTTCATTTTTAGTGGAATTCCATTTAAAATCAATGTAGTTGAGAGAAGTCCTCTGTCTACTTTACCTGGTGTCTGAGCTATTGTTTTGTTCTGTTTTGGTTTTGTTTTAGGGAGAGGAGGAGTTGAGAATGACCATGTTAGTGACAGTCTGAAACCAATACTCTTCTCTTGAGGTTTGATCTCTTAAGTACTTTCCCCAACGTTCACTGACAAGGAATTTCATCCATTCTGATGTATAGCACAGCCATATCCTCTAATCATCTCTGAGAACAGATAACGTGGCAGCCCTCAACAGAAATGGTTGTTCTTAAGCTCAAACATAACAAAAATATTCTACACTTCTTAAAAACATGCATGAAACAGATTTCATTTCCTCATTCAACAGATTATATATCTTTAAAAAGCATTACATTTTAAATCAGTGATATAATTTAAGTTGATAGAAAGGCCATAGTTATTTTATAATAGGAAACAATTACCTCTTAGTATCTATATGTCAAATGCAAAGAACATAATGGTTGTCAACTCACAAGGGAACTTAATTTAACACTTGACAGATGTTTAAAACTTTTGAGGCACATATCTTTCAAGCTTCAAAGAGGCCAAAAATGATGGTGTAAGTAAAAGAAAAGTTTAAACATTTTCTTCATTTCAACAGTTCTGGCTTATAATCTAGTTAAAAATATTCCTTAAAAAAAAAATCACACCAATTTAGTCAGTACGTATTTATGCTGAAAATTCAAGTCCTTTTCCATCCATTTGAGAATATGATGTAGTTCTGTTAAAGCTGCAAAGAAACTGACATGTGAAGGCAAAGGGGACACCCTAAATCACCTAGCCCTTCCTTATTTCCCTGCATCCTTTTATTAAATTAATACCAGGAAATCAGAGCATGTTAATTTCCTGGTTGGTGGAAATCCCTCTAACAGGAATATTTAGAGTTGATTTCTCCTTTAACTGGACTCCTTTTGTACTGTATACAATGCAGAGGAAAATGCTATCATAACACTTCAATAGTTAAGTGACTTTATGAGAAAAATAGTTCCAAATGTTTCCTAAAATCTTCCAAACCGCACCAAAGAACATTATCGTAATATTATGTTTCCCCATTGCCTCCATTATTCAAGCCTGCCTCTCTTGAAATGATACTTGGATGAGAAACTTAGGTTTATGTAATGTATAAATTGTTTCAAAAGGAAAAGATTTGGCTGCATAATTATTATATATGTAGACATGCCAGATAATTTAATGTTTTCAAGAGTCTTTCTTTACTAATTGACAAAACAATATATTTAACACTTTTGGTGACTAGAGCTTTGGAGAAGAGCTTATTTTTGTGTCTCTAACCTGAACTACCCAAATAGACATTGTGTAATTCTACTAAACAAAACAAAAACATAATAAATAACTACATATTACATTTAAAAGATATGTGTATTTGTGATATAGTACATGTAACATATACATTTATATCTTTTATCAAAGTAACATAACAATACGTTTCAGTGAGTCAGCATCAAAAAGAACTTAATGGCAGGTTCAGCCCTAATTGTAAGCTGCCCAATTTCAGGAAGTTTTGCAATAGGTTTTTTTGGGGGAGTGGGTAATTAATTACAGGTGCACTCAAGCTCAGTCACTCAGTTATGTCTGTCTCTTTGCGACCCCAAAGACTGTCACCCACCAGGCTCCTCTGTCCATGGGATTTTCCAGGCAAAAATACTGGAGTGGGTTGCCATTTTCTCCTCTGGGGGTATTCCTGACCCAGGGATCAAACCTGCCTCTCCTGTGGCTCCTGCATTGGCAGGTGGTTTCTTTACCACTGAACCACCTAAGAGCCCAATTACAGATAGTATGTTCAATAAATAGCCTCAAGGTAGAAACAGCCCAAATGCCCATCAATGGATAAACAAATGGTATATATACACTGACTATGGAATATTATTCAGCCATGAAAAGGAATGAAGTACTGACACGTGATGACAGGTGGATGGTCTCTGAAAAGCATTGTACTAAGGGTTCTAGCCAGACCCCCTCCCCCCAAAAAAAATCACCTATTGTATGATTACATTTAAATGAATAGATAAATCCACAGAGACAGAACACAGACTGGCGATTGCTAGGGGCTGAGAAGAAGGAAGGATGTTGAGAAACTGTTTAAGGGTTAAGGGCTTTTTCTTTTCTTTTTTTAAAAATTTTAATTGGAGGCTAATTATATTTAATATTGTGGTGGTTTTTGCCATACATTCACCTGAATCAGCCATGGGTGTACATGTGTTCTTTATAGATATGTTTTGAAGTGATAGAAATGTTTTGAAGCTAGATTGAAGTGATGGCTGTACAACTATGGCATTTAGTAGAATATACTAAATGCCACTGCACTGTTTATTTCCAAATAGTTAATTTTAAGTTATTTGAATTTTATCTCAATACTTTTTTGGACAAAATCAAAATGACAGATATTGACTATTTACCCACAAGGAGCTGTCCTTCAGTGCTGACTGGACCATGATAAGTGTGGACACTCTCTGTGCTGGGGTCCTCTCACCCTCCACTCAAAGCTGGTTTGTCTTCAGGCCTGGGGGGTGGTGAGCATCTCAGATAGAGGGAGGGACCTGGTGGTGGCAACAAAGTACCATAGATGCCAGGAGGAGATGCTGAAGGCCTCAAGGGCAGGGACAGAAAACTAACTAACAAATTACCAAGGGTCACTCTGTTCTGTTTAAACCTTGAAGAACATCCCTTCTTAAATTTTATGTACAATCTGCCACAGACACGTTTCAGATAACCATCTTAAGATGTAATATAATACTCATCAATTCCTAAGAAAAACAATTTTCTACGTTATTATCAAACCTTCTTAGACATTTGTAATGCATTCAGACAAAAAGAGAAAAGGATTCTGGAATTCTGGCAATTTGGTAAAATGGATACAGAAAGCTCCTGATAACAACTTGACGGTTCAATTCTCATTACATCTTTCTGCAACACAACACTTCAATAGCTAGATGATTTTAGAAGAAAAATATTCCACTGCTTCCATTTCAGAGAGAGTATTGACTTGAAATTAGAAGCACTTGGTTCAAATCTCAACTTTGCCACTTACTATGTGACCCTTGGTCAAAAAATCAATCTCTCTGAGCCTCAGTTTCTGTATCATATAAATGTTGATAATGCCTACATTTTTGTGAATTAAATTATAATGGCTATGCCTAAAGAATGGTAAGTGCTCAAGAAATGTTTTTTCTTAACCCCACCTGCTTCTTTCCCCAGTAAAAAAAATATTTATTCATTATGATTCATTGTGAATGAAATAAAAACTCAATAACCAAGAATAATTATTCTGTGATAATTATTAGTAATAATTATAGGAGTTTCTTCATTGTATTTTGAGACTTATTTCACGGCATTTAACATATACATATATAGAGAGAGTGTGGAGACGGAGACAGATAATTAAAGGGCAAACAGCTTGAAAATGTCATCAAAACAGTTTTGAATGAATCAGTGAAGAGTCTAAGAGTTATTCCCCACAGTTATGGTGACACAGGGACACAATGGCAGATCCCATCACAGGGAGACATAGAGCATGTTACTCACAGTAGGTACCAGTTTCATATCTAATTCTGTTTCTAAAAAATTTTTCTTTTTTAGTAGTTGAAAAACAAGTATTAATACAACTCTCAATATCAAAAGAACATTCAAAAACACAAGATAAAGTGGTGGGGTCTCCTTTTAAACAATTTACCCAATATTGAGTACTTTCCAAAATAAGAAGCAACTGCAGTGTGCCCAAAATTATGTGCAGTGGAATACTGAGAGCCTTAGAAGTAGACGCCTTCTGCCTTGTCACTAACTGGCATAGCCAATTTACTCTAAGATGCTGGCTTTGTGAAGAGAACTTCCATGTGCCTAATGAACCAACTATATTATTGAATTTTACCCTGAGATTTGCTAGGGGTGATCTTTCAACTCTGATCCATGATACATGCAATAAGAATTTAAGCTTAGACAAATGAGAGAAAGGTCTGACTTAGTGATGACTCTGAATTGCACCATATTTAAAATAGGATGTCATCATTCAGGTTCCCCATGTGTAAGATGAAGTGGTTGGAAGGAGTCTCCTAGTCCTCAGTGATCCTGAGAATATAACACAAATGAGTGAACACTGCTCCAGAGTGCCCCTGCCCCCACAAAAAGGAAGAAAGTGATGAATGTCTGAAAGACTGTTTTGCTCATATTTATCTAATGTTGCGTATAGTGTTACATTGTCACCAAGACATTTGTAGAAATATAAAAACCGAGGTCTTGGCTAGTTACAAATTACTGTGATTCTTTCAGGTACCTTACCGTCTGGGCTAAGTCTACCCAGTCTCTCTCTTTCAAAGGGAGATTCAACGTCTACCCCTTGTTTGGCATGTAAATGAAGCTCAGTAAATACGTGTTGAATTACAAATGAAGATTAAGTACAGTAATACATGCGGAAATTCTAAAGGAAATCAACCCTGAATATACATTGGAAGGACTAATGCTGAAGTTGAAGCTCTAATACTTTGGCTACCTGATGTGAAGAGCTGACTCATTGGAAAAGACCCTGATGCTGGCAAAGATTGAAGGCAAAAGGAGAAGTGGGCGACAGAGGATGAGACAGTTGGATAGCATCATTGATCCAATGGACACGAATTTGAGCAAACTCTGGGAGATAGTATGAGACAGGAAAGCCTGGCATGCTGCAGTCCCTGGGGTTGCAAAGAGTCAGACACGACTTAGCAACTGAACAACAACTAAAATAAATGTGGAATTATCTTGTGGTCCATGAATACTCTTTTTTTTTTTCACTGTCAGCAAACTTCTATCTTCCTTTTCACACAGCTCAGTCACCACTTCCTCAGGGAAGCCATCCTTGATTCTTCTCCCTCTGACAAACCTCCAATTATGTCCTCTGATGGCACCATATATCGATTACTTGTAGCATGTGATTGCATTGAACTTTTCCTGTTTAGGTTCTGAGCTTACTTGATTACTGTCCCTGACTCTGTGAAACCCTCAGATCATCAGATAAGGCCCTCATCTCACTTGGCTCCCTCCTGCATGCCTAGCGGGCAACACAGTGCCTGCCACTTTGTGGGTACACAACACATACTCTATCTATTGAAGGAAGCAGGGAAAAGAAAAAAAAAGAAAAAGAAAAAAATGTAAATTTTCCAAAAAAATATTAATTAAGAGAATATTCTTCCTGATCTCCGCTGTGTGGGTGGAGGCAGGCGGGCAGTACAATGGCAACTACAGCAGTCATCATAAAGCCGTGAGAAATTTGTATGTTTTCTTGTGGACTTACCATACACACATTTTTATAAATGGAAACTGTATAGGAAATTTAACATGCATTTTATCCCTCGATAGAAATTAAGTTTAAATTAAATTCAAAATTAAGGGACAAGTGTGTGGATTTTAAATTACTTTCTAAAGGAGTCTGAAGGAGTACAAGACGGAGAGAGAGAGTTTAGGTGATAGTAAACATACATATTAAAAAAAACTTTTTTTACCAACTTTCTGTCAGAAAAATCATCCTTCGCCCTGGCATTGACTCTGGTGACCACACAATTGAGATCTTTATAAATTTGACAGCTAATAGGGACCAGAGAAATTATTCAGTTTTACCCCTTCAATTTTCAGGTGGGAAGCCCAAAGCCAAAAAGTGCCTTTTCCAAAAGTATGTTCATGAAAATACAAGTTTCTTGAGATTTTAACATATTCTATGAGAAAAAAAAAAATCTATGTTTCAGTAAGCTTTATAAACACTAGATTAAATAAAGTTAGGTAGATTTCTTTACTCAAAAAGTTGTATATGCAAACATGCTTTGTGAATAACCATAGGAGATAGAAGTATGCCAGGTTGTCCCCCTCCTCCACTTAAAAATTTTTTTTTTTCCTTTGGCATGTGGGACCACAGTTCCTGACCAAGGAATGAACCCGCGTGCCCCGCGTTAGAAGCATGGAGTCTTAACCACTGGACGACCAGGGAAGCTTTTCATGAGACAGTGTCTATATCTATACCTACAGATACAGACAGGATGCATTTTAGGTAACCTTGCTCTAGAAAATTTAACTCATGGATATGATTAAGTGAGCTCTAATTTTGTCAAAGTTGGGATCAGAACCATATCTTCAGGCTCCTGGGCTTGGGAGCTTTCTACTATCAACACTCTGATAATCCCCCAAAAGAGTAAGAACAACTTTGAGCTTTCCTCCAAAATAAACAAATGTGGCAAACTATATTCTATGGCAAGTGCTTTATTTTGTTCAATAATAGAAGATAAATATATTTTCTGAGAAATAGTCACAAGTCCAATACGCCATTAGCTTATAGTCCCTGGCAGAAGGTCTTTGATATCATTCCATATGGTCACCATCTTTTTTCTGACTTCTGAGTCACTCCTATTTCTAAGTGGAGGTTTATTGGGACCAAGAAGGCAAAGGGGCAACTGTGAACACTGTGCTACCCATTTCCAACACACTGACCAGCACTTTATTAGTTTTCTTAAGCTTCTTTCAAATGACATGGTTCCTTTTTAAAGGTGACCCAGTGGGCTGAAGGCTTAAAAGCTTGTATATTGGAAACCATGTGATGAAATGTCACTGAAGCTACTTGTACACTTCTGGAAAGCTATGGCTGCCTTCTGAGGACATAGCCTACATTAGGAAATATGTGTACCTCTTATCAGCATGGTAAAAACAGGGGATATATATTCTTGATTACTAATAGTAAATATGGGATATGTAAATAATATGTCCCCTTTACTTCTATGGGCATTTTTTTCTTTAAATATTCCAGGAAAGTGAATGGAAGCTGACTTTTTGAGTATTTAAAAATGATTTGTAAACTTCAAAACAGAAAATGCTCAGTATTCAGTTTTAATTATATATACTTAATAATATATAATTATATATACACAAACATGCAAGCCTATGAGTATGAGAGCAAAGATAACTGTACCACTCAGAATACAACAAAACTCATGGCTATTGTTTTAAAGAAACTGCCCAGTGATTGTTTGACTTTATTATCACTTCTTTCTCCTAAGCTGACTGAAGCTGTCATTCTCCTGACAATGTTCATTTATTTCACCAGACTTACATATCTTTCTAAAAGAAGAAAATAATGTTTAAAATGGTTTTTTTTTTTTCTGTTTGCCCTACTCTTAAAAAAAAATTCTTCTTTTTGTCTACTGTACACACTAAAAGTATCTATGCTAACGAGCTATATATGGTACTAAGATCCTAAAATTTCATGGGTCCTCATAAAGATAAGAGGATCTTGCAGAAGACTATCAGAAAATCCAATAACTGGAACAAAAGAAAAGAAACAGAAAGATAGGATGAAACAAAATAAGAATTTATGAGGAAAGAAGCTGAAGTAGGTCTAGGTCTTAAGTAAGTCTAGAAACCCAAGAGTAGAGACTGAAAAAAGAGACTTCAGAGAAAGATATCAGGTGAAAGGAAGAACTCAGACCAAAATACCGACACACCTGCCAATGACACAAAGCTCCCTACCCATCTCAGAAAATAGCACCATATTTGCACAGGGAGGCAGATTATCATGATTTTCATTTTACATTGAAATAATTTCTCCTCCAAAATGTACTCCAGTTATGTTGATAACTGAAAATATGTGAGTATATTTTAGAGCTGTTCACACATTTCTTTCCATCATTCATTCCTTCATTTATATCTTTAAGGAAGATACTGTGTTAGATACTATCATGGCCCTTGAGAAATGTACAGTCCTATTTACTAAAGATGCTCAAAATTGCTAAATTGGTGAGGGAGGAGGACGTTGAGGCATTTTAACACGTCACCAGAAGTCTGAATTCAAAACTAAACGTGAAGACTAAGCTGAGTAACAACCTAAGTTACCGTAAGTAATAAAGCTGATTTCCTGGGGTGTTTCCTAAACTATCTGTGAAAAAGATTTCTTAAAATGTCTTAAGAAATAACATCAGCCCTGATATAAGTGTAGTTTTGTGAGAGCACAGTTTGAAGAGCAACACTCATCTGAATGAATAAAGACAAAAGTATTCAGTATATATCTGCCATATACTGATAGTCTGCAATACACTCTCAGAATTAAATTGTATAAAGTACAATCCTTGCTGTTAAGGAACTTATGTCCTTAATAGGAAATAAAGTTAACCATTAGACAGACTTCAAACCCCACATTTGTTCAAAGTATGAGGAAATCTCATTAGTGTCTTTTATTATTTATTTATTTAGCTGTCCAGATCTTACTTGCAGCAGGCAGGATCTTTGATCTTTGTTGAGGCACACAGAATCTTTAGTTGTAGCATGCGGGATCCAGTTCCCTGACGAGGGATTAAACCCGGGTCCCCTGCATTGGGAGCGTGGAGCCTTAGCCACTGGACCACAAGGAAGTTCCTCATTAGTATGTTATATCTGGCATTGTTCTGTGGACACAGCGATCAAGTGTGGTCTTGACTTCAAGGTGCCCACAGTCTCGTGAAGTAAAGGAAGTAAAAGGACAATTTCAGTGTTGTGTGCTGAGGATTAGGATCAGAGTGGATTGGGGGTATGTAGGAGATGATCAGGAGCCAGACTAGAGGGGGCTTCTTAGGAGAACTTTGCAAGTGAGGATGAGTCCCTGGGAAAAGGAGCACATGGCAAGCAGAAGAAAGAACCTGGGAAGGTGAGAGAAAGAAGACAAACAGAGAGACACAGAGAGAGAGCCAAGTTTGGGGAACTTGGTTCAGTAGGACAGAACTGTACTATTTCTGTTGGGGAGGGGTGAAGGGTGCTGGGAAACAAGAGAGATGAAAGATAATCACGAAGCCCCATACGCTCTGCCGTGGAGACCAGCCTTTGTTTAGATGGCAAGAAGCTACAGACGATTTTGAATGGGAGTTGGGAGAAAAGATGCCTTTTGGTTGATGGGGTTTTTTTCCAGGGAGACTTTCAACAGTATAAATGACACTTTAGTTCAGGACAGTCAGGGTGGGTGGAGAAAACAAAGGAACAAAGAGCTAGGCTGCATCCAGGCCCTAGGAGCAGTGCTCAGCAAAGAACAGGGGAGGGATGTCAGCCCAGCTTGGAGGGGGATAGTGACGGATGAGAAAGAAGTGAGATGAGAGGAGGGATTGTGGAGGGCCTTGAGGGCAGATGTACTAAGGAGCGTACATGTTACACCATGGGTCTATTAAGAGATGGCTGGAACCTGGGGGAACAGAATGTAGTGTCACTTACAGGAAAAACAAAACAGAAGCAAACAGTGGTGAGGAAACCATAGATGAAGAGAGGCTGGTCTTAGAAAGAACATGAAGAGCTCAGTTTTGGTCTTGTCTCCTGGATTCTTCATCCCACCTCCTGACACTAAGCCCTGTAAAGGGAACTGTAACCTACCATCTCCTTTTGGTGTGTTTTTTCCTGGCCTGCCCGAATGTAGAGCAAGTGACCTGTCCACTAGAAGACCTATTCAAAACACCATAGGGTTTCATAAAGAATGGCTCTACAACTGCTAACTTGGGCCAAGAGCTTCCAGACACAGTCAACGTGAGCTAAGCCTTTTCAGGTCACCTGAGGCATCTATTGCCCTCCTCCCCCACTTTTTTTTTCCCCTTTAATAGAAAACACTTGAATATCACATACATTCATTTTTGAAATAACCACAGTTTGGAATGGTTAGTTTTCATTTAGAACAGAGTCTTTGTTCCTGGAGGAAGGCATGGCAACCCACTCCAGTCTTCTAGCCTGGAGAATCCCATGGACAGAGAAGCTGGGTGGGCTATGGTCCATGGGGTCACAAAGAGTCGGACATGACTAAAAGTGATTTAGCACAGCAGCACACGGAGTTTGTGAAGTATGTGAATATGTATGTGTGCAAACATATATATTTTCAACCAAGTACAAGATGGGACCATTTTCACTAGAAAATACACAATAAACAGATCCCCTTTAAAAGTAGCCTGGCTCTGATGGCAAGGTAAAATTCTTAGGTCGGCATCTTTTCACTGTCACTTTCTAGCTAACTGACCCACAGTCCTATAAGTCATCTACTGTATTATCAGTTAACAGTGAAGCGAATCATTTGATAGAAGTTTCTTAAAAATTAATTGAACCTGCCTTTATTTTTATAGATTGTATAAAGGTATAAAGCCACATTTATGTAATCTTATCTGAAATTTTAGTGCTTCAATACAAAGGACAATGTCTATGAAAACCTTTTAGTGTACACTACCTGTAAAATCTGGAAACAGAGCCCCACCATCTTATCAATTTTGCTAGAGGAGTGGCATTTGCTAAATTATAGCAGGAGACGGGTTTTTTTCTATTTGTTTTCTTTTTGGCTACTTAGATCAAAAGAAAGGTGTACACTTTATTTTTAATCCCATTACTTCACATGAGCCCAGAAACAACATCAAAGACAAGATATGCAGGTTTAACCATTAGCACCAACATAATCCAAAATTGAAAATCTTTTCCAGATAGTTACCTCACTTTGAAACAGATCACACTGTGGTGTTCACAGTCAACATTACTCTCTACCGTCTTATAATTTTAACTGTGGTTAAAGAAAAAAGTATCCAAGATATGTGACTTTGCCCTGCAGTATCAAGCCTCAGTTTGGAGGGCAATCTAATATTATTAAAATAAAATGCAATTCACATACACTCTTTTTTTTAGTTGGCTCAGCCGTCCATCTCAATTTCATGACAAGGAGGAAAGTGAATCAAATGCAGTTGCAAATCGTATTTGAGTCGGGCAATGCTTCTCCACATCTGAAGTCTATTGAAAGCTCATGAGTAAGAACTTGGGGAACAAATCCTTTCTGTTCAAAAGATGTGTCAGTGGAGAAATTCCCAGAAAATAGCACACAATTCATCAGAAATCACGCATTTCTATTCCAAGTCAGATAATAAAAGAAAGTTGCAGTGTTGAAGTCTTTCCAAGGGGAAGAAATACAAGTATGCAAAATAATTCATAAATATTTTGCATTAGAACATATATCATAAGCAGTGGAGACATAAAAATATTTAACAACTAAATAGCCTGGGTATCAGTCATCAGAGTGAACAGTGGCAAAGCAGCTGGTACAGATGTACTGGTATAGAGCCCCGGCATCAAAAGTGTCCAAAATGGGTAGATGAAAAGAGCTGGTTTTGTGGAAATATGCGGTGCTTGACTTCATGTTTCCCAGAAACACTGTTATCAGCATTAAACCAGCAAGAACAACTGTTCATTAAGTTTCCAGCACTTGCAGTGTACTACCACTAGTCTTTGGGATACAAAAAAGTATCTATGTATGGGGTAGCACCTATGCTTCCAGGACTCCTCTATAGGGGAGACAAATTGCTCTGTACACCACAATACATAAAATAAACAAATTACAAAGTAACTCACAAGTAACCCACTTGCTTAGTGTTGAAGAGTGGCCACAAATGTTTTAGAAATTCTGAAAAGAAAGCTGTAGCTCATGACCAGGAAAAAATGGAGTTAATTCATGGAAAAGCAGCAGCTAAATTTGGACTCATAAAAATTGGGGAGAGGAGAGGGCATCTTGGGGAAAAAAATAACTGAATGCCTACTACCAGAACTATGTGTGTGTGTGTGTGTCTGTGTGAGAGAGAGAGAGAGAGAGAGAAAGACAGAGAGAGACAGAGAGAGACAGAGAGAGAATCAAACTACTCTCAATTAATTCTCTCAGAACTCTTTTTTTTTTTAAATTCTGTTTTCCTAAAGAGGAAATCAAGGCTCAGGGAGATTAAAAAACTTAAGACTATGCATCTATTAAGTGGTATATCCAAGATTTGAATCCAATTCTAGTCCATCTAAAGTTCATGTTCTTTCCATATATCACAGTGCATCAACTAGAAGGAAAGACAACCAAAAAAAGTCCAAAAGTAGAAAGAAATGTAGACGATATATTCAAAACTTGGAGAAAGAAGGATGAGTGTATCCACTGGAGTTCACAGAGGGGAATAGTAAGTGATGGGGCAGGCAGAAAGAGAACAGATGGCGTCAGGTGGCAGGTTGAGGAATGGGGCTTTCATTTGCAGGTAGTAGCAACAATGGCATCCCACTCCAGGACTTTTGCCTGGAAAATCCCATGGACGGAGGAGCCTGGTAGGCTGCAGTCCATGGGATCGCGAACAGTCGGATACGACTGAGCGACTTTACTTTCACTTTTCACTTTCATGCTTTGGAGAAGGAAATGGCAACCCACTCTGGTGTTTTTGCCTGGAGAATCCCAGGGATGGGGGAGCCTGGTGGGCTGCCGTCTATGGGGTCGCACAGAGTCGGACACGACTGAAGCAACTTAGCATCATCAGTAGCAACAAAAAAATTCAATGTAATAGGGTTATATTGGGTGATCTTTTAAGAAGCTTAATTTACCCACAGGGTATAGGAAAGATGAGCCGAGGAACAAAACGAAACAGGTTAAAGTTAGAAGCACAACAAACTATAATAGGAAACTGTTGACACTACTCAGTCTTTATTATATTGATTCCAATAAAAACTGAAGAGTGCCAGGGACTTCCCTGGTGGCTCAGTCATTAAGGCTTCGCATTTCCAATGCAGGGAAGGTGGGTTCAATCCCTGGTCAAGGAACTAAGACCCCATATGCTACTTAGGCCAAAAAAAAAAGCAACAAATGTGAGACATACTTTCTAACTAGTTATGATACATGTTCACGGCTGATTTTACAATTTTCAAATTACTAAATTTGATCCTAGGCTGAGCTATTAAAGTTCACATGGAATTGAAGGGCTGTCTTTTAGTATTATACATGGAGAATCATAACCAATCTCAATGACCAGGCTCTCCACGTGGATGTAAACAAACAATGTCCTAACACTATTAAACAAAACCTTTAGGACACAAGACCACCGGATGGAATATTGAAACATGAGAAATGTTGCTAACATTATCAGACCAAAAGGCCATGTTAATTTTATCAACTTATGAGAGTTTTATGTTTCCACAGAGTGAAATATTAGCTAAACAAAAAATGCTATTAGCTAAATAAGAAAAGTTCGAGAAACTGCTTTTCAAGGCCACCATACTCCAACTGTCCAAAAGACCTTTGTTACAGAAAAATCCTTTTCATCATCCGAAGTTTTATTTTTTACTGGATTCTTCTGAGCATTCTGCCACTCAAGTCTTGCTCCAACACCATTTAAGGAGTTTTTGTTTTCCATTATTTTTTTAAACTGAAGGGTAGATGATCCATGATTGTATCAAATGCCTATTTCTACTCTTGCAACAGATCAGATCAGATCAGTTGCTCAGTCGTGTCCGACTCTTTGTGACCCCATGAATCGCAGCACGCCAGGCCTCCCTGTCAATCACCAACTCCCGGAGTTCACTCAGACTCATGTCCATCGATTCAGTGATGCCATCCAGCCATCTCATCCTCTGTCGTCCCCTTCTCCTCTTGCCCCCAATCCCTCCCAGCATCAGAGTCCTTTCCAATGAGTCAACTCTTCACATGAGGTGGCCAAAGTACTGGAGTTTCAGCTTTAGCATCATTCCTTCCAAAGAAATCCCAAGGCTGATCTCCTTCAGAATGGACTGGTTGGATCTCCTTGCAGTCCAAGGGACTCTCAAGAGTCTTCTCCAACACCACAGTTCAAAAGCATCAATTCTTCGGTGCTCAGCCTTCTTCACAGTCCAACTCTCACATCCATACATGACCACAGGAAAAACCATAGCCTTGACTAGACAGACCTTTGTTGGCAAAGTAATGTCTCTGCTTTTGAATATGCTATCTAGGTTGGTCATAACTTTCCTTCCAAGGAGTAAGTGTCTTTTAATTTCATGGCTGCAGTCACTATCTGTAGTGATTTTGGAGCCCAGAAAAATAAAGTCTGACACTATTTCCACTGTTTCCCCATCTATTTCCCATGAAGTGATGGGACCGGATGCTATGATCTTCGTTTTCTGAATGTTGAGCTTTAAGCCAACTTTTTCACTCTCCACTTTCACCTTCATCAAGAGGCTTTTTAGTTCCTCTTCACTTCCTGCCATAAGGGTGGTATCATCTGCATATCTGAGGTTATTGATATTTCTCCCGGCAACCTTGATTCCAGCTTGTGTTTCTTCCAGTCCAGCGTTTCTCATTATGTACTCTGCATAGAAGTTAAATAAACAGGGTGACAATATACAGCCTTGACGTACTCCTTTTCCTATTTGGAACCAGTCTGTTGTTCCATGTCCAGTTCTAACTGTTGCTTCCTGACCTGCATATAGGTTTCTCAAGAGGCAGGTCAGGTGGTCTGGTATTCTCATCTCTTGAAGAATTTTCCACAGTTTATTGTGATCCACACAGTCAAAGGCTTTGGCATAGTCAACAAAGCAGAAATAGATGTTTTTTTGGAACTCTCTTGCTTTTTCCATGATCCAGCGGATTAAACTTAAAACCATTATTCTAAATATGCGTGTGAAAACTATATAATGTGATACAGCCTACTTTAAGAAGAAAAGTTACCTCAAAAAACATGAATGACTGTTCAATTTTGAGGTAAATGAGCTTGATTTATTTTAAAACCTGATAAAATCACATAATACAGAAAAGTAAGCAGAAAAGACTAAAGAAAAAGGGGTTTCCTTAGAAGGTTGCCCATTTAACTCTCATTAAATATTCCTGGAAAACAGTTAATACACAGGGTCTTCTGCCATAACGGGACAAGAGATCCATCCTGAAAGCTCCATCCAAAGACAGTCAGGAGACTGCACAGAATCAGGAAGCAAAGGCAGTGCTTATGTAATCTGCTGATAAAGTCTATCATTTTTTATGCCAAGTTATAAGTCACCCACAATACTCATATCAGTATTTATTTCAGTTTGCTTTTCTGATTCATGATGAAATCATCATGCAAGGCTACAGGATCTTACAAATGTAGATAGAATTTACATGATTTGAAGATTTCTAAAATGCCACTGGGTTCTATTTCACATGAGCTAGAGTCGTTTTCTGACAACTAGTATCATTGTCATCTCTTTTTCTTCCTAACAATATTCTACGACATCTGTAAACTTCCAGCTTGATTTTTTTGGGGGGGTCAAATATTTGATAAGTATTTCATTATAAAGATTAAGAAAATTATGGAAAAGGCATGATGTTCAGGAAACTGTGTGGAGTCCTGGATCACCTGACTTATGCATCCTATAGCAGTCACTAAATGCTAGGGGCTTTCTGTCCCTCCAGATAGTCAGATGAAGATTTTTTGTTCTCTATTTGTGAAGCAATTTGCTTATTTGTCTCAAACTACCTTTTTTGGTGGAGAGACAATGAAGTACTTAATCCTTTTACTCAAAGCACAGTGTAAAACTAATAAGACAAAAAGAAAAGAAAAAAATAACCGCTTAACTGAAAATTGCAGTCCTTGGGAAACTTAAAGGATTTTAATGACAAGACATGTCAGGATTCCTTCTGCAGATAACACTGTATTATCTCAATATCAGCCTAAATGAATATACATTGTCAGATGGGAAAACAAACAGTTAGACCAGTACATGCTTTGTAAATTAATAATGACAGCAACCCATGCAAGTGGGTATTTGTTGCTATTTAGTAACATTTTATGGTAGCACCCTTTCAGTGTTTATTGCTATTATTAGAAAGAGACCATTACAAGGAAATTGACATGTGCTTTTCATTTTGAAAATATATTTCTCATTCTTGAACTTTACCTGATAGGCATCAAGAGATGGAAAAACCAATCTATCATCCATCACTCAACAGCACAAAACAATTGTAACTTGTGGTAAGTTCTTTCTTCACTATTAAGGGAAATACCAAATCATTCTATGCCATTGGATTAATTCTTGGGGAGTTCACTGAGTCTTTAAAGAATGAAATAAGTGGATGTTTCAACCAGATGATAGAATGCTATTTCTCACAGTAGTTTGAAATCTATTTTAACACAGTGAAGACACAAAGTATGTACTAAATGCCCAGTGGATGCCTCCCGAGATTAGTTGCTGAAAAGAAATAATACAAAGGCCCTGGGGAGTCAATAAACTAACAAGGAGCTAGGTGTGCATACCTCAAACAGCTTGGGAGTAACATAATACATTATACAGCCAAGTGATGAACTGAGTGATTAATACATATGGGCTATAGGAATTCAGAGATGGGAAGGAACAATGTGGGATGGAGTAGCTCGGGAGGATTACATGCCAAATGGAGAAAATGGGCCTTCGTTTGTCTTTTAAGTATTTGGTCACTTAAGTGTCTCTTGAGCTCATCCTCTATGCTAAGTCCAGTGGCAAACAAGGTAGAAAGAGTCCTGTGATGTCTCCAGACTATTCAAGAGTGGTGGAGGTGTGGGCAGGGTCAGTAACCCAAGAATTGCAGAAATAAAGTACTCCAATGAGTTACGGAAAAGCATTAAAATTCTACAAAGAAAATACATGCAGCTTAAAATATATCACTGTAATGACATGCTCCTTTAAAATAAACTGAGGTACCAAAAAGCCCCATGATTCATCTTGATTTTATTAGTGGCTGGCCTGTGATTTCAGATCAATGGTACAAGTGTTATGGTTCTGGTTCGCCTGGTTCACTGCCTCCTTCAGCACATCCCTCCCCACCACACACACACACACACACACACACACACACACAGATTCTTATTTGCAATATACATTTTTACAATGCAACATCTACTTTTCAACTCATAGTTAAAGTGATGGGGCAGCTATATCTTCAGAAGAAAGTGAAGAGACAGTTTGCCTACTGGTGTTAGCATTTTTTTGTAGCTATTCCTGGCACTGGGCAACACATGTTTTTAATAAACTTGTAAAAACAGTGTAGATCTAGCTGTAAATATATTTTGCTTGGTAATGTAGACTGAATATAATGATTAGATTGACAGCTGTTGAGTTCCCCCACCCTGCTCAAAAAAATCACAGTAAAATATAAAGAGACATAGTTTGAATGATGAGGGTCAAAACAGTATCATGATACCAACACTGTGTTGATAATTATTGTTTATGACAACAGTCAATTTACAGTAAAAACAGGCTGCTGTTTCCTTTGTTCACAGCATTACATCTTTTATTTAGTCTCTTAGAAATATCTAGCTCCACATGAAGTAGTCTATATCTATAATTAGAACTAGGCCATGCAATCAAATGCCTGTCAATATTGTGGTAAATAGCTAAAAAACAGGATAAAAATTGAAGATGCTGATGCATGACTAGGGAGAATTATCCTTTCAAGCAATATATTTTATTTTCATTATTATCAATAAGATGCAATGACCACAAAAAATATGTAAGTAAAAGGTAAATATATATATATATAATAAATAGAATAATGAGTACCATCTACTAAAAGGACATTAACTTTCAGTGAGTTAAATCCAAACTTAGTATTAATATAAAAACATTTAAAAACTTTGCAAAGATACTCAGTAGAAATTCTCTGAGTTTTTAAGTTTCACTTTCTAAGATTAACAGACATAATATATAAAAATCTATTTATTAACAATTCCTTGTCCAAAAGCTGTACTTTAATAGCTAAAGTAACATTGTGAAGTTCTCATCCAGAAGAGATTCACATAGAATATCAGCAGCCTAATAATGTCTCATGGCAAAATATCAGAGATCAATATTCCTCAGATTTGAAATACTTAAGCCAAATCTTACATTTAGTATATCAAGAGAAATCTGTTGTATACATTGGTGAATATAATTAATTAAGCCATCTATTTAATAAGGACAGTTCAGTTCAGTCGCTCATTCATGTCCAACACTTTGTGACCCCGTGGACTGCAGCACAACAGGCCTCCCTGTCCATCACCAACTCCAGGAATATACTCAAACTCATGTCCATTGAGTCAGTGATGCTAACCAACAATCTGATCCTCTGTCGTCCCTTTCTCCTCCCGCCTTCAATCTTTCCCAGCATCTGGGTCTTTTCCAATGAGTCAGCTCCTCCCATCAGGTGGCCAAAGTATTGGAGTTTCAGCTTCAGCATCAGTCCTTCCAATGAATATTCAGGACTAATTTCCTTTAGGATGGACTGGTTGGATCTCCTTGCAGTCCAAGGGACTCTCAAGAGTCTTCTCCAACACCACAGTTCAAAGCATCAATTCTTTGGCACTCAGCCTTCTTCACAGTCCAACTCTCACATCCATACATGACTACTGGAAAAACCATAGCCTGGACTAGGTGGACCTTTGTTGGCAAAGTAATGTCTCTGCTTTTTAATATGCTATCTAGGTTGGTCATAACTTTCCCTTCAAGGAGCAAACATCTTTTAATTTCATGGCTGCAGTCACCGTTTGCAGTGATTTTGGAGCTCAAGAAAATAAAGTCTGTCACTGTTTCCACTCCCCATCTATATGCCATGAAGTGGTGGGACCGGATGCCATGATCTTCGTTTTCTGAATGTTGAATTTTAAGCCAACTTTTTCACTCTCCTCTTTCACTTTCATCAAGAGGCTCTTTAGTTCTTCTTCAATTTCTGCCATAAGGGTGGTGTCATCTGCATATCTGAGGTTATTGATATTTCTCCCGGCACTCTTGATTCCCACTTGTGCTTCATCCAGCCCAGTGTTTCTCATGATGTACTCTGCATAGAAGTTAAATAAGCAGGGTGACAATATACAGCCCTGATGTACTCCTTTCCCAATTTGGAACCAGTGTTGTTCCATGTCCAGTTCTAACTGTTGCTTCCTCACCTGCATAGAGGCTTCTCAAGAGGCAGGTCAGGTGGTCTGGTATTCCCATCTCTTTCAGAACTTTCCACAGTTTGTTGTGATCCACACAATCAAAGGCTTTGGCATAGTCAATAAAGCAGAAATAGATGTTTTTTTGGAACTCTCTTGCTTTTTCAATAATCTAACGGATGTTGGCAATTTGATCTCTGGTTCCTCTGCCTTTTCTAAAACCAGCTTGAACATCTGGAAGTTCACAGATCATGTATTGTCGAAGTCTGGCTTGGAGAATTTTGAGCATTACTTTACTAGCGTGTGAGATGAGCGCATTTGTGTGGTAGTTTGAGCATTCTTTGGCATTGCCTTTCTTTGTGACTGGAATGAAAACTGACCTTTTTCTAGGACAGTGGGCACATAATATACTTAACTATATGATGGGTAATGTGAATGTGGGAGAGAAGGAAGGCGTATGTATAAAAAAATTCTCTCTTCTAGAAACCCCAAATTTTAGAATGTTTACAGAGAACCACAAATGTATATACTGTCTTATCCAACACTACCAATAATGTCTAGATTTGGAATTAAGTTGTAATCAACATTAGTACTGACTAATTTCACTGTCTTTTTTTTTTTTCCTCTGACGACAAGACAAAGCTACTAAGAGATCTTTTAAACATTAACTATATGTAGGGGACAAGGTAAATTATTAGAACAAGAACAACCGTCTACAGTTTTAGATAGGCTGTTGAGAGAAAAATGTTCTATATGTCCCCAAAGGGAAACAGAACATTGAGGAAGCTATAAGAAGAGTGATTTTGGTTCCAGGGAAAAATAAATTAGAAAAATAAATTCTAATAGTCAGAGTTGTCCAGAAATAAACCAGCCACTTTCATAGGTAATGAGTTCTCTTCATATACGAAGCAAATGTTGGCAGAGTATCCCACTACTAGGTAGTGGGAATGACATGAAGAGTATTGAAACAGTTGAGAGAGCAAGCCTTTATGATTCAACGGGTTAAAAGTTAGTAATGATGATAGAATTACAAAGCATATAACTTCAAATTTGAGACAAGAAGGGCAATTAATATTTTTAATTTAATTTTTCTTCATTCTTGTTTTAAATGATAGTAACTGAGGCTTGACAGTTTACTTAACTCTCATAGAAATCTATTCATGTTTCTCAAAATAGACTTACATCTCATTTTTGGTCAGCAGTCAGCTGTACTAGTGAAATTGGTTCATTTTCCTTTTAATCAGTGTAGAACCCACACACATACACACAATTTATTTTGTCTTCATTGTTTCAAAATTGTCCTTCAGATTAAAAAAATATATAATAATATATCAAAAGCATCTTTCTGATGAGTAAATATGAACCTATTTCATTCTTTTTAACAACTGCATAGTTATTCCACTGGATATATGTAACATCATCTATACTAATGCATTTACTTTGTTTATAAAATATTACAAAAAATTTTTTAGTGTTTTATAGTATTGTAATACTATTTGGCCGTGGAATACAGAATGAGGCAGGGCAAAGACTAATAGAGTTTTGCCAAGAAAATGCACTGGTCATAACAAACACCCTCTTCCAACAACACAAGAGAAGACTCTATACATGGACATCACCAGATGGTCAACACCGAAATCAGATTGATTATATTCTTTGCAGCCAAAGATGGAGAAGCGCTATACAGTCAGCAAAAGCAAGACCAGGAGCTGACTGTGGCTCAGACCATGAGCTCCTTATTGCCAAATTCAGACTTAAATTGAAGAAAGTAGGGAAAACCACTAGACCATTCAGGTATGACCTAAATCAAATCCCTTATGATTATACAGTGGAAGTGAGAAATAGATTTAAGGGCCTAGATCAGATAGATAGAGTGCCTGATGAACTATGGAACGAGGTTCGTGACATTGTACAGGAGACAGGGATCAAGACCATCCCCATGGAAAAGAAATGCAAAAAAGCAAAATGGCTGTCTGGGGAGGTCTTACAAATAACTGTGAAAAGAAGAGAGTGAAAAACAAAGCAGAAAAGGAAAGATAAACATCTGAATGCAGAGGTCCAAAGAATAGCAAGAAGAGATAAGAAAGCCTTCTTCAGCAATCAATGCAAAGAAATAGACAAAAACAACAGAATGGGAAAGACTAGAGATCTCTTCAAGAAAATCAGAGATACCAAAGGAGCATTTTATGCAAAGATGGGCTCGATAAAGGACAGAAATGGTATGGACCGAACAGAAGCAGAAGATATTAAGAAGAGATGGCAAGAATACACAGAAGAACTGTACAAAAAAGATCTTCACAACCCAGATAATCACAATGGTGTGATCACTCACCTAGAGCCAGACATCCTAGAATGTGAAGTCAAGTGGGCCTTAGAAAGCATCACTACGAACAAAGCTAGTGGAGGTGATGGAATTCCAGTTGAGCTATTTCAAATCCGGAAAGATGATGCTGTGAAAGTGCTGCACTCAATATGCCAGCAAATTTGGAAAACTCAGCAGTGGCCACAGGACTGGAAAAGGTCAGTTTTCATTCCAATCCCAAAGAAAGGCAATGCCAAAGAATGCTCAAACTACCGCACAATTGCACTCATCTCACATGCTAGTAAAGTAATGCTCAAAATTCTCCAAGCCAGGCTTCAGCAATATGTGAATCATGAACTTCGTGATGTTCAAGTTTGTTTTAGAAAAGGCAGAGGAACCAGAGATCAAACTGCCAACATCCAATGGATCATGGAAAAAGCAAGAGAGTTCCAGAAAAACATCTATTTCTGCTTTATTGGCTATGCCAAAGCCTTTGACTGTGTGGATCACAATAAACTGTGGAAAATTCTGAAAGAGATGGGAATACCAGACCACCTGATCTGCCTCTTGAGAAATTTGTATGCAGGTCAGGAAGCAACAGTTAGAACTGGACATGGAACAACAGACTGGTTCCAAATAGGAAAAGGAGTACGTCAAGTCTGTATATTGTCACCCTGCTTATTTAACTTCTATGCAGAGTACATCATGAGAAACGCTGGACTGGAAGAAACACAAGCTGGAATCAAGAGTGCCGGGAGAAATATCAATAACCTCAGATATGCAGATGACACCACCCTTATGGCAGGAAGTGAAGAGGAACTCAAAAGCCTCTTGATGAAGGTGAAAGTGGAGAGTGAAAAAGTTGGCTTAAAGCTCAACATTCAGAAAACGAAGATCATGGCATCTGGTCCCATCACTTCATGGGAAATAGATGAGGAAACAGTGGAAACCGTGCCAGACTTTATTTTTCTGGGATCCAAAATCACTGCAGATGGTGACGGCAGCCATGAAATTAAAAGACGCTTACTCCTTGGAAGGAAAGTTATGACCAACCTAGATAGCATATTCAAAAGCAGAGACATTACTTTGCCAACAAAGGTCTGTCTAGTCAAGGCTATGGTTTTTCCTGTGGTCATGTATGGATGTGAGAGTTGGACTGTGAAGAAGGCTGAGTGCCAAAGAATTGATGCTTTGAACTGTGGTGTTGGAGAAGACTCTTGAGAGTCCCTTGGACTGCAAGGAGCTCCAACAGTCCATTCTGAAGGAGATCAGCCCTGGGATTTCTTGGGAAGGAATGATGCTAAAGCTGAAACTCCAGTACTTTGGCCACCTCCTGCGAAGAGTTGACTCATTGGAAAAGACTCTGATGCTGGGAGGGATTGGGGGCAGGAGGAGAAGGGGACGACAGAGGATGAGATGGCTGGATGGCATCACCGACTAGATGGACGTGAGTTTGAGTGAACTCCGGGAGTTGGTGATGGACAGGGAGGCCTGGCGTGCTGCAATTCATGGGGTCACAAAGAGTCGGACACAACTGAGTGACTGATCCGATCTGATAATATTGTAATATTATTTTATACTATTTTTGTAAAAGTATTTTATAGTATTGTAGTATATAATCATCCTTGTATATTCACCTTGATGTTATGATAGTATTTCTTTAGAAAAGATAACTATAAAGGAGATAGAGGATGCATATTATACATTTTGACAAAAAGCGCCCAGTCACCTTACAGTTGTAACAATAACTTAACGACCAGGTATGGAAACACCCATTTTCTCATACTCTTCCCAATAACTTTGCATCTTCCTGATCATTACCATGTAAGAGATATCTTAGTAGGACCATAGAGTTGCAAAACAGAACAGGTTGTTTCTGCTCATAATCTAGTTAATGAGGTAAAAAAATATACATAAAAAGAGATCTAGTAATACAAAGCAGGATAAAGTAGTTCAGAAAAAAATGCCATTTGAAGAGGTCAAGGTGACTGTGACAATTTTGCCAGAGTGGGAAGGATTGAACAGAGCTGTAAAGAACGGGCAGCCCCTGAAGGGCGAAGTTCAGTTCAGTTCAGTTCAGTCGCTTAGTCGTGTCTGACTCTCTGCGACCCCATGTACCGCAGCACGCTAGGCCTCACTGTCCATCACCAACTCCCAGAGTTTACCCAAACTCATGTCCACTGAGTTGGTGATACCATCTAACCATCTCATCCTCTGTCATCCCCTTTTCCTCCTGCCTTCAATCTTTCCCAACATCAGGGTCTTTTCCAATGAGTCAGCTCTTCGCATCAGGTGGCCAATAGTTTTGGAGTTTCAGTTTCAACATCAGTCCTTCCAATGAACACCCAGGACTGATCTCCTTTAGAATGGACTGTTAGATCTCCTTGCAGTCCAAGGGACTCTCAAGAGTCTTCTCCAACACCACAGTTCAAAAGCCTCAATTCTTTGGCGCTCAGCTTTCTTTATAGTCTAACTCTCACATCCATACATGACTACTGAAGGGCAAAAGCAAGGGGTTATCTGGGTGGAGGGCGTGGCCATAAATGTCGATGCAACATCACTGGAGTTAGAGCAGAAATCTGAAGCAGGTGAAAGAGGGTCAATTTTTATGCTTACATTGTGTTCTCTTCTTTGGTATCAGTTATAATCACTCAAAATTATACACAGTTTTACATCCTACGTGCGTGCGAGCATGCTCAGTCATGTCTTGAGTCTTTTGCCCACCAGGCTCCCCTATCTGTGGGATTTTATTTTTCAGGCTAGAGTGGCTTTCCATTTCCTCCTCCAGGGGATCTTTCTGACCCAAGGATTCAACCTGTGTCTCCTGCCTCTCCTCTACTGGCAGGGGGATTCTTTACCACTGAGACAACTGGTTTACAACCTCCCGTTAAATATTTACTTGTTGACTGCATATGGCCTCACAGCTCCAAACGGATGAGTGACACATGTTCATTGCTCAGTTTTCAGAATCTGAGCCCCGCCAGCACCTAGGAGACTCAGGACCGTGGACTCATTGAAGGAATGAATGTCATGCTCACATCACTGAGAGGGGTAGGAAACATTAGGTTCAAGAGTCTGGATTACAGGACTTATATAGAAATCAGAAAATGGTAACAGGATAAAACCAGGAATGTGAGGTCATGAAACACGGTGGTTTATGGGAACCGAGTCTGGTCTTGTTATGCAAGATGAATGGGTCTGGTGGCAGAACTAGAAGGCCAGCAAGGAGATGATCGCACTGGTACAGAGTTCAAGCACACAAAGCTGAGAACGGCTGGAAGGAGCACCCTGAATGGAAGAGCAAAAGCTGGGTGGCAAAGTAGATAATGATAGCCACCATTTAAGTGAGTGCTTGATTTGTGCTTATTTCCTGTTAAGGACTTTTATTTAATCTTCTGAGATAGATATTATCCCAGGTTTTAAAAAAGAGGAAACAGAGATACAGAATGGTTAGGAAACTCACTCAAAGCCAAACAGCTCCTAAGTCTCCCAGCCCAAAGCATCCCTGATTCTTTGTCTGTAAAGCTTGTATTTTTTTCCTTTATCTCAAAGGAGTAAAAACATGGGCTCATGCACAGGGGAGGTGATCCTGGTTGTACAGACATGCTGCACAGACACATTTCATGTTCAAATTCTGGTATTCTGAAGGAAAAAGAAAATGATCAAGTATGAGCTATGTCAGGGTTTTCAAGACCAGTGATTGGGTCATGAAATCAACTTAGTGGGTCATGATCTTACCTTAGAGAAGAAATGAAATAGATAATAAAAGTAGAAAACAACACTGTAACCTGGTGGTGTTTCCATCTTCATTTTCAGAATGAAGACTCTGATGTTCAGAGTGGCAGAGCCAAGACTTAAACCTAGGGCTTTGCCTCCAACCCCAGGCTCCTCTTTCCAGCACAGCAGCTGTGCATCATGGAAATGAAAAGCCAGGTTCACCAGAAGTGTTTCTTCTGGACCTCACAGAGCCCAGGCTGGGTGAAGGGTTCATAAGCTTTCTGCCCTTCAGCATGTGCAACAACATCAAGGCCATTTCATTTTGCATCAAGGAACTTCTGAAAGAAACAAAACCACTTCAGCTACAGCTGAACTCTAGCTACTCTACCAAAAAAAAAATGATGCTGAAACAAAATCTCCATGCCCAGGCTCAGGTCCTTAGAAGAAATGGAAAGGAAGCTCCATAACCTGAAGCCCCAGCATAGAGGAGGTTTTTTGCTTATGTTCTAGTAAATAGACTATTAACAGAAAACTACAAAGGGAATCTTGTTTTCTCACTGACTTCTGCAGCCTACCCGAATGTCAGGGCTGGAAGGCACCTCAGATCACGGAGTCTGCCCTCACGCTACAGAAGAACAGGAGCCCAGAGACATTAAGTAGGTGAAACCAAAGTCACGCAGCTAATAAGCAGCAGAGCTCCTAAGAGGGATAAAGTCTTACTAACATTCATATTCTTAGATAAATCACAGCTTACTCATGAAATGCTAAGAAGGTGTGGATGGAGGGTCAAAAAGGAGTTGGCTGTGAGATTTTGCCTTGTGTAACTAGAAGGCTGAAGATCTCTGGAGATGTGAGCTGGCCTAGACCATAGGGCTGACACAGCCTTTTTGGATTGCTAGTCCTGACTCCTGCCCATAGGCACTGCATTGAGCTCAGCCGTTCTGGGACCAATACCCCAATCCCTGTTCTGAGATGCCCCCCGAGGGACAGGATGCCAGCCCTCATCCCAATGTTAATAATGCCATTCACTCCCCCTTTCTTGTTTGGCTTCCTCTGAAATCAGATTCTTTCATTAGTTCATAATGTTGACAAGCATGGTATCCACGGATCAAACAGATTGAAAATAATATGAATTTTAAAGATATTGTTTTATAATAAATATCCGTCTCTGGAGGCTGTTATTTAATAAGAGATTTTAAAATCCAAAATTGGCCCCCTAAAAGCTTGAAACTACATCCAACTTATGTTTGATGTTCTGTAACTAAGAAACAACTTGTGAAAAGGAAGAAGAAGATAAAAAATGAACTTAGGCTAGCAGAGTAGATGCCAAGTTTCAGTCCCATGAGCTGTGAAAACCTTCCAATCAGTCTGTAAATGAGGTAAAGAAGGATTCATGCACGGCTAAATATTTATTGTTGCTAAGTTTCATCACTGTTAATATACAGGTAATGGATGACTTTTTGTCCTTTGAAGTCAAACACCACCACTTAAGCGGTGACAAGTATTCACCTCCCTGAGATGGACACACAAACACACACGCACACAGACACAACACTTGTACTGTTTTATCTTCTACAATTGATGACTCAAGTGGAATTTTTTAAAAAAGGAATTAGAAGAGGAAAGTGGAAAAGATGACTAGCTTTCATTTTTTATCTTGGGTTTTACTCAGCAAAATGCAGTTTTTGAGGCCCTTTTATTTTTTTTAGATTTTTTTTTTTTGGATGGTGACCATTTTTAAAGTCTTTATTAAATGTGTTACAATATAGATTCTGTTTTATGTTTTGTTTTATTGGCCGTGAGGCATGTGGAATTTTAGCTTCCCAGCCAGGGATGGAACCCAAACCCCCTGCACTGGAAGGCAAACTCTTAACCACTGGACTGCCAGGGAAGTCCCAGCCCTCTTATTCTTAGGGTTTGTGAGGAAGTCAAGGCAATCAGGAACAAAGCAGGCAATGTGATGAGGCAGAAGGACTGGAACATCTGCTGGAAATGCTCACTAGGCCAGGGCCAGCACTAACGAAATGGTCGAGTAGGTACAAGAGTGGGATGTGTTAAACACACTACTGTCCTTTACACTTTGAGCAAGATCTATTAAGAAGGTCCCTATGGTATAGCACATAGAGCCCTGCTGAACGTTATGTGGCAACCTGGACGGGGGGAGTTGGAGAGTGGGGAAGAATGGATATATGTATATGTATGGTTGAGTTCCTTTGCTGTTTACTTGAAACTACCACAACATTGTCTGTTAATCAGCTATACTTCAAAACAAAATAAAACGTTTTAAAAAAATTTAAAAAAAGAAGGTCCCCCTACAAATCTGTAATTACTCTAGATCTTGAGTCAGATCTGAAATTTCAGCCTTATCAAATATAAAGAAAGTACAGTTCAGTTCAGTCACCCAGTCGTGTCTGACTCTTTGTGACCCCATGGACGGCAGCACACCAGGCCTCCCTGTCCATCACCAACTCCCAGAGTTTACTCAAACTCATGTCTGTCAAGTCGGTGATGCCATCCAGCCGTCTCATCCTCTGTCATCTCCTTTTCCTATGCCTTCAATCTTTCCCAGTATCTATTTCCCAGGGTCTATTTCAATGAATCAGTTCTTTGCATCAGGTGGCCAAAGTGTTAGAGCTTCAGCTTCAACATCAGTCCTTCCAATGAATATTTCCTTTAGGATTGACTACTCTGATCTCCTTGCAGTCCTGACTCCTGCACTACAGTTGCTCTCCTTAGACATATTCTAGGGTCAGTAGTAAAGAATCCGCCTGCTAATGCAGGAGACACGGGTTCTGTCCCTGGGCCAGGAAGATCCCCTGGTGAAGGAAATGGTAGCCCATTCCAGTATTCTTGCCTGGGAAATCTCATGGACAGAGGAGCCTGGTGGACTACAACTGATGGGGTCTCAAAAGAATCGGACACGACAAAACAACATTTTACACTAGCTTTATTTTAAAGGAAGTAGCTGGTGCTGGAACATCACCTTATGTTTTGATTTTTCAGTAAAAGCCAGAAATTTGGACTTGTATGTGAAATGTCAAAGCTTCCAAATGTTGGGAACTACTTCTGGTTTGGTTTATTTTTGAATGAGTGTGCAGTCTGAACAAAACATGTCTGTAAGCTGGATGAATCCTGAGGCTTACCAGTTCATGATGGCGGCCAGTCAAACCTTCAACCAAAACTTCAGCATCACTGGCTCCCCCCACTACTTCATTCTTTTCCATAGCGCCTCTCAAAAATCCTACATGTATCTTACTTGTTTATCATCAGCCTTTTTTTTTCCTCCAACCATCACACAAAAATAGAAGTTCCTTGGGGATAAAGAATTTGGTTTGTGTGTGTGTGTGACTATAGGCCTATATCCAAGAACAGTACAAGATACATTCAGAATAGTAACTGTACAACAGGAGTTGAATGAATGAATGGTCATATCTTAATCTTCACCCTCTCCCTTGAGGGCTGAATCAGTCTGTTAGGTCACAGAGTAATAAGGAGAGTGAAGTCTATAAGTTCAAGTCCTATAGGGAATCACAGTTTTTCTGGACGGAGTCCAGCAGGCCTGGCTTTGACAATCTACAAAAAACAGGATAAGTAAAACATGAGAGAGGTAGTGGTGCCGAAGAATCTAAAGACTTCAAAATATTTAATAAAACCATCACAAGTGTCTTCCAATAAAACATTTTGCAATGGCAAAGCAATTTCTCTCTCAAGAAATTTCTGACAAGGTGAATTTTTGAATCTTAAGATGGTTTAATTTCCATCTGGAGATCCATCCAAAATTACACCTTTGTGCAATACCTGAACAAAGGCAATTAGAGTCAATTTCTAATAATGGTCCTAAAGCAGCCACACAGCCTATGAAGTGTTTTTAAATACAAGGTGAGCATGACATTGAATTTCTCTCTCTAACCAGAAAAACATAAAACATAAAAGAATGTGCATGTGTGCTGCCACTTAAAAGCACATTGATTGGTTACCAGTTCAGTTCAGCTGAGTTGCTCAGTTGTGTCTAACTCTTTGTGACCCCATGGACTGCAGCAAGCCAGGCCTCCCTGTTCATCACCAGCTCCCAGAGTTAACTCAAACTCATGTCTATTGAGTTGGTGCTGCCATCCAACCAGCTCATCCTCTGTTGTCCCCTTCTCCTCCTGCCTTCAATCTTTCCTAACATCAGGGTCTTTTCAAATGATTGGTTATACGGTAATTAAATCAACGGAAATAATAAAGTTGGAAAACTCACTTTGGGCATGTTTAAAAAATTTCTTAAGTAATTTCATTATCTATCTGCCTTGCTCTCTAAAAAACTGTTATCTTTCCTATTTTAAACCATCACTACCTGCTATTCAAAGACCAACATTTAGCACCTTGCAAGAGGCAAGGTGCTAATTGGACCAAGACATAAGACATACCATTTTTGCCTTCACAGAGCTTTCAGTCTCCTATGGGAACCAGAGATTAAATAAATGCTGAAAAGATCACAAGGATCCTGACTGCCCATCTCCCACGTAGCCAGGTCCCAACCCCCAGAAACAGAAATCTGACCTAAAGTTCTATGTCACTGTTGCCTGCCCTTCCTTTCAATATGACCACAGCAGATGTCTTCTAACCAATGAGATTTCTATGTTGATTTCTAAAGCTTTAATAACTGCAGGAAAACTATTATACTTCCCCCAGGTTCCTTAAATGAATTCTTTTCAGTAACTAGAAAAAACTTCCCAAGAAGTGCTGAGAAGAAATTCCCGTGTGGAAATACAATCCATGGAGCACAGTGTGGATGGTGAGGATTCAGTGTTTAGGAAGAATTTTTCTAACAGAAACAAAATAGATTACTCAGTGCAGAGAGAGCCGGCTACCCAAGGTCAGTCAAAAGACACAAAAATAAGTCTAGGGAGAAAAACTCGAAGGTAAAGAACGAAACAGAAACTTTAGAAAAAGTGCTTCCTCTCATTCTCCTTCCTGGAATTGTCCTCTTCCAGTGTCTAGCCTTCTTTTTGGATTTTGATCTTTGATCTTGTTCCCCTTTCACTCTATGCGCCTAGTTTCGAACTCAGCATATATAACGTACATAGGTAAAGTGAGTTGGTTGGGTACTCCAGCAAAAACAAAGAAAGCAGCACCCTAGTTTCTACTGGTGCAGCCCTTTCTTAATCCAGCATATTGCAGCTATTTAATATTATGTGAAATCTGTGGAATTTTAAACTTTGGCTTGAGTAAAACACAGCAGTGCAAATTAAATAAAACATATTTTAGAGATCTATGTGGTCTAAAACAGAAGTCCCCATCCTTTTTGGTACCAGGGACGAGTTTTGAGGAAGACACTTTTTCCATGGACTGTGGGGTGGAGGGGTATAATGGTGGGGGGGCGCGGGGGCTGGTCAGGGGGATGGTTTGGGGATGATTCAAGCCCATCACATTTACTGTGCACTCTATTTCTACTGGAGAAGGAAATGGCACCCCACTCCAGTACTCTTGCCTGGAGAATCCCATGGACGGAGGAGTTTGGTGGGCTATAGTCCACGGGTCGCAAAGAGTCGGACACGACGGAGTGACTGCACTTTCACTTATTTCTATTATTATAACATAGGCTCTACTTCATATCATCAGGCATTAGATCCCTGAGGCTGGGGACCCCTGGTCTAAAAAAACACCAATTTTGAGCTTCTAACTCATATCAATACTGAACTCAAACTGATTATATTCTTTGTAGCCAAAGATGGAGAAGCTCTATACAGTTAGCAAAAACAAGACCGCAAGCTGACTGTGGCTCAGATCATGAACTCCTTATTGCCAAATTCAGACTTAAATTGAAGAAAGTAGGAAAAACCACTAGACCATTCAGGTAAGACCTAAATTCAATCCCTTACGATTACACAGTGGAAGTAACAAATAGATTCAAGGGATTAGATCTGATAGAGTGCCTGAAAAACTATGGATGGAGATTCGTGACATTGTACAGGAGGCAGTGATCAAAACTATCCCCAAGAAAAAGAAATGCAAAAAGGCAAAATGGTTGTCTGAGGAGTCTTTACAAATAGCTGAAAAAAGGAGAGGAAAAGGCAAAGGAGAAAAAGAAAGATATACCCATTTGAATGCAGAGTTCCAAAGAATAGCAAGGAGAGATAAGAAAGCTTTCCTAAGTGATCAATGCAAACAAATAGAGGAAAACAACAGAATGGGAAAGACTAGAGATCTCTTCAAGAAAATTAGATATACCTAGGGAAAATTTCATGCAAAGAAGGGCACAATAAAAGAAATGGTATGGACCAAATAGAAGTAGAAGATATTAAGAAGAGGTGGCAAGAATACACAGAAAAACTATACAAGAAAGATCTTCATGACCCAGATAACCACAGTGGTGTGATCACTCACCTAGAGACAGATATTCTGGAATGTGAAGTCAAGTGGGCCTTAGGAAGCATCACTATGAACAAAGCTAGTGCAGGTAATGGAACAATAAAGCAGAAGTAGAGGTTTTTCTGGTATTCTCTGCGTTTTTGATGATCCAGGAGATGTTTGCAATTTATCTAAACTCAGCAGTGGCCACAGGACTGGAAAAAGTCAGTTTTCATTCCAATCCCAAAGAAAGGCAATGCCAAAGAATGCTCAAACTACTGCACAATTGCACTCATCTCACAAGCTGGCAAAGTAATGCAGAGAATTTTCTAAGCCAGGCTTCAACAGTACATGAACCATGAACTTCCAGATGTTCAAGCTGGATTTAGAAAAGGCAGGGGAACCAAAGATGAAATTGCAAACATCTCCTGGATCATCAAAAACGCAAGAGAATACCAGAAAAACCTCTACTTCTGCTTTATTGACTATGCCAAAGCCTTTGACTGTGTGGATCACCACAAACTGTGGAAAATCCTTCAAGAGATGGGAATACCAGAGCACCTGGTCTGCCTTGTGAGAAATCTGTATGCAGGTCAGGAAGCAACAATTAGAACTGGACATGGAAAGAGACTGGTTCCAAATCGGGAAAGGAGTACATCAAGACTATATTTTGTCACCCTGCTTATTTAACTTAGATGCAAAGTACATCATGAGAAATGCTAGGCTAGGTGAAGCACAAGCTAGAATTAAGATTGCTGGGAGAAATGTCAATAACCTCAGATACGCAGATGACACCATCCTTATGGGAGAAAGTGAAGAACTAAAGAGCCTCTTGTTGAAAGTGAAAGAGGAGAGTGAAAAAACTGGCTTAAAACTCAACATTCAGAAAACTAAGATCATGGCATCTGGTCCCATCACTTCATGGGAAATAGATGGGCAACAGTAGAAACAGTGACAGACTTTATTTTCTTGAGCTCCAAAATCACTGCAGATGGTTACTGCAGCCATGAAATTAAAAGACGCTTGCTCCTTGGGAGAAAAGCTATGATCAACCTAGACAGCATATTAAAAAGCAGAGACATTACTTTGCCAACAAAGGTCCATCTAGTCAAGGCTATGGTTTTTCTAGTAGTCATGTATGGATGTGAGAGTTGGACTATAAAGAAAGCTGAGTGCTAAAAAATTGATGCTTTTGACCTGTGGTGTTGGAGAAGACTCTTGAGAGTCCTTTGGACTGCAAGGAGATTCAACCAGTCCATCCTAAAGGAAATCAGTCCTGAATATTCATTGGAGGGACTGTTGCTGAAGCTGAAACTCCAATATTTTGGCCATCTGATACAAAGAAATGACTCATTGGAAAAGATCCTGATACTGGCGAAGATGGAAGGCAAGAGGTAAAGGGGACAACAGAGGATGAGATGGTTGGATGGGATCACTAACTCTATGGACATGAATTTGAGTAAGCTCTGGGAGTTGGTGATAGACAGCAAAGCCTGGCATGCTGCAGACCATGGGGTTGCAAAGAGTTGGACATGACTGAGGGACTGAACTCATATCATGACAAGTTTAAAATGTGTATCTTTAGCTCTGAGATCCTCTAGAATTCTAATACCTGCATTCAACTACAACTGGGTATATCCAGAGGTGTCCATGCCTCCCAGTCCTAACTTTGGAATTCAAAACTGTTTCCAACAATTCCATTCACTTCTGAATTTTTTATCCTCTTCAGTGGTGCCACCTGTCACCTTAGGGTCCACCTTCTCCTTCCATCCCTCTTGGCCATCCCTATCCAGTCAAGCACCAAGCCTCACAGTCTCCTCAATTCCTTGTCCTCATCACTTTATCTCTTCCAAACCAAGCAATTAGCATCCTACTTCAACTACACAATAACCTTCTAATAGCTTCCTTCAGCTCAACTTCATCAACTCTACCGCATTCAAATATAAAACAAGGAAAGTTGATGTTGTATCTACCCTGCTCAGATGTCTTGTTGGCTCTCAGTATCCTGGATACTGAGGATAAAACCTAACTTCTTAGCACTGCAAACAGAGCTCTCAGATTCTGGCCTCTGACTACTCATTCAGCCTTGTCTCCACTCATTCCAACCACACACCATAGCCTTGCAGAACTCCTTGTCTATCAGTAAACATATGGGGCTTCCTCAGTGGCTCAGCTGTAAAGAATCTGCCTGCAATGCAGGAGACACAGGAGATGTGGGTTTGATTCCTAGGTCAGGATGATCCCCTAGAAGAAGGCATGGCAATCCACTCCGGTATTCTTGCCTGGAGAATTCCATGGATAGAGGAGCATGCTGCTGCTGCTGCTAAGTCGCTTCAGTCGTGTCCGACTCTGTGCGACCCCAGAGACGGCAGCCCACCAGACTCCCCCGTCCCTGGGATTCTCCAGGCAAGAACACTGGAGTGGGTTGCCATTTCCTTCTCCAATGCATGAAAGTGAAAAGTAAAAGTGAAGTCGCTCAGTCATGTCCGACTCTAGCGACCCCATGGACTGCAGCCTAGCAGGCTCCTCCGTCCATGGGATTTTCTAGGCAAAAGTACTGGAGTGGGGTGCCATTGCCTTCTCCGATAGAGGAGCATGGCTGACTGCAATCCATGGGGTCAGAAAGAATCAGACACTACCGAAATGACTAGGCACATGAATGTATCATAGTTTTTATGCCCCTATTTTTTAAACCCTCTCTCCTCTTTGCCTGAAATACCTTTTTCTCTAGTACTCTCACCTACTTAGTCACCTTCTATTCATCCTTTAAACTTCAGCTCAGGCCATCTCTGTCTTCCCCAGAAAGATTTAGGTATTCCTTTGAGTCCAATGGTTACCCAAGCAAACACAGACTATCCATTAAGGATAGGAAAAGAACCGTATCATTCATCTTTATATCAGAGCATCAAGAACACCATCTGGCACAGTGTTGGCCTCATAAACATTTGTTAAATAAAAAAAATAAAAAGAATGAGTTAAGGGTTTTTAGAAGAAAGAATGCAGCTAGGGAAGAGAAGGAAAGGAATGAAGGATCTGCATTTGGATGATCTCTGTCCTAGATTATTGACAAAATCTTTTACCTAGTACACCAAGTAATCAAGTCACACCTCACGCCTAGGCAACTTTCTGGGGCTTCTGGGTAAACTTATAATGAATCTAAATGTCTCACTATCACAAAGCCATGCTCATGTCACCAGCCCTGTTTACTTCAACTCTCCCCTTCTTATCCAGGTCTCTCTTCATTCATAAAGTGTGTACATTTGATATTTCTTCTTCTGGGAATGTTCCTCCCCCTACTGCTTTCTTGGCACTCAGGTATTAGGTAAAAGGCCATCTTCTCAGAAAGGTCTACCAGATCATCTTCTACTCTAGTTACCACCTACCACTACCACCAGTTCTGCCCTGTCATACTTTTCCTGTTACTCTATTATCTTTTCTTGATAGCTCTCAACAGTGTCTGAAATTGCCTTATTTTTAGTCTCCATCATCAGAATGTAAATTTTATTCACTACTTTGTGCCCAACATTATTATTATATTTTTTTTTATTTTTGGAGGGAATAATATTTACATTTTGTGAATTCTTATCAGTTCCCAAGACATACAAGAAAATAAACTTATTAATCCATACAATTTGGCTCTACTTTTAAAAAAAGTTTGAGTATAATGAATATATGTAACATACAAATATATATGTAGATGCAAGAATAATCTAATCCAAGCACCTTAATCAAACCAAAGTATGAAACTGCTATCAGATCCAGATATTCTCATAATAATGTCTTTCTCCACAAACAAAATTTGTAATCTCCTCTTGTAGAGAGGAGTGATTTTGCTAAGCTATAATTTTCACATCATTCTCAACAACATTTCTGCATGGAGAAATTGTATGACTTGTCTTTTAAGAAAAGAAAATTATTGAAAATTAAACTTTCAAAACCACTGTGTTTTTGACTTCAAAATAACTGTTAAAGTCCAAGCATGTAAACAGAAATAAATTAACAATTACCTTTTCACAGCTCTCAAAATGTTTATAAACATAAAGCCTATATCTTTCTAAAAATATGAATGTCAAGACTTTTTTCTTTTAACGGTTTGATATACCTTTAGGTAAATCACTATTGAAAAATAATTTTAGAGAGTCATGTCATCATATAATAAAGTAAGATTATGTTACTGAGTTGCTTTTAAACAACCTTGAAGGTACAGTTCTCAATATAGTATGCTTGAGAAATTGTTGTTGTTTAGTTGCTAAGTTGTGACTGATTCTTTTGTAGTTCCCTAGGACTGTAGCCGGCCAGGCTCCTCTGTCCATGGAACTTCCCAAGCAAGAATACGGGAGTGGGTTGCCATTTCCTTCTCTGGGGCATATTTCTGACCTAGGATTGAACCAGTGTCTCCTGCTTTGGCAGGTGGATTCTTTACCACTGAGCCATTAGGGAAGCCTGTCCTTTTTAAGTACAAACATTTAAAATTGAAGTGTTTATATAATGTGGAAAAACAAGGTCAACATATTTTGAAATCATATAATTTTACTTTAATAGCTGAGAAGTTTGAGAAAACAGTATTTATTTTTGTACCAGAAACTCCACTCTTCTTTTTAAAATTCATAGCTTAGGTAAAACAATTTTCATCAATACACAAGGATCATTACATATCCACTCTGGTTCCCTTCTGAGCAAAGCTACTTTTGAATCTACAAATTCCTTCCATTTTTGCTCTTTCTTTGAACTGCCCTGCTAATCAGATGGTCTGAAATAAAAATAAAATCTCCAATTTGTAAAACGGTATAATTAAAACCTAAATATAAATTATGGTCAACTCTATTAGCAGGTAATAATGCACAGTGATGATGAAGATAATAATAAATGACAAAATATCTTCTTCCTCTCATAACATTAATTGAGTGCTTATTATGTTTCAAGCACTGATAAGCCTTACTTTGGTGTAAAGCATATGAAGTAGTCACTATTAATACTACTGTTGGACAGACCAGGAAACTGTGGCATAAACAGGTTAATAGATGTCCTAGGTCACATGACCTGAAATTTGTGGAGTGTAAACCCTCAACTTATGTGGGTTAGCTAGTAAGCACTAGAAACTTTGCTAGTAAGCACTATATTTATGAGTTAATACATGGGAATCTTTTAAAATAGGCTGCATAGGGTAAGCTCTTACTGTTAGCAGTTATACATTGTTTTATGAATAATCATCCATTTCACCTTCAGAGATATATCCTCCTTATTTAAAAATATAGTAAAAAAAACAAGATTTTACTGAGGGCTCTATAACTTGTCTAAAAATGATACAACAACTTAAGAGTCACAATATCTCAATGTAATAATGGGTAACATTTGTTGAGTTTTGAGATAGGTAGAGACAACTATTATCATCAATTTCCACATAAGACTTGGAGTTAGAAGGAAGCTGAGTGACTTTCTCATGGTTCAATTCTCAACAAAAGAATCTGTCTTATGAGAAATTCATTCCATGTGGTTCAGGAACAGAACCACAACTCTTTGACCAAGACCAGTTCTTACAACTTTCCCCTTCAAGGTCAGGAAGTTGGGTGGGATGAGGTACAGTGGAAAAGGAATTCACAAAGTTCCTGAAAGGTCAAACAAGTATACCTCTAGCCCTAAGCGGATGTAATTGGTTCAGGGATGTTATTTTAGCTAATTAGATTCATTCTGAGGATATTTTTGCCAGGTAAGGCTACTGGACAACGTATCACTGGTATACTTCGCTGTTAAGACAAAAGACTGGTACAACTAGAAGCCTTCTTACCAACCAGATGAAAAAGCCATTCGGAAGGACAAAGAAAAAGATATAACTCTGAGGATAGTGCTGAAGCCTCTTATCCAGCCATCCATGATTCAGGGTTAACCCTAGATTACTCAGATGTCTAATCAAATAAATTACTACCCCTATTTCAAAATATGGCTGAACTGGTTGAAATTGGATTTCTGTCAATTCCAAATTTCCATCACCAAAGAGCCTTGTTATTTTTTTTTCATAATTCTTCTGTTTTTAAAAACATTAAATACCAAATGCCTCTGTAACTTAAACATCAACTTGATTTATCCAGAGGAAACATGGAATTTTAACAATGGAATTCTGATATGTGAGATAAGTGTATAATCTATGTCAGTTGAAATAGTTTTTGAATATTAAAGTATCTCAGAGCAGATTCCTTTTTAAACATCCCTAAAAATTTTTAGGGAAACTTAGCAATTGATGTTCTAGAGGATAAATAACAAAATAAAACATAAAGAATACTATCTGACAGTTCTTGAGGAGTTGAAACCATTTCTATCCTTTTGAAAACATCCTTAAAGTCACCATTCTTTAACAACACAACTTTTTCAGGAAAGAGAATCAATGTGCCTTAGTAATCTGAATAAAACATTCAATTGCCATGAAAATTAACATCTAAGCCCTGAATTCAGGGTACGCCTAATGAAAATCAGGCAGAGAAGCTAATGGGAAATTTAACACAGGCCAAATGTCATTATTGTTGTGAAAAATATACTATAATTAAAATGTTTCTGAGTCCTTGGCCAATGACCTAGAGTAATAATGCTTTGTTGACCTTATTATAAAAAATAATTTTTCATTACTAATTCAGTAAAAGAGTCCCCTTTTCAGGCTTCAGGCGTAAATAAAAAAGCAAAAATCAGCACCTGATGCTTCACCGGAGCACAAGAAGTAATACAAAAACACTGACTGGTCAAGGAGGAAACAATTTCAAAGCCACAGTGAACAAGGAAAGGGAGAAAATAAAAACAGAGATATTTTATAGCAGAAAGAATAAAAGCAGTAGACATCTCTGATTCTGGCAAAAGATAAAGGAAATATGGCAAAGGCATTGGATTTCATTCATTCTATGTTACCCACATTTTGAAAAATACAGGGGCTGTGGTCTGTGCATTAGAAGGCAGATTGATTACATTCAGTTTGGATAGAAAGAACATTTCTTTCGAATGATTATGGTGCTTAAACTTATTTAGAAAATTACTCTCTAAAATAACATTTGAGTATTATAAGAAAACATACTGTCTCCATGGAGGTCTCTGTAATGGGATTTCACCTGTGAGCTCAGTCTGCCATTTATCCATGGGAACTGGCATTTGAGGGGAACTCAGCATGTAGTGTTCTGGGAATATGAACATAATCCCTTTATTAAGCAATACAAAAGTTGTAGAAACTCACAGTATTGACCAACTAGAAATGATTCAGTTCAGTTCAGTTCAGTTGCTCAGTCATGTCCGACTCTTCGAGACCCCATGGTCTTCACGACTGCAGCATGCCAGGCCTCCCTGTCCATCACCAACTCCCGGAGTTTACCCAAACTCATGTCCATTGAGTTGGTGATGCCATCCAATCATCTCATCCTCTGTCGTCCCCATCTCCTCCCACCTTCAATCTTTCCCAGCATCAGGGTCTTTTCCAATGAGTCAGTTCTTTGCATCAGGTGGCCAAAGTATTGGAGTTTCAGCATCAGTCCTTCCAACGAATATTTAGGTGTGATCTCCTTTAGGATGGACTCATTGGATCTCCTTGCTGTCCAAGGGGCTCTCAAGAATCTTCTCTAGCACCACAGTTCAAAAGCATCAATTCTTCAGTGCTCAGCTTTCTTTATAGTCCAACTCTCACATCCATACATGACTACTGGAAAAACCATAGATTTGACTAGATAAACCTTTGTTGGCAAAGTAATGTCTCTGTTTTTTAATGTTGTCTAGATTGGTCATAGCTTTTCTCCCAAGGAGCAAGCGTCTGTTAATTTCATGGCTGCAGTAACCATCTGCAGTGATTTTGGAGCCCCCCCAAAAAATGTCTGTCACTGTTTCCATTGTTTTCCCATATATTTGCCATGGAGTGATGGGACCAGATGCCATGATCTTAGATTTCTGAATGCTGAGTTTTAAGCCAACTTTTTCACTCTTCTCTTTCACTTTCCACAAGAGGCTCTTTAGTTCTTCTTCACTTTCTGCCATAAGGCTGGTGTCATCTGCATATGTGAGGTTATTGACATTTCTCCCAGCAATCTTGATTCCAGCTTGTGCTTCATCTAGCCTAGCATTTCTCATGATGTACTCTGCATATAAGTTAAATAAGCAGGGTGACAATATACAGCCTTGACGTACTCCTTTTCCAATTTGGAACCAGTCTGTTGTTCCATGTCCATTTCTAACTGTTGCTTCCTGACCTGCATACAGATTTCTCAAGAGGCAGGTCAGGTGGTCCAATATTCCCATCTCTTGACGGATTTTCCACAGTTTGTGGTGATCCACAGAGAAGGCAATGGCACCCCACTCCAGTACTCTTGCCTGGAAAATCCTATGGATGGAGGAGCCTGGAAGGCTGCAGTCCATGGGGTCACTGAGGGTAGGACATGACTGAGCGACTTCCCTTTCACTTTTCACTTTCATGCACTGGAGAAGGAAATGGCAACCCACTCCAGTGTTCTTGCCTGGAGAATCCCAGGGACGGGGGAGCCTGGTGGGCTGCCGTCTATGGGGTCGCACAGAGTCGGACACGACTGAAATGACTTAGCTTACACAGTCAAAGGCTTTGGCATAGTCAATAAAGCAGATATTTTTCTGGAACTCTCTTGCTTTTCTGATGATTAAAAATGATTAGGGCAAGTTTTACACTTAGAAAAACATGGATTTTGTGCATTTTGAAAAGCAAAGATGTCACATTGTTTGAAACTTCGGAGGAGGGATATGGAATAAAACAGCTTTAAAAATTCAAATCTGTTACTCAAGGAAAATGACATGTTAAATCATCAATAGTCATTTTAATAACAACAGATTTACTGCATTCTCTAGAGGAAAACTGGGTCCAATGAAAACACGACCCAGAGCAGGTAAGTTTTAATAAGAGATTGAGACAGAGGGAGGGGGAGAGGCAGAATCCAGAGAAACGGCCAACTCAAATGCCTTATGGCAAGAAAATAACATAAATAGGTTGCCCTAAAGCATGAACATATCAGAAAGTGGTGGGTTGCCATCAAATTTGGGGTGCTTATGTGTCACCCAAAGATATTCAGGCTTAATATTTAAAAAGCAAAACTGCTTTTTAAAAAGCATTGTGCTTGCCTACGAGCACATTGGCCTCCATTTTATGACTACTGCTTAGATAAATATTCTAAGTTGTGCTGCACAGAATAGTATCTATGGAGACAGTTCGTAGGTGTCAAATCAAATCACAACAAAGCAAACATACAAACAGACCAAAAGTGAGCTTCAATGAGATAAACATTTGGGAAACCTAATGTGTGCTGGACTGCTTTCCCTGTGGCCCTTCCAGCTATTTCCCACTGTTCTGTCCTACTCTGTGCTGAAACGAAAGGACTACATGAAGGGGATCTCTGGCCCTCTGGTTCTGATTGATTTTAATCGATTAGAGAAACAGGCAGGAGATTTCTAGGTGTTTACTCTACTGCTCATTCACTGCCAAGTTGCAATCGGTTGGCTCTGGCTTTCTAAGGGACTAGTTGGTTGATTCTCTCCAGGTTCTGGGCTTCCCAGGTGGCTCAGTGGTAAAGAATCGGCCTGCCAATACAGGATTCAGGAGATGCGGGTTCCATCTCTGGTTCGGGATATCCTCTGGAGGAGGAAATGGCAACCCACTCCAGTGTTCTTGCCTGGAAAATTCCATGGACAGAGGAGCCTGGCAGGCTAAAATCCATGAGGCTGCAAAGAGTTGGACATGACTTAATGACTGAGCACACACGCCCTTCAGGTTCTAATAACAACTCCTTCCATTCGTCCTTCCAGGCCCAGGGGTGGTAACAGAGTACTGCACAATCCTTGATGCCTGCCTGAAACTCTGCCCATCCTGTTGTAAAAGAGTCCTCTTATTAAAGTTTTCTCAAGTTACAAGTTTGAATGTGCCATATGTTTCTTGCCAGGGCTTTGACTGATAAACTGGGTAAAAGAACATAAAACTGGTTTCTTTTTTTTTCTTGGAAGACTGTTCAGAGTCCTTGAAATGATAACATGTATGATGAATATTCAAGAATGGTCCAGAAAGAAGAGATTTGTTGGCATGGGTAGAGACTGAGAGGTCCTAGGAAACTAAGAGGAAATAAAAGCTTAAAAGATGATGGCATTAAGAATGAGAACAGAGAGGAGAAACTTTCTTCAATGGTTAATAACTCAGGTTTAAAGTTGGGGGAGGTAAAGTTCTGGGAAGAGCAGTGGGTAACGTAATCTTGAAGCTGAAACTATTTCCGCATAATACGGATTCTTATAACCTCTTTTCAAGGAACTTTCTCCCCCCTTTCATTCATTTTTTTCCTTCTTTTTCTTTATATTCTCCTTCTTTTTTGTGAGCATTTTATTCAGGATCTTTGAACCAATAAAGTAAGGGGAAGTGTTTGGTACTTCCTTTCTGCTTTTTACTATACTTTCTGGATCACATATTAGGATATCATATTACCCAATAAAGTGTTCACATAAAAACTTTGCTTCAACTAGTGAAATGAATCTGAAAACAGAACTAGAAACACTGAGAATAATAAAATACATCAAAACTCTTCTGTACAAACCATTAAAGCAATGCTAGTAATAAAACATTAATTTTAAACTATTTTCAGCACTTCAAAATGGTGTCCCCTAATCTTCAGATGTAATCTGGGATTCCTACACCCATCCATCTTTTTGACAAAAGTATATTTTGAATTAGATGTGCCCAAATATTTATACACAAATGCAAACACACACCTATAACACCTGTTAGGATGTTGCTATACACAATAATTTTTGATCAAAGTAAGTTGGCATCTCTGTCTCTAAAAAGTATCCTACATTCAGCACGTTGGAATACAACTCTAGGTCTTTCCCTTCAAATCTATTTCTGCCACAGTCTTCCCTTTCTTTCAGTTTTATGCATGTGTGCTAAGTTGCTTCAGTCCTGTCCAACTCTTTGCAACCCTACGGACTATAGCCCACCAGGTTCCTCTATCTATGGGATTCTCCAGGCAAGAATACTTGCCACGCCCCACTCCAGGGTGATCTTCCTGACCCAGGGATTGAACCCGTTTTTCCTGTGGTTCCTGCATTGTAGGTGGATTTTTTTTTTTTTAAACTCTGGAGCCTCAGAGAAGCCCATCCTTCAGATTAGGGGAGGTCTACTTTGCTGAGGCCAAAAACTGTGGTATCACCCTATCTTTTTCACATCCCACAGCCACTTCATCATCAAATTTGGTCTATACTGTCTTCAAACTATGTCCTGAATTTGGCCATTTTCACCAATCTCTACTGTTCCATTTTGACTAGATGCATTTACATTCATCATTTTACTTAAATCTCACAATTACTTAACAAAGATCTTTTTATCCTCATTTAACATACAAAGAAAATAAGGTTTCAGAGAGATGTAATGACTTGCCAACACGGCACACTCAGGAAATAGAAGGACTGGAATTTGAAACTATGCCTGGCAAATTCCCAGGCTTTTGCTAGTTCTAAAATATCAGGATAAAATAAAACATCTTTAAAATTGACTCCAAAATTAATATGTATTGATTTGTTTCTAAAAAATTCTCTCCCTACTCCTGATTTAACAAAGTCAAAAGGTTTTAACAGGTTTATTCTTCATAAACTTACAAGGGTGTAGTATGAATATATGTTTATGTGGGAGGGATATACTCCTGAGTCTACATGCACATGCACACACACACAAAATTTAGAATGGAAAACAAATTTGATGAATTGTTGCAAAGTTAGGGGTACAACAGCTTATAAAAGAAATCCAGTTAAGAGTTGTTCAGAGGTGACTGGTAGGGAAAGACTTATTTATCCCATCACATTCTAAATAGCCAGGAGCCAGGGAGAGAAGCAGCTGGGTGCAAGAAAGCATTAGGGAGCCGACTCAAGGGTACCGCCAGGGAAGAAGGTGGCAGCTGGGAGAGGGGAGGGTTTCAGAATCCAACATTTAAAATGATCCAAACAGGAAAATGCCAGCTGGAAGAAGGGGGTGCTAGGCATCCAGTAACCTTCTGGTAAAACCAATTTTCTGTCTGGTAGAAGAGAAAGCACATGCTACACGTTAAGCATCCCAGGTTTCGAGGGAAAAAAAAATTGCGCATTTTCCCAACAATTATCTTGTGCATCCTGTGAGTGTCGTCCCCACAGGGATTCACCAGGGAGGGTGACCTGTTATTAAATTGGCACATTTTGGCCTATGTCAACACCAGGACAGTTCTTCTGGGTACCAGAATAATATGCCAAAGAGACCTTTAAACATTTTATATGTTCCCTAATTTAAACTGGGAATATGATGGTCCCTTAAGGTGATTCTCTTTTTAAAGGGTGTATCATTAAAAGGGTTTAGGAGTTGATTCCATTAAAACACACACATGCACAGACATCAACAGGATGAGATATACATTTCAAGCCCATGTGACAGACCGAGGGTTTAAACCCTCAGTTTATCAGCTCTAGAGGCCTAATTTTGCAATCAGCTAAACCTACAGTACATTTTCATCAAGTGCTGCAAATCAGCAAAATATTAAATGAATCTTGAAAAAAATGATTATGAATCCACAGTTCTGTTTGACTGTATAATTCTATTTAAGATTAAAATTACTATCATAAAAAGGCCACTTTCTGAATGTAATTCCACAAAAACATCATCACAAAAGCTTTTACTGCTATTTATGTCAGAATGTATTTTAAACAGTTCTAATCATTTACCTTTGTGGACACTTAATTAAAATTACAAAACCAATTTTAATCTGTAGTCCAATTAATATGCAAATATATGCAAATGTGGTAAATCAAGGTGGTGATTAAGTTAAGGACACTCTATTTCATGTCTGCTTTAAGTGTGAAAACAAACAATCTTTTTTGTAATTGTACTGATGGATTGTGATGTTTATAGGGTTAGTATGGGGTACAAATGTTTATGCATCAACATTATGCCAAAACAAAGATTTTATACTCTGGAGTGATTTAGCATCCAGCATACATTCAGATGCAACAAAGTCATTTTGCAGTCATCTTGTGAATTAGAATAAGGTCAAAGCAAAGTTAAATTTCTATGTCATCCATTTGTATGGCTATTTAAAATTCAACAATCACTTTCTGATGTGTTAGGTAAGAGCCAAGAAGTCTCAAGAATGGCATATTATCGCCCTTTATCATTTAGTGTTCCTAATATACCGGTTTATCTTTGATACTATTACAGCAATCGTTCTCTCATTAAGGTACAAAGATATTCAGCCTTTTTAACCCCTCTTTTTCACAAGTTTTAAATATGGAAAGTACAGCTAAAATCCAAGTGACCATCTTTGTTTAACTAGAGATGTACAACACATTTTCACACCCAATTTGTTCCTCTTTTTCTTCTCGTGCTATTGTCTAGATAGCACCCAGGACACTTAATTTTTCTGAAGAAGGAATGACTGGCTTCAGGAGACCTATTTCAAAAAGGGCAAATGCTTAACTTCAGTGGGATTAGTTTCTTAAATTCATGTTTAACCTTAATAGAGATTTCTCTACAAAACAACATATTACAACTTCCTTTTAAGCAATGTCTTCTCCAATCTTGAACATGTCTCTATTTTATGAAATGTCTGTCCTGCAAAGATGAAGGAGAAACAGTCATTTTTGAAAAAAGAGAGTGTGATCTAAAAATCACAGTCATGTCATCTCTTGGAAAATAAAAATAATCTCAAAGTTCTGTTCTTGATGAAATATCTACATTAAGAATAACAAGTCTGATGTATTATTTTTGTGCAAATGTGAATCATTTCCTTTTCTTTAAGCCTGAAGAAGCCAGAGTAGCTCATATAAATTTTGAAGTGATTATAAGAAGCACAGTGTCTTTTTGTTTCAAATATTTCATGCTTCTGAAATATTTCTCTCAATATTAAACATTTAGATATTGACAAGAATTTTGTCAGTGCAGCATTAACCACTAGCACTTCACATACATTTCTTACTGGGCACTCATTTTCACATCTGCATTATTTAAAATAATCTTTTCCACTCTTACTTGAAGACATGCTCATGTATATTTCTTCACTTCACTTAGAGAAATGAGGAAAATGGATTTCAAATTGCCATCATCACATCATTTTTAGCACTCGATATATATTTAAAAATATTATTGCTCTGTGAAGGCAGATAATTTAATAAAGAGCAATACACTTTAAAGTTATGTTTACTAAAGCAGGTACTGCGTCCTTAACGGGCTTCTGCAAACTTATTTCTCCCTCTTAAGTCTAATCTAATTTTACCATCCATACTTTGAAATCCTCAAAAATATATAACTTTCCAAGAACAAAGATCCTAATAAATGTTGAATGTAATTGCTGCATATATTTTTTCCTTTAACTGTTCCACTGTTACCATCATTACTTTGCACTGTACACATTCTTACAAATCATTCTTCTAAAATATTTTAAAATGAAACTATACACAACAAACCATTACGTTCATCTCTCTCTCTCTGAGTAGGTGTTTAGGGACTGTAATTTTCTAAATGTATCCAGTACCAACATATTCAATTATGAACCAGTCTTCCTGTGATGATGCACCTAAGACAGCAGTTTACATTTATATTAACAAACTCTATCTTCATTATAGTACAAGGACAAAGCAGGATTCCCTTCCCCAATTTAGATCCAACAGCGAAATACATAACGCCATCCAACATAAAATGAAATAAAAGGAAGAACATAAAATGCACTGCATTAAATATTAGGGAAAAAAATAGCAAGCACAGCACTGCAGAAGCGGCAGCAGACAGAGCTAGGTGAAGACAATGGACCAACTCAGGGAAAACTAATGCAATGAAAATGCTTCGGAAGTTAGATAACCAGTGTGAGTGTCAGTCTTCTTCCTGCTAAGGGTTTAACAGGCTTTTCTTTAAAATTCTCAACTTCTGAGAATGAAGAATTTTTCAGTATTATGAAAGTTCACAGATACATTAATCTGGAAATTATGTCAACCAATATAGTGGAAAGACTGAGCCAAACACCGTCTCTCCTGGTCCAGCTCTCCTAGGAATATGTCACGAAATTGTATTAGTTGGTAAACAGTACACTGACATGACACTAGAAAACAAAGCATTAATGAATAGGAACACAGATCAAAATATCATCTAATTAAGAGGTAGTCATGATGGGATGTCCTGCTGGCTTTAAATGAGAAGAGAGGGCTGTTATTTACAGGACTTTGTGTAAGTCCTTAGCTTAAAGCTCTATCATTTGATCCAATAGCAGGTATGGGAGAATAGACGAAAAGTCTACAAGAAAGTACATAAAACTTTTTTTAAAGGCATAAAATTCACTGCATTTAAAAAATCTTATTAAAATAAACACACTGTCTTTTTTTGTTGTTTGTTTTACTCTCTTGGAATAAAAAACCTGGGAACATTTTTGCGATATGAAGAAACATCAATCTTGGGAACATAAACAGTAACAACAAAATATATGTATATATTATAATTATTTCAATAGAATGCTAAGTTTTAAAAGAGAATCTTGTTTTTCTCTATTGTGTGTATCATGGAGTTAATTATTTAAACTAATCTAGACCATGCTAATGTTTATAGACTTCTCTACTTCATAAGCACTACCCTCTTTTTAGATGGAGCACATGTTTTCAGAAAAGGCTAAAGTTTACAGAAATGGATTTTTCCTTTCCTTTTCATGTAGTTTACTGATAATCTTGCCTAAATAAACTGATTTGACCTTGGGAATGTCTCACATTCCGGGGAGCAACCCTTTTGAATAATCTCCAAAACCTACACATCAGAGATGACTTTGGACCTCCTCCCAGAAAAAGCCTTCATCCTAATGGCCACCTAGGTGGGGAGGACGAGAGGCCCAACCTTTTCTCCAAGTTTCTGGGAGGTTGAATGTTGGCTATGCCTCGGACAGGGGAAAGCTAATAAAATGAATAATCCAAGATAATATGGCATCATTCTCTGGGCACATTTTCTGCTAATCAAACAATCTTTGCAGACATATCATACTCTGAAAGTGACTCCTAGAAGCTCACAAAAAGGAGGGGGGGGCGGTGGAGGGAGAGAGAGAGAATACCAAGAATCTAGGCCTCTTGTAGGCAAGGGTACAGCCAACTCGGAAAACAAAGACCAGGAAAAGCCTTTGCATCTGTTTGCCATTCTCAACCCGGCCCTAAAGTAAATCATCTCAGGGATTCTACTAAATCTACAATTTTCTACAACCTTTTTAGTCTGTTTATTTCTTTGCTCACACGAAATGCCACGCATCCAAAAACTCTGGATCAGAGAGCAAACAACTTCAATCCAAGTTCAAGCTGTGAATGATCAAGAATGAGACTTAGTATTTACTTTGCTGTGTGCTTGGTCAGTTTAATGTGGAAGAAAATAAGAATCTGATGTCCAGGAAAAAGGAGAAAAAGAGGTGTATTTCACATTTTCCCTATAACCTGCTGCTCCCATCTTTTGGTCTCACTCTCTTTTGCTCGCACATACCTACACAAAGGGGCATTAAGTGTGCGTGTGCATGTGTGTATCTGTGTAAAAATAATCCTACTCACTCATCAGCATCATTAAAAGAGAATACACATATTTTCAATTATTTAAACTATCTTAACACATCATTGACTAGAGACGTGTTAACTTCAAAGGCATTCGTTTCTGCAAAACTCCCCTGGTCAATAATGTATTAAAGACAGAATTTTTTAAAATTAATTTTTATTGGAGTATAGTTGCTTTACAATGTTGTGCTAATTTCTACTGTATAGAAAGGTCAATCAGCCACGTGCATGTGTGCTAAGTTGAGTCTGACTCTTTGTGACCCTATGGACCCTAAACCCTCCAGGCTTCTCTGTCCATGGGATTTCCAGGCAAGAATGCTGGAGTGGGTTGCCAGTCCCTCCTCCAGGGGATCTTCCCAACTTAGGGATCGAATCCAGGTCTCTTATGTCACTTAGCATTGGCAGGTGGTTCTTTACCACTAGCACCACCCAGGAAGCCTGAATCAGTCATATATATACATATAGCCCCTCCCATTTGGACTTCTTTCTCATTCAGGTCACCACAGAGCATTAAGTGGAGTTCCCTCTGCTATATATAGGTTCTCATTAGTTTGTTAAAAAAGAGAGAATTTTAAAACCAGATGTGATCCCTCAATCATCTTCTCATGTACAGAGAGACTCAGAGAATTTAAGTGACTTGACTTGTCCAAGGTCACTCAATGAGCTGATAGCAGTTGCCAGGTGGAACACAGTTTCAGCCAGGTGGGGGTGGAAACAGCAAAGCGCCTCAGAAGTTAGATAAGACTTGTCCCAAGAAGGTGGTCTGTCCTTAGAACCTGCCAGTGAGCCAAGATGTGGGAATGGACATCAGAGACAGCAGGGCCTGACTCTAAAAAAGGTCTCTATCTAACTGGACAGTGCTTAGCATCCCCTGACAGATTTAGGGGCTTTGTCTGGCTTAACTACAAGGCTTTTCAACCCACAAAAACCTTTATAGAGTTTAAAACACTCAAAGATAAGATTATTAAATTTAGCAAGCATAGACTTCACTTTTATTAGTCCTACAAATACTACCTTCAGTGGTTAATGAAACTGTTGATTAGGCACCTAGAATGGTGCATTTATGTCCTCTTGTCTTCTGGGAGACTAAGATTAAGATCCCGACTCTTAAGATGCTAACACAGTTAGTTGGGACATCCTGAAATAGGCACATGAGATTTTAAAACGTAGTGAGTTTTATTCTGTGCTCATACTCCCCAACCTTTGCCTAGACTCTAATGATTAGCCGTTAAAATTAATTTCCCCTGGTGAGATTCTTTGAGAGGGATAAGCTTTGTTGATGTTAAACAATACTGTATGCATAAATTATCTGATCTCTTTAAGCTAATTGGGAAATTGCAACTTGATAACAACATATAACCAATTCAAATGGACAGCTATCTACTGTGAATCAAACCTTACGACAAAAAAAAAAATGTAAGATTTTGGACTATGACCTTTAAGAATGAAGAAACGGACTATTGCTGTAAATGAAATTTCCCGGCAGTTAAAACTAAAATGTTGATTAATATAAATCTGGCAAATAACCTTTCTTTATTTTTGTATATAATAATACAGAAACATATTAAAAAAAATATATATATATAATACAAAGGTAATGCATTGGAGGTTTATTCCAGCCTAGTTTCAAAGGAGCCATTCTAAATAGCAAGTCCTTTTCCATAAATGGCTTTGGTGCTCAATTATAGATGAACAATGACTTTTAAACTCTGTTTACAAGAGCCCAAGAAGTTCTGGGTTATAGAAAGGTGGGAGAAAAGAAATTGGCAGGAAAAAGCAACCAGGTTGGCCCTTCACTTCTACTCCAATGAAATAAACTCAGCTTTTGATATCTGCTTGACCAAATAAAGATTCAACAGACACTACTACCTCTGGTGAATGGGGAAATTAAAGTTAACACACAGAGAGGACTGCTAAACAATTATTTTATCTTAAATAACATCCCCCAATCCCCAACCTTGATGATGCAGTCCTATAGAAACAAATAAAAAATGGACAGAATTTAGGACACAATTCCAAGCTTAGTTTTATTGAGTCAAGTATACATTTATTAAATACTTGGAAAGCACAAGGTGCTATGCTCTGTGTGAAAAGAAAGTGTATCATCCCCATGCTACAAATAATAAGACTGAAGCTCTGTATGGGTTCAGTACTTTGCTTAGTTATATGAGTAGTTAATAGCAGAGGTGGGAATGGTAGCCAGTCCCTGGCCACCTAATTCAAGACTCCCCTTTGACTATACCAAAGGGTGAGAAAGAGAAGCTGATCCTCTTTGATGTGTTGGAAAACTACATGGTCAAGAAATAACTATGAGCCCAGAGGGAATATAAGAGTCTTTTCTTTAAATGCAAATATAAGCAAAAAAAAAAAAAAAAAACCTGAATATGTGTAAATACTGTCATACTTGATTGTCAGAGTTTAGGAGCAGAACTGGGAAAGAGGCACCCTCTACCTTAAGTTTTATCTAGAGACAAGGTAAATAGCTAATTATAAAAGTAACATTATATAAATAACATACTGAAATATGTAATTTACTTGATGATTAAGGAAAATGCAAAAGCTAAAAAGCTTACTAACCTGAGATTGATTTTATAAAATCTACATTCCAACCTCTATTTGTTTTAGCTTTGCAAACCGAAGAACATAGAGCACTTTCCAATCTCATTTTAAAAGTCATTTATCCAAAACTGAAAAATATTTTAGCTTTACTGTTTGGGATGATGATGATTAAAAATAAACAATAACTTTTGTAATTCATGCATTCTAAAAACCTTACATAACTATGAAAGGACCAAACTTCTAATCAGAAACATAAAATGACAGACTTCTAAAACTGAGAGGGACTTGAGATCTAATCCAGCTCAACAATTTCATTTTACAGACACAGACACTGAGGTCGTGAAGGTTAAATGACAGGCCTGACCACACACACAGCTAGTTAGTAACAGTGCTGCAACTTCAACAACTAGCCTGGAGTTCTTTTCACTATAGCAAGCACTTTAAATTATATCCAGAGTATAAGTAATGCTCTCCAAAAATGTGTCAGGGGCTATACATGGGCACAGAACCAGCTATCATAAACCATGATCATTATCTCAATAAAGGCAAAGTTTAACTGTCTCTGACACAACCAAATTATCCAATCACTTCTGCCTTAGTTTCCTCCTTGAAGTCCAGATATTTTTGACATAAGCTACATTGCAAAGAATAAAAAGCTCAAGTTTTGCCAATATTTGAGGTTGAAAAGTACAATTAACTTTTAAGGAGATAAGCAATAGGGAAAAGACACCAAATTTACCATATTGAATATAATTGATAATTACAATTTAGAGCTTCCTTATTGATTGTGCCTTAACTCTTCCAAGCAGAAAGAATTCCACAGGAAACTTTTGAAAAATAATAACATTAGATAAAGCTATGTCACCAGCCAAAGTTGCTGGATATACTGGAAGACTGAACATATATACTCATTGGGAGAAACACAAAAGAAGTAGGAAAAAGGGAATTTTAAAAGGCTGTTTGTTACTCAACTGGCCTAAATATCATACCATACATTAACATGTTGAAAGTGTGGCTCTACATGATTACATTAAAAGCTATATATTAAAAGCTATATCTCCCAGTTCCAACCCACTCTACCTTAATTAAGCATGAGGAGAACTAAAATTTAGTATTACTTGTGAAGGATTCAAATACTGGCTCCTTGTATGTGTTTTGATTTTGGAAGTCACTTTCAGAAGTTTTATTTAATGATTCCCTTTTCAATAAGGATGGCTGCGGGGATGAGAGAGAAACACAAAGGAAACCGAGGTCGCCACAGCCCTCACAGAGCAGTCGTGGTAGAAGCCCGTAAACTGCACTTCATGGCCCCCAACTGCAGAGAACTGTGACTAAAAGAGAACAGTGCTGCTTCCACCTTTCATTCGACTCGTTCACACGTTTAATTCTATTGCCAAAACTGTTGATGTGTTTTATGTTTTTGCAATCAGCTAACAGTGGCATTTTAGAACCCAATCCCAGACAGTACTGTTTCCAGCAAGGGTCCTTCGTTTTGACAGACACAGAGTTTCCATATGGAAGCACCAGTTCAAGGCAGGTTACAGAACAACGCTCCAGTGGACAGTCAGCATGGCCCTGAATACACTACACAGCACGTCTTGTGCACAAATGACAGGAACTGTTCTGTCAAATAACTGCTTTGTACAAAGGAAAATCGTACGTGTACCACATCGGGGTATCACACAAATTGCTGCACGGGAAGACGAGGCCCTGGGTTTCACCTTCCAGAAATGAGGAAATAGACTTGTCTGAGGTGCACAGGCTCACACTAAAGGCATTTTTAAATGGGCCACTGAGAAGTCAACTTTTACAAGGAAAAGGAACAAGAAGATGCTGCATATCTGGTCTAGGACATAAAGAATCATAAAAAGATAGCCACAAGACAGAAAATGATCGTTCCAGGCTACTAATGTGATTTTTTTTGGGGTGGGGGCATAGTTTGTGGCACCCCACTCCAGTATTCTTGCCTGGAAAATCCCATGGATGGAGGAGCCTGGTAGGCTGCAGTCCATGGGATCGCTAAGAGTCGGACACACTGAGCGACTTCACTTTCACTTTTCACTTTCATGCATTGGAGAAGGAAATGGCAACCACTCCAGTACTCTTGCCTGGAGAATCCCAGGGACAGGGAAGCCTGGTGGGCTGCCGTCTATGGGGTCGCACAGAGTCGGACACGACTGAAGCAACTTAGCAGCAGCAGCAGCAGAAGCAGTTTGAAGTGTCAAATACCTCTTTGTCTAACTACAACCAGTTTGCTTACTTAATAGGCAAAATACTAAGGAAGAACGCAAAATTTTTACATGATTTGGGGACACAGGATACCTATCTTTTGATACTGAGTCTTGAATACAGAGAAAAACAGGATTTACAAAGTTCCAAACGAATCCTAATTCTTCCTTAGCTTCTTTATATGAGTGAACATCACTGTCATAACCATCATTTAATAGCAGGCTATGATGACAGCTTGTTTCTCTCAAATAGCAAAATGAGGCAACATAAATAGCTGATTTAAAGATGAATAATCCTAAACTTTTACAAAATTGCATTTTCAAATGAGATCTTTAAGTGACCTAAATAAAAGTAGTTTAAGCTACTTAAAACTAGTGTTTTCCAATGCAGCATGGAAATGAACAATGATTCTTAAGGCAGTTTTCAATCCAAAATACTATAGGTCAAAAAACAATATCTATGCCCCAGTCCCTAAAATAGCAAATCAAGCCCAAAAGTTAAATATTCTACAAATAAATTCACAAATTAGCCAAACAAATTTAATCTGTGGTGAAATTTTAAAGACATCAAAGTATTGAGGCCATTAAAAACTGAACACCTACCTCTTAGGCACAATAGAACAAAATGTAGCATCACAGCTTTGACTCCCCTGTTTGGGCTGTACCTCCCAACACTCAAAATTTATAGAATTTGCTTTCACCTAAAAACATTCCTCACATGTGTTCATTCATATTTTATTAGGATAGTATTATATTCTTTTTACTAGCCTCTAAACATTCTGATTATAAATCAACAGTCATTTGTTTTTCATAAATGTTATTAATAGTTTAAAAATTCACATGTATGCATGTGTATATTTACACACATGCATGTGTGCATATGTGTTTGTGTGTGTGTGTGTACAGACATAGCTCAGATGCACAGACAAAAAGAATAACTGTCATCTTACTAGGTGTGTCCTGATGTATTTTAGACTGTTATAAAAAAAATATAAAACATTTAAATTTTCACAGCCACAGTGAGGTTAACAATTAATTTCCTTTGTAAAATTTTATCTGAATGAGAAAACACTTTTCTTGGATCATTTGTAACATGCTTTACTGTTTTCTGTACCTAAAGTGCACCAATTTGTACAACTGTAGAAAAAAAAAAAGAATAAAAAAATTTTTTAAGTGAAAGACAATGCATACAAATGCTTTTTGACAAAATTATTCAGATGTTCATTTTAAGGTCTTTTCCAGGGCAATTTGGCAGTCCTCAATTTTAAAGCTCTGGCTCAGCTAGGCCCCAAAAGGAGAGCATGGTATAGCACTCTAAACAGCCTCCTGCATTCATTTATTGTTCAGTTCACAGTCTCTGAATACAACACAATTCTCCAACAGAGTCAGCTTTCATAATTCAGCAGTACAAAGTCTGCAAACACATGTAACCTAGATCCATATTTCCCAGTGACAGCATATGATAGCAGAATGTGAAGTATTAATGCTGGTGTCACTACAGTCCTACACTCTACTGCACTTTAAGAGAAAGCAGCTGCTGAGATGAAATGTGTGCCAACTGTCTGAAGACAGAAACATAAGAAACATTCCTTCTGTTACAAAGGGAGAGACACACACAAACAGACTTGCTTTTAACAAGCACAAAGTTTTTTACTTTTGCCTCTTACATTTCTCAAAAACCCTCACCAATTCTGCGTAAGCAGCAAGATACACACTTAAGAACATCCTGACTTCCTCCTCATGAAAGTAACTTGGGAAGGTGGTTATAAATATGCATCTACAAGTCAGAGTGGAAAAAGTACCTTCTGCAATATACACTCTATACCAATGAGTTCACACACTTGTGGCAACAGAATCACTACCTATGTAACAGATAACCTGGATCAGCAAGGCATTTTCATACTAACAACATATGGTCCTCAGGCCTTTCAATGAACGTTTCCTTTGGCACTTTCCTAAAATCATTATCTTGAAATAATCATCTGAAATCTTTGTTCTATCACATTCACATAGAAACCAAACTGTCTCTTTCTTAACTAGGAACATGGGAGGTGTGTTGCTTTCAGGAAACCATTCACAAGGGGTAAAGTCTACAAATCTGAAAGTGGCGCTTTTCCTTTTCTCTTGACATAAAGATGGGCAATTTGTTGAAGAACCACAGTATCCTGATATGCACAGGATCCACTCTTGATGTAACAGTACAAAATGAACCAAAGTACTGTTCTGCTATCTTTTAAATACAGCTCTATAACAACACTGAGTGTGTGACATAATCTGAACTGTTTGGTTATATATCACTTAAAAACTAGTACAACCTCATTGACCCCCTTATCAAACAATTTATTGTGTATTTGCAGACTGGACAGTGAAACAGAGGAGGTAAAGTATTAATGGTGACACTATTTGGCAAGCTTATAGTGCAGTTCATTCAAAAGGCAATTTTAAAATTGAATGAAGAGGTTTGACTAGGCAATAAAAACAGCCACAATGCCAGTGAACAGTACTTAGGAGGAAAGCCTCTAATTATCCTATTTATAAATCAACAGCAATTTTACTGATGACATCTTCTCAAAGTTGATTAAAATAACTTCAAAAAAATTTTTTTCAAACTAGATCATGTGCATTTTATTAAACTATGATTTAAAATATTATTGATTGGTAGAAAATGATAAAAACTTGAGAGCAAGAATGAGACAGCGTTTCTGAAGAGAAACATTCATAGGATGATCTGCAACATAATTATAGCACTGCCCTTGGGGAAGGGGATTTTATTTTATAATGAGAATGTTTACACTGTTATGGGGTTCAATCTATCTGGGAGGGAAGGTTAAACTTCTTTCCATTAAAGACAGCCTTATAATGAAAAGCTCTGAAAGGAGAATGGAGTCTAATATAGTAGATGTAATGGCCTATTAAATGATTCACACACAAAAAATGAATCAAATTCATTGTATCTTACTGCTGTTTTATGACAAAATTGTTGAAAAATAAAACTATTGTCAAGATAATTGCATATTACATAGGCTGTATTACTGTAAGCGGTACTCTTATTGGATGACCTAGAGTCTAATTTTTAGGTACATTAACAGGACATTACATTTTAAATACTTTACATTATTGGAATGTTTTAAAAGAAGCTCACTTTAACTCTGTTGGCAAAATCAATTTAGACTTAAAGTCAGGCTGCAATTGTGCATCATTCTTTTTCAATTAAAAATTTTCCATACCTTCTTTATGATATCATTCTTACACTTCTGCAACAGATGCTTGTTTATATACCAATTTACCTAACTGCTGCTGTACTGGTATTACACTGTTGTCAATGTAACCCCTCTGTCTAGTTGACATTCCCAGTTCTCCTCTCAAAAAATGTGTATTTTCAAAATAATTTGCCTCTTTAACAACCATCTCTAATTACCAAACAATCCCTTCTACTGAAAAAAACAAAATGTTTCTATATTTTTAGAGCATACAATTAAATACACACTTCTGGGAAGAATGATATTAAGAAAGTGGTGGCTCCATGAATAAATTCAAAAACAAATTTAAAATATCTTTTAGAAGGTATACTTCCAAAACAAGATTATTAATTATGCCCTCTAAGAACCTGGAAAGAAATCCTTCAGACAAGTTGTACACCATAGCTATTTATTAACTCTAGCCTGAGTGATACATAACATCAGATCCATTTTTAAAGCAATACTGTAATGATGTTAATCAAGCCATATGTATAATCAATCGGCAGTGTGATTATGTCTCTGCAAGGTTTCAGAACAGAACCATCAATGCCTCCTACGAATCAAATTTAGCTAACTGAATGAAAGAAACCTACCCATATGAAGGGAAAAAAAGACTAATATATATATATATAGATATATAGATATATAGATTCAGATTTGTATGTGAACAAAGCAGAAAGTCAAGAAACACCCGGAGTAACAGGCAAATTTGGCCTTGGAGTACAGAATGAAGCAGGGAAAAAACTAATAGAGTTCTCCCAAGAGAACGCACTGGTCATAGCAAACAGCACTGGTCATAGCAAACACCCTCTTCCAAACACAAGAGAAGACTCTACACATAGACATCACCAGATGGTCAACACTAAAATCAGACTGATTATATTCTTTAGGTCAAACACGGAAAAGCTCTATACAGTCAGCAAAAACAAGACCTCAAGCTGACTGTGACTTAGATCATGAACTCCTTATTGCCAAAACAGACTTAAATTGAAGAAGGTGGGGAAAACCACTAGACCATTCAGGTATGACCTATCCAATCCCTTATGACTATACAGCGGAAGTGAGAAATAGATTTAAGGGATTAGATCTGATAGACAGAGTGCCTGATGAACTATGGATAGAGGTTCATGACATTGTACAGGAGACAGAAATCAAGATCATTCCCAAGAAAAAGAAATGCAAAAAAGCAAAATGGCTGTCTGGGGAGGCCTTACAAATAGCTGTGAAAAGAAGAAAGAGAAAGCAAAGGAGAAAAGGAAAGATATAAGCATTTGAATGCAGAGTTCCAAAGAATAGCAAGAAGAGATAAGAAAGCCTTCCTCAGCGATCAATGCAAAGAAATAGAGGAAAAGAATAGAATTGGAAAGACTAGAGAGCTCTTCAAGAAAATTAGAGATACCAAGGGAATATTTCATGCAAAGATGGGCTCGATAAAGGACAGAAATGGTATGGACCTAACAGAAGCAGAAGACATTAAGAAGAGGTGGCAGAATACAGAAGAACTGTACAAAAAAAATCTTCACGATCCAGATAATCATGATGGTGTGATCACTGACCTAGAGCCAGACATCCTAGAATGTGAAGTCAAATGGGCCTTAGGAAGCATCACTATGAACAAAGCTAGTGGAGGTGATGGAATTCCAGTTGAGCTATTTCAAATCCTACAAGACGATGCTGTGAAAGTGCTGCACTCAATATGCCAGCAAATTTGGAAAACTCAGCAGTGGCCACAGGACTGGAAAAGGTCAGTTTTCATTCCAATCCCAAAGAAAGGCAATGCCAAAGAATGCTCAAACTACTGCACATTGCACTCATCTCACACACTAGTAAAGTAGTGCTCAAAATTCTCCAAGCCAGGCTTCAGCAATACATGAACTGTGAACTTCCTGATGTTCAAGCTGGACTTAGAAAAGGCAGATTTACCAAAGATCAAATTGCCAACATCCACTGGATCATCGAAAAAGCAAGAGAATTCCAGAAAAACATCTATTTCTGCTTTCTTGACTATGCCAAAGCGTTTGTCTGTGTGGACTACAATAAACTGTGGAAAATTCTTAAAGAGATGGGAATACCACACCACCTGACCTGCCTCTTGAGAAACCTATATGCAGGTCAGGAAGCAACAGTTAGAACTGGACATTGAACAACAGACTGGTTCCAAATAGGAAAGGAGTACATCAAGGCTGTATGTTGTCACCTTGCTTATTTAACTTATATGCAGAGTCCATCATGAGAAAGGCTGGGCTGGAAGAAGCACAAGCTAGAACCAAGATTGCCAGGAGAAATATCAATAACCTCAGATATGCAGATGACACCACCCTTATGGCAAAAGTGAAGAAGAACTAAAAAGCCTCTTGATGAAAGTGAAAGAGGAGAGTGAGAAAGTTGGCTTAAAGCTCAACATTCAGAAAATGAAGATCATGGCATCCAGTCCCACCACTTCATGGCAAATAGTTGGGGAAACAGTGTCAGACTTTATTTTCTTGAGCTCCAAAATCACTGCAGATGGTGACTTCAGCTTTGAAATTAAAAGACGCTTACTCCTTGGAAGGAAAGTTATAACCAACCTAGATAGCATATTCAAAAGCAGAGGCATTACTTCGTCAGCAAAGGTCCATCTAGTCAAAGCTAGGTTTTTCCAGTAGTCATGTATGGATGTGAGAGTTGGACTATAAAGAAAGCTGAGCACAGAAGAATTGATGCATTTGAACTGTGGTGTTGGAGAAGACTCTTCAGAGTCCCTTGAACTGCAAGGAGATCCAACCAGTCCATCCTAAAAGAAATCAGTCCTGGGTGTTCATTGGAAGGACTGATGTTGAAGCTGAAACTCCAATACTTTGGCCACCTGATGCGAACTGCTGACTCATTTGAAAAGACCCTAATGCTGGGAAAGATTGAGGGTAGGAGGAGAAGGGGACAACAGAGGATGAGATGGTTGGATGGCATCACCGACTCAATGGACATGGATTTGAGCAATCTCCAGGAGATGGTGATGGAAAGGGAGGCTGGGCATGCTGCAGTTCATGGGGTCTCAAAGAGTCAGACATGACTGAGAGACTGAACTGGAACTGGAACAGCTGAAAAACTACTTTTTTTAAAATTCATTTTTTATTAAGGATAATTGCTTTACAGAATTTTGCTGTTTTCTGTCAAACCTCAACATGAATCAGCCATAGGTGTACATATATCTCCTCCCTTTTGAAAGTGCCTCCCATTTCCCTCCCCATCCCAACTCTCTAGGTTGATACAGAGCCACACTTTTGAGTTTCCTGAGCCATACAGCAAATTCCCATTGGCTATCTATTTTACATATGGTAATGTAAGTTTCCATGTTACTCTTTACATATATCTCATCCTCTCCTCCCCTCTCCCCATGTCCATAAGTCTATTCTCTATGTCTGTTTCTTCACTGTTGCTCTGTAAATAAATTCTTCAGTACTATTTTTCTAGATTCTGTATATACACATTAGAATACGGTATTTATCTTTCTCTTTCTCACTCACTTCACTCTATATAATAGGTTCTAGGCTCATCCCCCTTATTAGAACTGACTCAAATGTGTTCCTTTTTATGGCTGAGTAATATTCCACTGTGTATATGTACCAAAACTTCTTTATCCATTCATCTGTCAATGGACATCTAGGTTGCTTCCATTCTAGCAACCTAGCTATTGAAAATAGTGCTACAGTAAACAATGGGAGATGAGCTCAATAAAGGACAGAAATGGTATGGACCTAACAGAAGCAGAAGATATTAAGAAGAGATGGCAAGAATACACAGAGAACTGTACAAAAAAGATCTTCATGACCCAGATAATCACGATGGTGTGATCACTGACCTAGAGCCAGACATCCTGGAATGTGAAGTCAAGTGGGCCTTAGAAAGCATCACTACGAACAAAGCTAGTGGAGGTGATGGAATTCCAGTTGAGCTATTTCAAATCCTGAAAGATGATGCTGTCAAAGTGCTGCACTCAATATGCCAGCAAATCTGGAAAACTCAGCAGTGGCCACAGGACTGGAAAAGCTCAGTTTTCATTCCAATCCCAAAGAAAGGCAATGCCAAAGAATGCTCAAACTACCACACAATTGCACTCATCTCACACACTAGTAAAGTAATGCTCAAAATTCCCCAAGCCAGGCTTCAGTAGTACGTGAACCGAGAACTTCCTGATGTTCAAGCTGGTTTTAGAAAAGGCAGAGGAACCAGAGATCAAATTGCCAACATCTGCTGGATCACAGAAAAAGCAAGAGAGTTCCAGAAAAACATCTATTTCTGCTTTACTGACTATGCCAAAGCCTTTGCCTGTGTGGATCACAATAGACTGTGTGGATCACAATAAACTGTGGAAAATTCTGAAAGAGATGGGAATACCAGACCACCTGATCTGCCTCTTGAGAAATTTGTATGCAGGTCAGGAAGCAACAGTTAGAACTGGACATGGAACAAGAGACTGGTTCCAAATAGGAAAAGGAGTTCGTCAAGGCTGTATATTGTCACCCTGTTTATTTAACTTATATGCAGAGTACATCGTGAGAAACGCTGGATTGGAAGAAACACAAGCTGGAATCAAGATTGCCCGGAGAAATATCAATAACCTCAGATATGCAGATGACACCACCCTTATGGCAGAAAGTGAAGAGGAACTAAAAAGCCTCTTGATGAAAGTGAAAGTGGAGAGTGAAAAAGTTGGCTTAAAGCTCAACATTCAGAAAACGAAGATCATGGCATCCGGTCCCACCACTTCATGGGAAATAGATGGGGAAACAGTGGAAACAGTGTCAAACTTTATTTTTCTGGGATCCAAAATCACTACAGATGGTGACTGCAGCCATGAAATTAAAAGACACTTACTCCTTGGAAGGAAAGTTATGACCAACCTAGACAGCATATTCAAAAGCAGAGACATTACTTTGCCAACAAAGGTCCGTCTAGTCAAGGCTATGGTTTTTCCTGTGGTCATGTATGGATGTGAGAGTTGGACTGTGAAGAAGGCTGAGCGCCGAAGAATTGATGCTTTTCAACTGTGGTGTTGGAGAAGACTCTTGAGAGTGCCTTGGACTGCAAGGAGATCCAACCAGTCCATTCTGAAGGAGATCAGCCCTGGGATTTCTTGGGAAGAAATGATGCTAAAGCTGAAACTCCAGTACTTTGGCCACCTCATGCGAAGAGTTGACTCATTGGAAAAGACTGATGCTGGGAGGGATTCGGGGCAGGAGGAGAAGGGGACGACAGAGGATGAGATGGCTGGATGGCATCACTGACTCGATGGACGTGAGTCTGAGTGAACTCTGGGAGTTGGTGCTGGACAGGGAGGCCTGGCGTGCTGCGACTCATGGGGTTGCAAAGAGTCGGACACGACTGAGCGACTGATCTGATCTGAAACAATGGGATACATGTGTCTCTTTCAATTTTGGTTTCCTCAGGGTATATGCCTAGGAGTGGGATTGCTGGGTCATATGGTGGTTTTATTCCTAATTTCTTAAGGAATCCCCATACCATCTTCCATAGTGGCTATATCAATTTACATTCCCACCAACAGTGCAAGAGCGTTCCCTTTTATCCACACCCTCTCCAGCATTTGTTTGTAGACGTTTTGATGAGGGCCATTCTGACCGGTGTGAGGTGATATCTCATTGTAGTTTTGATTTGCATTTCTCTAATAATGAGCGATGTTGATCATCTTTTCATGTGTTTGGTAGCCATCTGTATGTTTTCTTTGGAGAAATGTCTGTTTAGGTCTTTTCCCCACTTTTTGATTGGGTTGCTTGTTTTTCTGGTATTGAGTTATATGAGCTGCTTGTGTATTTTAGAAATTAATCCTTTGTCAGTTGTTCCATTTGCTATTATTTTATCCCATCCTGAGGACTGTCTTTTCACCTTGCTTTTAGTTTCCTTTGCTATGCAAAAGCTTTGAAGTTTAATCTGGTCCTACTTGTTTACCTTTGTTTTTATTTCCATTGCTCTAAGAGGTGGGGCCTAGAGGATATTGCTTTGATTCATGTCATCAGGTGTTCTGCCTATATTTCCTCTAAGAGTTTTATAGTTTCTGGTCTTACATTTAGGTCTTTAATCCATTTTGAGTTTATCTTTGTGTATGGTGTTAGGAGGTGTTCTAATTTCATTCTTTTACATGTAGCTGTCCAGTTCTCCCAGCACCACTTATTGAAGAGGCTGTTTTGCCCTATTGTATATTTTTACAGCCTTTATCAAAAATAAGGTACTCATAGATGCATGAGTTTATTTCTGGGCTTTCTATCTTGTTCCATTGGTCTATATTTCTGTTTTTGTGCCAGTGCCATACTGTCTTGATGATTGTACCTTTGTGGTATAATCTGAAATCAGGAAGGTTGATCCCTCCAGCTCCATTCTTCTTTCTCAAGACTGCTTTGGCTATTCAGGGTCTTTTGTGTTTCCATATGAATTGTGAAATTTTTTGTTCTAGTTCCATGAAAAATGCCAATGGTAATTTGATAGAGATCGCATTAAATATGTAGATTGCATTTGGTAGTAGAGTCATTTTCACAATATTGATTCTTCCTACCCAGGAACATGGAATATCTCTCCATCTGTTTATGTCATCTTTGATTTCTTTCATTAGTGTCTTATAATTTTCTGTGTACAGTTCTTTTGTCTCCTTAGGTAAGTTTATTCCTAGATAATTAATTCTTTTTGTTGCAATCATGAATGGGATTGATTCCTTAATTTCTCTTTCTGATTTTTCATTGTTAGTAAGTGATTTCTCTGTATTAATTTTGTATCCTGCAACTTTGCTAAATTCACTGATTAGCTCTAGTAATTTTCTGATACTATCTTTAGGGTTTTCTATGTACAGTATCATGTCATCTACAAACAGTGATAACTTTACTTCTTATTTTCTGATCTGGATTCCTTTTATTTCTTTATCTTCTCTGATTGCTGCAACTAGGACTTCCAATACTATGTTGAATAATAGTGGTGAAAGTGGACACCCTTGTCTTGTTCCTGATCTTAGGGGGAATGCCTTCAGTTTTTCATCATTAAGAATATTGTTTGCTGTAGGCTTATCATATATGGCCTTTACTATGTTGAGGTATGCTCCTTTTATGCCCATTTTTTGAAGAGTTTTAATCATAAATGGGTGTTGAATTTTGTCAAAGACTTTTTCTGTATCTATTGAAATTATCATATGGTTTTTATCTTTCAATTTGTTACTATGGTGTACCACATCAATTGATTTGCATATGTTGAAGAATCTTTGCATCCCTAGAATAAATCCAACTTGATCATGGTGTATGAGCTTTTGGAAGTGTTGCTGAATTCTGTTTGCTAAAATTTTGTTGAGGATTTTTTCATCTATGTTCATCAGTGATATTGGCTTGTAGTGTTGTCTTTGTCTGGTTTTGGTATCAGGGTGATGGTGGCCTCATAGAATGAATTTGGAAGTGTTCCTTCCTCTTCAATTTTTTGAAAGAGTTTTAGAAGGATAGGCATTAGCTCTTCTCTAAATGTTTGACAGAATTCTCCTGTGAAGCCATCTGGTCCTGGGCTTTTGTTTTTTGGGAGGGTTTTGATCACAGCTTCATTTCAGTGCTTGTAAGTGGGTTGTTCATAATTTCTATTTTTTTCTGGTTCAGTCTTGGAAGATAGAATTTTTCTAAGAATCTGTCCATTTCTTCCAGGTTATCTATTTTATTGCCATACAGTTGCTCATAATAGTCTCTTATAATCCTTTGTATTTCTACATTGTCTGTTGTAACCTCTCCTTTTTCACTTCTAATTTTGTTGATTTGATTCTTCTTTTTTTCTTGATGAGTCTGGCTAAAGGTTTGTCAATTTTGGAAAAACGACTTTTTGTACATCATCAGTATAGCACCCCACTCCAGTACTCTTGCCTGCAAAATCCCATGGATGGAGGAGCCTAGTAGGCTGCAGTCCATGGGGTCCCTAAGAGTCGGACACAACTGAGCGACTTCACTTTCACTTTTCACTTTCATGCATTGGAGAAGGAAATGGCAACCCACTCCAGTGTTCTTGCCTGGAGAATCCCAGGGATGGGGGAGCCTGGTGGGCTGCTGTCTATGGGGTCACACAGAGTCGGACACGACTGAAGTGACTTAGCAGCAGCAGTACTTAATTTGAGTTAAATGATGCTGTGATTTTGTTAAAAGAAACTCATCATTTTTAAAACATTTATCTCTGAATGTGTGAAATTCTGCCACTGAAACGTTCATGAGGATCTTGAAGCAAAATTGTCATGTGAAATTAAACACCAGCCAGTATCACCTTTTTTTCAAAAATAATTTTGGTTATCACTAAAAATATTTTTGTTCCACATATAAACAAATTTCTTTGAATCTTACAGCCTCCTATTTGTCAGGGGATTGCCCATCCTTAGCAAATGTTGCACTGTCAAGTTACTGAATTTACAAAATATCCTGCTTTAAAAGGAAAAATGCCTTTATTATACAAAAGCTTTAACTGCTACTGTTGTCATTTATGTTGAACATGTGTTAGCCTTTTGCTCTGACTGAAGTCAGGCTTTCACTTTCTAAAATTTCCACAGGGGGAAATATTCTCTCCCACGGAAGGGTACCAGGAAAGCTGTGAGCCTTCTACAGAAGGTATTCTAAAACTCAAGATAAGGCAAAAAAGATGAAGCCAAGATGGATAAAAAAACTACAGAATTGTAATTATGCCTCTGCTTGCCACTAAAAACCACCATTTTAGTTGGAATAAAAGAGTTTTTAACCTTTAATATTTTACTGACCAAAAAAAAAACCTAAAAATGTGAGTAAACAAAATTTTTCCTACTACACAGTGCTGTTGAAACTAACCCTCGATTTTTGTGAATAGAAAAAGCTATTTGATTTAAAAGTGAAAAAAGTGAAAGTTGCTCAGTCATGTCCAACTCTTTGCAAAACCATGGACTATACAGTTCATGGAATTCTCCAGGCCAGAATACTGGAGTGGGTAGCCATTCGCTTCTCAAGGGATTGAGAAGCTTCTTCCAACCCAGGGATTGAATCCAGGTCTCCCACATTGTAGGTGGATTCTTTACCAACTGAGCCACCAGGGAAGTCCTATTTGATTTGGGAAGGTATAAAAAAAGTACGAAGAAGTTCTGAAAAAGGCAATGGTCCTCTTTCCTACAGCCATAGTGGTTGGGATATTCTAACTGGTAAAGAATCCACCTGCCAATTCAGGAGACTTGGGCTAGATCCCTGGTTTGGGAAGATCCCCTGGAGAAGTAGATGATAACCCACTTCAGTATTCTTGCCTGGGAAATCCCATGGACAGGGGAGCCTGCCAGGCTGCAGTCCATGAGATTGCAAAGAGTCGGACATGACTCAGTAATTAAACACCATCACCACCACCAGGGAAGTCAGATAGTAAGTAGCACTGCAGAAAACTTTCAAGGGGCAAAGAGAATAGATGTGGAGCACTCCTGCAATAAGGAAGCACTCAGGCTTTCCCTCTCTCCCCACCTAATAAGACAGGAAGGAAAAGGCAAGGAAAAAGGGGATAAAGAGAAAGGGAAGCTGTATGAGCAGGACAGGCAAAGGGAAGAGAGGTAAGCTGCAGAGAGCAGGAGAGAGCACAGCCAGGAAAAGAAAAAAGAAAGCTCCAAATAAAAGTCTGGGCTTGTCTCATAGACCACACCCTCACCAAACAATCTATCTGGAAGAAGCCTGGGCCACCATAGCAATATTATCCCTGACTGGAGATTCGGGTATACAGAAAGCCTGTCACTATCGTTTATGGGTAATTTTTAATGTACTTTAAGGGTTATTCAAAGGTGGATCTCCAAAACACAACAAAAAGCCTCTTCTGCTGCTATCATATTTCTTTAGGGAAGGAAACTTACCAAAAGGAAAAAAAAAAAAGAGCAAACATACAAGGGAGCTTAGTGTTGAGCACTTAAAATTTGGGTGCTTTTTTAGAATGCTAAATGCACACAAACATCTAGGTAATCTGGCCCAAGTACAACACTGGACTATCAAAAGCATGATGTTATGTAAAGAAAGATGGCAAATCAAAAGCAAAACAAATACTATCATTGGATAAATCAGTAAGTATTTGCCCTAAAGAATTTTATTCAGAAATAAAGTACCTGGGTGGGGTGTGCTGCTCTGTCAAATAGAGGTGGGAAGGTCTGTAACTAGGCTTGCATCCCTCTTCTGCTCTGCAATGTTCTTGGTTACAAGGTGGTAGAAAACAGAAGTACAAAAAAGGCTGTCTATACCCATACAGTTAAAAAGTATAATGACTGTAGGTCTAGACATGATTGTAGGCCTATTGATGATGATATACCATAGGCCCAGAAGTGACTTCGTACTACCATCTCATAATACTGATGAAGACACTAAGGCTCAGATCAATTGACTTGCTGAGGACACCACAGAGGAAGGAAGTGGCAGAGGTGGGAATCCAGGCCAAGTTTTCTGTCTTCTAGTTACAGGCTTTGTAGATTTCACCACCCAGCCTTTAGCTGCAAAACATTTTCATCTGAATCTTATGTGATGGATACTCCATATTCCTGAAGGGTTATCTTATTTAAAAGGAATTACACTCACACACACACATATACACAATCTCATACTCCTTAGACTGGAGAAGACTATGTTTGCTTTGGGTTTCCCCACGGCTCAGCAGTAAAGAATCTGCCTGCAATGCAGGAGATGCAGGTTCAGTCCTGGGGTGGGGAAGTCCTGGAGGAGGGCATGGAAACCCACTCTGGTATTCTTGACTGGAGATCCCATAGACAGAGGAGCCTGCCAGGCTATAGCCCATATGGTCACAAACGTGGGTTAGTCGCTCAGTCATGTCCGACTCTTTGCGACTCCATGAACTGTAGCCCGTCAGGCTCCTCCATCCACGGGGTTCTTCAGGCAAGAATACTAGAGTGGATTGCCATTCCCTTCTCCAGAGGATCTTCCTGACCCAGGGATCGAACCCAGGTCTCCTTCATCGCAGGCAGATTCTTTACCATCTGAGCTACAGGGAAGATCTTTACAGGGTGGCAAAGAGTTGGACACAAATAAAGCAACTTAGCACGCACACATGTTTGCCTTTGGTTTTTACAGTGTCTCTAAGTATGGACTGTCAAAGAAGGTAGGAATTCTCACTCACCCTCTTTAAACAGGCCAGTGGTTGCCTTACAAAGGAACCACTAGATAGGAAGAAGTGCAAAATACCACCTAAACCTTGGGTTTACAAACTAAGTGACAAGAATGGCAACACCTGTCCCCAAAGACTCAAATAAGAACGTGGTTTAGAAACATGAGTTGAAAGTTCTCAGTCAGCAAATGTCACACATGTTCCAACTGCTTCTCTCAGAATACTTTCCACTGGTGTCTTGAACTGCTATTAAGAAGTACAACTATCTTGAGAAAACCATGTCAGAGAGGCTTTTTAGACAACAGATCCAGTTGAGTCCAGGCTCCATCATTCTAGCTGAGGGAAGGGCCATGTGAGGGCATCTCCTGGACTGTCCAGACTGGCTCATCTACCAGCTGAGGATCACTGAGTCACTACATTCAATGTCAGAAGCTTCAAAAGGCTCATTCAGACAAGTCCCTGGTCAGATTCCTGACTCCCAGAATCCCTGAGGTCTAGTATAATATTTATTTAAAGACATTAAGTTTGGGGGTAGTTTGTTATGCAGCAATAGATAACCAGAACTGGGTCTTAATTCTCTCAACTGTAAAATTAAGTAAGTGTTACCAGAGTATTATTGTGAGGATTAAATGAGACGGCAAGCAGTGGCCGTAACTGATTCTAAAAAGCTACCAACACCATCATCAAAACAGTAACAACAACCATAAAAGCTACGTTCAACATTGAAAACACTGCACCTACCCTAGATAGGCATTAAACATGGAAGTTCTCCTTCTGGGCCTGCCACTGTTGAGCTATGTACTTTTAACAAGTCAAAAACCTCAAATCATCTAGTCTTTTTTCCCCTGGGAGTCAGGAGGCAAAAGCAAATTGAGGCAGGTGTAAGACACAGGCTTTATGTGGTCTTTCAAAGAGTCAAAGCACAAATCCTACATATATTCTTTATGTCCATACAGAAATATTATAATCTCTTTAAACACGTGGTCTTCTTAGCCCAGCTTTTATTTACTTTTTGCTTCTGAAAATAATACATATGTCTAGAGAAATATTTTTGTCTTCTAAGAGAATTTCTCAATTGTAAGTAAAATAATAATGCCAGGGCCAAAACAGAGTGGTGGGAACTTGGGTGAATAAGAAAGATGTTAATCCAGCCAAAGAGGCAAATGCCACTCATCTCTGGCCAACTTGTGCTATGAGTCATGAGGACTAGTGTTCCTTGATCTTTTGACTTTTGTGAGACTCCAGAAAGGCTCAGCTTATGAGTAACCGGTTGGGATCTCTAGTGTAGCATCCAGAGCTCTCTTAGGTGGTCTTCTTGCTTTGTATGGAACCTTATGCAAATTGGTTACTTTTCAGTCTCATTTTCCTTTCCTGTAAAACTGACAGGTAAAAGCAACAGTGTCTAAAGTCCTTTCAAGTCTAAAATTCTACAGTTTCTTTCATTGCCCTCCCAGGGGAGGGCGGTGGATTTGGAAAATATGCGTACGGTATGTCTGTATTTTATTTAAAAAGAAGTCAAAGTTTGTGTTTTATTACGTGTAAACAAAGATGATGCATTACATTTGGGGACAGGTAACTCTGCCTCTTACCCAACCTCAGATAATCCCTAAACATGATCTTGAAGGATGGAGTTTAAAAATTTGTTTCGATAGCAGCTGAGAGTGTAAGACAAACTCTATATTATGGTAACTGGTATGTATATACGTATATACATGTGAATGAAATAAAAGTTTCACAGAGTAATATTTACCCTTGCCAGCTTGAGTGTTTATCCCTCTACACGTTGAGACTAATCAAATGCAGTTCAAGTCTCAGTAGTAAACCAGGACCAAGCATGCTCGTTTACAAAGGTCATCCTCTACTCAGAATTTATCATCTGTCCCCTGGATTTCATTTTTGAAATTGTTCTTCAAATATTTAATGTCTCCCCCAACTATATGGTAACTCCCCTTATGGCAAGTCTTTCAAAAACATTTAAAGTACAAACACACAGTTTCTTCTCTCAGTACCCTATTTTCTAGACAAGAGGTAACACTAAATTATTTGTGGAAGGCACACCATTTATAAACAACATAACTTGCATGTTAATTTTCCTCTTCACTAAACCAGGGGTAGCAAAATTTTAGTGTGTGTTAAAAATCGGCTGGAAAATCTGTTAAACATGCATATTCTCAGATTCTACCCCCAGGATCTAACTCTGTCCATTCCTGGTAAAGTCTAGAAATCTACACTTTTACCATGCCCATCTTTTTTATTTTTAAAAATTTTATTGAAGTATATTTATTTTTAAAGTGTTAATTTCTGCAATACAGCAAAATGTTGCAATTATACTCCTTGTTATTTTGATCTTTGTGTCATCTGGCTATACTGTGAGCTTCTACTCTAACTTACAAAGGTCTAGAACAGGGGGTCAGCAGAATTTTTCTATAAAGAATGAGATTATAAATATTTTAGGCTTTCAGGCCACAGGATGTCCACTGTAACTATTCAACACTGCTGTTGTTGAGTGAAAGTATTCATGAAAGTGAAAGCATCAGTTGCTCAGTCAAGTCCAACTCTTTGTGACCCATGGGCTACAGCGTGCTAGTCTCCTTTGTCCATGGAATTCTCCAGGCAAGAAGACTAGAGTGGGTTGCCATTCTCTTCTCCAGGTGATTGTCCAGATCCAGGGACCAAACCCAGGTCTCCCACATTGCAGGAAGATTCTTTACCATCTGAGCCACCAGGTAGCCAGAGACCATTCATAGACAATATGTAAATAAGTGGGCGTGACTTGTTCTAATAAAATGTTATTTACAAAACCTGTGACTGAGTCCTGGTCATAGTTGGCTAAAACCTGGTCTAGAATATGCACTAAAATTTGGTTTTGTTACCTAACCGTGATAATCAGACCTACTGGTCCTGGTCCTAGGTGCCTTGCCAAGTAGGTTAACAGTTTCAACTCCCAGCCAGGCTCTTTGGAAAACTGTGCTTTCACCCATTAGTGATGTCAACAGGAGTGCTAAATGGTAGGGTGGGAGATATGAACTTTTACTTTGATCTTCAAGGCTTACTTTAGAAGGTAAGGACATAAAGAAGCACCATTTCTCTTTAGAGAATCTAAAAGTGGAGTAGCTAGTACCCTTAATTAAGTTACAGAATTCAACTATACATGTACTGTGAGAATCTAGGCAGCAACAACAGTTCCAACAGCCATTCCAATCGACATTCCTTTTTGTAAAACCAAGAGCTGGAGAACTTAAATCAGCCTTTGGTCCAAGAGGCCTCAGTTCCCAGGTGCCTTTTATGCACTGAGGTTTTGAGTAAAAGCCTAGAAGTAAAGATACACTCATTTATTTTCTATGACACCAACTCTAAACTCAAGCCAGCTATATCTTCAGGTGGTTAAAGAAAACAAAAAATATATCCACAATGGAAAAACAAAAACCAACTAGCTTCGTGAGATTTACTGAATATACAGCCTTAAAGCAGTCTAACACAACTGTTAGTGTTTTTCTATAGGATTTTTCAAAGGTACTTTAAGAAAAATGAGATTTTCAACTCAAACTCACTGACATCAGAACCTAATTTCCCACATAATTTGTGGCTCCACTTGCATTATTTATGGACTGTGAGCACCGCACACACTTATGAAGGTTGAGCCCAAATCCCCGTATAGTATTACTAAAAATTGCCTCAAGAGATATGCCAGTTTATTGGTTTCCACATTGCTAAAAAGAACTGTAGCAGAGATGGGTTAGAGAGTTCCTCGTTCTCTCTGCTTTCCTCTCACTGGTTAACATTTTGCTCTTAATATTCTGAGAAGAGGGACAGCCAGGGAGTAGGAATGGGAGAGAGGGTGGTGATGAAGATGGAGGTAGAATTGATGGAGAGCCTACTATTCACCAATAATTTGTTATTTCATTAAAACCCTAACAACACGGTATGATAAACATTATGTTTCCCATTTTACAGTCAGGGATCTTAATTCTGAGAAACTGAGAAAGTTGCCTGAGGTTATACAGCCTGGAAGTTGTAGACACTGTATTGGAATTAAGAAATCTCTGATTTCTAAGGCCCTATTCTATATTCCATGCTGACTTTCAAGGAAAACTCAAAGCTACCAAACTACAATAGCACTCATCTTCAGTAAAAGAGGTACCTGGTTAAAACGGGTTTTGAAATACATCCATATTGGATGTTCAGATTATCAAACATATCAAGATAAGACTGGATTCAAATACTACAGTAACAGTCATTCAAATGTCAGAGTAGAAAGAATGATTTTGGTGCCTCCTAGTTTATTCCTTTTTTCCTTCTGTAGTCCTTTTACCTTCCCAGACATTCTCTGTCCACAGAGTATATTCCCAGAACTTCCATATTTTTGCTTTCCAGGCAGCATCAGACCATTTTCATCTCTGTATGTTCTAATAAAACCTATACGTTTGGGAATTCCCTGGCAGTCCAATGGTTAAGACAATGCTTTCACTGTCCTGGGTTGGGTTCAATCCCTGGCTGGGAAATTATTAACAAGATCCCTCAAGCATCGTAGAGCAGCCAAAAACACAAAAACAAATCCATACACACCTGAAACCTTACCATTTAGGTCTTTAGGTGACAAAAGTAGCATAAACTAAAGCTGACTCTTCAGTAAGTTCAATAAATTTGACAAAACTTTAGCCAGATTAAATAGTTAAAAAAAAGAAAGAAAGAAAAGCCAAATTACCAATATCAAGAATGAAACAGGCAGTATTACCTCAATTCTACACAAATTACAAGGACAATAAAAAAAAATACTATAACAATCTTATATGGATATATTTAACAACCTAAATAAAATGGACAAATCATTTGAGAGAAACTATCACAACTTATTCAAGGTGTATTTCAATATTTAATAGATATTATGTTACTTGAAAAACTAATATCTATTGAAGAAATTGAGTGTGTAGTTTAAAACACTCCAACAAGAAAATCCTAGGCCCAGATGGCTTAACCAATGATTCTATCAAACACTTAAGGAAGAAGTGATACCAACTCCACATAAATTTTTCTAAAAAACAGAAGAAGGATGGCTTCTTCCCACCTCATTCTATGGAGTCTGCTACTCTACTACCAAAGCCAGACAAAGACAGTACAAAAAAAGAAAACCATAGAGTCTTAGATAAAAAAGTTCTTAAAATTTTAGGAAATAGAATCAAGCAATGTACAAAAAGGATAATATATTATAACCAAGTATGATTTATCTCAGGAATGAGACTGGTTAATATTCAAAAACAATCAATGTTAAGTTTTATATTAACAGACTAAGCAAACAAATAATGTAAGATTTTCTCAATGGATGCAGAAAAAGGATTTGATGAAATCCAGTATCTATTCCTGATGAAACTTTCAGCACGCTTGTGCTCATGCTCAGCTGCTCAGTCATGTCCAGCTCTTTGCAACCCCATGGACTGTGGCAAGCTGGGTCCTCTGTCCATGGGAATTTTCAGGCAATAACACTGGAGTGTGTTGTCATTTCCTCCTCCAGGGTATCTTCCCAACCCAGGGATAGAAACTGCATCTCCTGCATTGACAGGCAGATTATTGCTGGGCCACCTGGAAAGCCCAACTTTTAGCAGACTAGGAATAAAAAGGAGCTTCCTCAATCTGGTAATGGGCATGTTAAAAAAAAAAAGAAAGAAAATTGAAGGCTAACGGCATGTTTAAAGGTGAGGAATCAAGTGCTTTACCTTTACGATCTGGAAAAGGCAAAGATGTGTCTACTCACATCACTCCCATTCAACATTATACAGAAAGATGCACTCTGTGCAACAAGAAAATAACAAATATATAAGTAAAAAGTTCTGAAATTGGAAAGGAGGAGTAAAACCATCTTTATTTACAGATGACACAGTTGTCCACTCAGAAAAATCTGATAAAATACACACACAAAAAAAACTTTAAAATATGAGTTTGGTGAAGTTGCAAGACACAAGACCAAAATACAAAAGTTAGTTTTACCTCTCGGTCCTAGCAGTGAACAATCAGTATATTTTTAAAAATATGACAATAGCGTCAAAAACTGAAATACTTATGAATACATCAAAGGTATATAAGACCTATATACTGAAGGCTATGAAACAGAACTGAATGAAATTAAAGAAAATCTAAATAAGTGGAAAAAAATAAATACTGCTAATATGGCAAATCTCTTCAAACTGACCTATAGATTCAGAGTAATCTCAGAGATTTTTTTCCTTTAAAAAAAATGATACCTTATTCTAAAGTTCACATGGAAATACGAAGGATTCAGAAGAGCCAAAAAAACTGAAATGGAAGAAAAAAGTTGGAGGACTTACATTACCTAACTTCAAGTCTGTTGTTATAAATAGAATAATTATGAGTGTCACAATTATAGTATGTCATAATCACGGCAATAGGATAGACAGAGCAATGGAGAGGAGTCAAGAAATAGCCCTACACATATATGGTCAATTGATTTTCAACCAAGTTCTTAGGTAATTCAATACAGAAATGAAGCATTTTCAACAAATACTGCTGGAACAATTGGATATCCCAGTGGAGTTGGGGGTGGGGAGGAGGGAGAATCTGGATCCATACTTTACACTATATGCAAAAAATAGCTAAAAATGAATCATAACCTAAATGAAAAACCTAAAACTATAAAACATCAGTTACATAGCATCACTGACAGCACATGAGTTTGAACAAACTCTGGGAGATAGTGAAGGACAGGGAAACCTGTGTGCTGCAACCCAGGGGGTCACAAAGAGTCAGACACAACTTACGGACTGGACAACAACAACAGCAACATAATACATCTAAAAGAAGCTAGGAAAAAAACTTTTATGGCCTTGGGTTAAGTAAAGATTGTTAAGACACAACACACAATACTGAAAATATGATGAATAAATTGGACTTCATCAAAATTAAGACCCTCTGCTATTCAAAGGGCACTGTTTAAAGACAAAGCATAGAAGGAGAAAATATCATACATATCTATACAGACATAAGATGTAGAGAAACTGGAACTCTCATGCATTGTACTTGGAAATGTAAAATGTTCAATTGCTTTGGAAAACTTTGGTATTTCTCTAAAAACCTAACATGCCTATCATATGATCCAGCCAAAATATTTGTGTACACAAATACTTTATAGTAGTAAAGCTTAATTTGTAATATCCAAAAATTAAAAATGACCCAAGTGTCCATCAACAAATATACAAATAAACTGTGACATATCTATACAATGAACTACTAATCAGCACCAATAAGGAATGAACTACTGAAATACACAACCATCATGGATCTAAAATAATCATGCTGAATGAAAGAAATCACACAAGAAGCTGTATATACAATACGCTTCCATTTTCATAGAATTACAGGAAATCCAAACTCATTTGTAGTGACAGAAAGTATTCAGCAGTGCCTGAGAATAAGGATGGGAGTGGGGTAGCGAGCAGTGACAAGGGATTAAAAGGAATATGAGGAAATTTTGGGGGTGATGTGTATGTTCACTATCTTACTGAGGTGATGGTTTCATAGGCATATACGTATGTCAAAATTAATCAGCTTGTAAACTTTACTTTTAGCTGATTGCATATCAGTTATCTTAATAAAGTTATTTGAAAAACAATGTAACAAAATAATGAAAGCCTGCACTTTTGTGAGTTTAAGAAGAGCAATAATCTTCAGTCATTCTGAATTGTTGGAAAACACATTTTCCACAAAATTCACTACATATGGGGGAACTCACCTTGAGGCGCTGCTGCTAAGTCGCTTCAGTCGTGTCCGACTCTGTGTGACCCCATGGACTGCAGCCTACCAGACTCCCCCGGCCCTGGGATTTTCTAGGCAAGAACACTGGAGTGGGTTGCCATTTCCTTCTCCAATGCATGAAAGTGAAAAGTGAAAGTGAAGTCGCTCAGTTGTGTCCGACTCTTAGCGACCCCATGGACTGCAGCCTACCAGGCTCCTCCATCCATGGGATTTTCCAGGCAAGAGTACTGGAGTGGTGTGCCATTGCCTTGAGGCACTAGTTCCTAACTAAACCCCACTCTTGGAAGAGGATCTTAATTTTAGTCAGTTATAGATTATCTAAGTTATTATCATAGGCACATTATATATTATAGGGCTTTATTGTACTTACAGGAAACTTTTAAACAAAAGACAGTGTGTGCATATACTTACATATGATGATGTACACATATATATACACATATATGATGTGTGAATATATATATACACACATATATTGATATGTATGTGTGTATATATATCCACACATCAAAAGAAAACATTGAATATTAAGAGAAAACCTAGTAAGAACAATCAATATAAAAATCTTACTCTAATAAAGCTGTTAGATTTAAAGTGAAGAAAAACTATTTGGTATAGCAATGCAAAAATATAAAGTTATTATAAGGTGGGAAAAAATTGGTAAACCAACTGCTTTTCTTGTAACCACATTCACCAACAGACAACACAAACAGGCTGATGAGAGAGCACACTGATCATAATGAATTTATGGCACTGAGATCCAATGCTTCAAGAACATTTTTATAGATTAAATTACTTTAGAAAAAAATTCTTGATGTATGAAACAACTTTTTTTTTAAGGTTCAAAGACAAACAAATAATGCAGAATTAGGGACAATAAAGGCAATTGCTTGGCCAAAGTCAAGAGGCCTGAAAATACTCTTCTCGTGAATAATGCACCTGACTTCATGTAAAGGGCAAAACTTTTTAAAAACTAATGAACTTCAAAAAATGAGAAAGTAATAAACTTGAAGGTATATGTCTCATGAGGATTTGACATTTACAAACCAATCACCTTGGGAAGTGATCCTATTATTGTTTCTGGAATGGGCTTCCTGATCAAGCTGTGTGTGTGTGTGCGTGCATGTGCACACGCGCGTGAATGCGCACGTGCTAATGTGCATGTTTGTGTTAGTCACACAGTCATGTCCGACTCTTTGCAACCCCATGAACTGTAGCCTGGCAGGCTCCTCTGTCCATGGGGTTTCCCAGGCAATGCTGCAGTGGGTAGCCATGCCCTCCTCCAAGGGATCTTCCCAACCCAGGGATCGAACTCCAGTCTCCTGCACTGCAGGTAATACCATCTGAGCCACGAGAGAAGCCCCCTGATTAAGTTAAGCATTATCAAATAAAGAAATAAACAAAATAAAACCAAGCAAACAACTGCCTTATAAACTAACAGTCCCTTGTCTTCCAGGATTCAAAGATTTGGTCCATGGTATTGGGCTCCAAACTCTCCATGAAATAGCGTCCCAAATAGTATTTGACTATTGGAGTGAAATACTAATACTATTTGACTAATTCCCCAAATCAAATGTACTCTTCAAAGAACAAAGATCTGCCAATAATACTGACATTAAAATCAAAGTTATATGGACCTAAAGTAGTATAGAAGGATTGCAAAAGGTCTGAGATTTCCTATTACTGACAAAGAAAGTCAATAGACTTTATGGGGAAAAACATTATGCAGATAAGTGTTATGTATCTTAACATACATATGTTAAGTCAGTCACACCAGTCACATCACACCAGTAGCATCACTGTATTTCCAGTGCCCGACACAGAGCTTGGTATCTAACCTATACTCTACAAATCTTTAGAATGGTGAATACACACACTTTTATAAGAAGGATATTACTTTGGGATAAAATGTAATTATTTGAAAGAGTATGATCAATCTTCAAACCAATTTTAAAGTAGTTTTCCCAGTTTAAAGTATGTTTCACATCTAATCAGCCATAATCTCTCAAAATATCCTAAAAGTAAGAGTGGTTATGATCTATAATTCAACCACAATGAGAAAAGAACATTGCAACTATACAATGGAAACTTTTGATCAATTATACAATGAATTGTCCATGACATGCTAATAAGGATAAAATTCTGGTTTTTATTACACAGATTAAAATACAGTTGACCTTTGAGCCAACCCCTTGTGCAGCCAAAAACCTGAGTGCTAACTTTGACTCCCCAGAACTTAACCAGATTACTGCTTGCCAGAAAACTTACTAATAACATGAACAGTAAATTAATAATTTTGTTGTTACATGTATATCTACATATTTTTATGCATATACCTAAATTTCTCTGATATTTCTATGGTACACATTTCATCTATGAGCTCTTTCAAATTGTCAAAACCCTCCAAAAACTTCTCCAATATACTTATTGAAAGAAAATCTATGAATAGGTGATCGGAGCCGTTCAAACCCATGCTCTTAAAGGGTCAATTGTAATAGTAAGAAGTGAGAAGAGCTTTGCAAAGAAGGAAATCCCTTTGAGCAGCATATGATCAAACATCACAAATTCAGAGTTAACTCATTTGGCATGTGGGATAATATAGGCTAACAGTAGGCTGAAACTTTATTTTTTTTACTATTTACATTAAGATAGGAAAATGTTCTGCAAACATATTTGTGATTTGTTCATTGACCTTATTGATTTAAAAATGTGTCTAAACAAATGAAAAACAAACACAATCTCAATGAATTATTTACAATTGTAAGAACTGATGTTGCCCCTTGGCCAGGTGAACTAGGTGCACCTGACACAGCGAGGCTGTAAGCCTCATTCTCACAATATTTTGGTGGCAGTTCTTAGTCTTTGAAGGCAAGATCACATTTTATTCTCATTGTCTATGTAGTAGTCAGTGTGAGAGAGCACAGCAGTCATCCAGTGGCTTTGTGGATCTGACTTTCTCCCAGACCCTCCTACTCTTCCTCACACCATGTCCTTCTGTGCTTAGTCCTAGAGGAGGGCGTGGTAATCCAGGATTCTCCAGTATTCTGCCTGGAGAATCCCATGGACAGAGAAGCTTGGCGGGCTACATACAGTCCATGGGGTCACAAAGAGTCAGAGACGACTGAGCAACTAGGCACAGCACGTCCTTCATTAATCCCTAAAGTCACCCTCTTCTTTTCAACGCTGAGCCTTCACTTCAAATGCTCCCTCTTCCTCGCCATTCTCTAGCTTTCCGTGTCCCACTCAGGATAAATTATTCTCATCTTCACTATTTACAAAGAGATTTGTTTTTACCTCCACATTTGTTCTCTTTAGAGTCTAACTTTTACAGGCCCACTGGAAAATAATATATCTTAAAAATAATTTTATTAGTATTATATTTTCCATGGTACCATAACATTCCTGACACATAGTAGGGACTCAATAAATATGGACAGAATCATATAACTGAATTCAACACACATACCACTGTAAGTCTATCATTCTAATGAATTACTTTAGAAGCCTAATAATGATTATGATGATAATAATAAACTACTGCATTCACTGAGTATCTACCATTTGCCAGACAATTTGTTAGACCTATTATGCATAGTAACTTAATCCTTATAATATAACCCATCTCTTGGATGAGGAAGTCAGGATTCAGAAAAGTACACTAAACACAGGGAAAATGATGGTATGCTGCTGATCAGATTCAAATCCAGGAATTCCTGGTGAAAAAGATCTTATTCCTCTTCCTTGCATATCTTTACTTTCTTTCCCTCACACCTGTCCCAGTAAAGCTCTTATAATCTATTCTTCAGTTTATGTCTTTCTAATTTAATCTATTTTCAAGATTCTAGGCCCACTCCAGTACTCTTGCCTGGAAAATCCCATGGACGGAGGAGCCTGGTGGGCTGCAGTTCATGGGGTTGCTAAGAGTCGGACATGACTGAGCAACTTCCCTTTCACTTTTCACTTTCATGCACTGGAGAAGGAAATGGCAACCCACTCCAGTGTTCTTGCCTGGAGAATCTCAGGGACGGGGGAGCCTGGTGGGCTGCTGTCCATGGGGTCGCACAGAGTCGGACACGACTGAAGCGACTTAGCAGCAGCAGCAGCAGCAGCAGCAGCAGCAGCAGGCTGCCTTTAAAGCTTTATTAATATTAAGGATATTCTAGGATCTTGTCTACTCTGATACTATTTTTTAAATCAATTTCTAATCAAATAACTTCAGTGTTACAGTTAGATATATAGGTTGAAGATGAGGTAGGTGTACTTGAAATAAAATGTCAACTTCCCTTGAAGCAGTTTGAAATCCATAAAATTCCAAACAAACAAAACCAGAACCTCAAACACCCAACGTACACAAGAACATGATATCCCCCAAACAAACTCCCGCAGCCTTTTCTATGTGATGATCCCCACAGTGTCATATGCCTATGAAATGCCCTGTTTTTGAATATCTACTTCCTCCCTTTAAATAATAGATCTTTAAAACATGAGAGTCATAACTGATGGACTGCAATATTTCTACTTTTAAAATCTGAATTACTTATGCACAAAATAATTCCCAGTAAAAGCACTTGTACCAAGAACATTGAACCTTTCTTCTTCTATAAGCATATCGGTCTGCAATCATATCTAGATCAATAGTGAAGATAACCGCTTAAAAGAGAGCCATGCTTTCTTTTGTCAGAAATTCATTACTTTTTATTAGGGTCATTGCTTGAAAACTTCAAAACACCATATGGACCTAATTGTGGTTTATTTTGGCAAAAAGGAAGACACTGTAGAACAATTGAGGCATTACATTCTACAATTCCATTACTTTCATCCCTCTCAGTTTTATTACTGTGTCATTAAAGGCAACTTGAGTGAGCGAAGAATTATAGTGTCATGTGTACAGGCTAGTAGATTAATAACAAAACACACTCAAGTTTAAAGGTATCTAACAGCTGTTTTCATTATTTTGTGTAAATACGCTTGAAGCATATCTATCTGATTAGTGGATAGAGTGCTCTTCTGTGTCACATGCCATGGGCACTGCTATGCGCAAGTAATCAAAGTGCTCAGAAAATGAGTTTACATTGTTCACTGCGGAAATACACAAATGTCAAAAAGTGACTGTGCATCAAAGCTTAGTCAAATCATCTGCTGCAAACAAACAGATTCCAATGCACATTTCAGCTTAAAACATTCCACTGCAGCGCAGAGCTGGACTTATTGCTGGCCAAAATGAAGTGGTGTGTGGAGAATAATACATTTATTGAGAGAGAAAGAAATGACTTCAAAATCTGATCCATTCATATGGATCCATACAGATCATCATCTACATTAATTTCCAACAGAGTCAACACCTAGTTATATTATTTTTATCCTAGGGATATTAATTTTGAAATGCTTTTAAATGTGAACTGATAAGGGCATATGTCACATATTCTTATTTTAGGGCCTATATATGCTGTAAAACTCATATGTAAAACATAACATTTCTTAGACAATGATTTTTAATTCCACATTCAGAGAGTTTTCCTTCATTCTCTTTTACCCTGTTATTTTCTATCTAATTATACATTTACTTCAAATTCCAGTACCCAGTTGCTTGCTACTTAAACATTTCAAAAATATTTATCCTTAACTATCAGCTCCTGTCCTTCTACGACTTTCTTCACTTGACCTCTGGTCTTCTTCAACCATAGAAACACTTGACTCTCATTCCATTACAGAGTTGACAGGTTCAACTACTATGTGGTCTGCCCACTCCGTGGACTTTTTCACTTCATCACCATCTCTCTGGTTAACTGACTGTCTCTGTGGTTTCTTGTCCCCTGTGTCTGCCGAATTTTGATGCTCCAACTCAGACATTTGTTTACAAATCTATTCAAAACTCTTCTGGTCCTTTCCTCTTCCTTGGTGTGTGTGTGTGTGTGTGTGTGTGTGTGTGTGTGTGTATGTGTGTGTGTGGTGGTGGTGCTGGGGGATAGGGGGACAATCCTGATGTCATACTCATGAACAGCCCCTGCAATAATATGGGTGCGGAATATTCTCAATATGGTGATGAGTGCAACTTCCTCCTTCTTCCAAAGCCTGGCGTTAAAAATGCCCCATTCCCATTCAAGTCCTCTGTCAAGAACCCCTGATTTTGACGTATTTGGCTTCCTCAGAAATGCTTTTAAACCACTTTATGCATGCCCCTCCAGTCACAGAAACACTTGTTTCAAATTTATCTGTCTTCCTCTTCCAAGTTTCTCTTCTTTTCCTTCAATTTCATCCACTTGGTCTTTGGGGATGTTTACACTGAAGCTCGTATTTCAAAACTCATCTAGTTTTCTCTCAAGCATCTCCGTGCTGTTTGAACGCTTGCCTTGTCATCTGTATACTCTGTCTGTCTGCACCTCAGTTTCCTCCTGCCCTTCTGATGAGAGGCTGGAGCACTTGTGAGAGTGAGCCCCTGGTAGTACTAACACAAGCCAGACCTGGCTGCAGAGGTGTTAAGTAAGCTTCTCCACGCTGAACTGACAATGAGTTTCTGCACTGCCCTTTAAGTTCCAAATTTCTTCTCAGGTGTTCTGTAAGTGAGCTAAACAAGACAGCTAGATAGTAAGCACCAATTATAATCCATTTCTCTTAGGAAAAAAAGATGTAAGCTGAACACTAACCCAAGCTTAGTGATGGTTCTGCAGCTGCCATACAGATACTATTTATTACAAATCAACAGTAGGAAATGCGCTGGTCCTGAGGGTGTAAAGAGGCATTAATGCATCCCCATGTTTAAGAATCTTATAGTCAAATGACTGAAAAATACATAAAGCATTGAAAACAGACATGTATATACAGGACAGTGAAAGAGGAGAGTAAAAAAGTTGGGTTAAAACTCAACATTCAAAAAACTAATATCATGGCATCTGGTCCCATCACTTCATGGCAAATAGATGGGGAAAAAGTGGAAACAGTGATAAGACTTTATTTTGGGGGGCTCCAAAATCACTGCAGATAGTGACTGCAGCCATGAAATTAAAAGACGCTTACTCCTTGGAAGAAAAGTTATGACCAACCTAGACAGCATATTAAAAAGCAAAGACATTACTTTGCCAACAAAGGTTTATCTAGTCAAAGCTATGGTTTTTCCAGTAGTCATGTATGGATGTGAGAGTTGGACTATAAAGAAAGCTGAGCACTGAAGAATTGATGCTTTTGAACTGTGGCACTGGAGAAGACTCTTGAGAGTCCCTTAGGAAATCAGTCCTGAGTATTCATTGGAAGGACTGATGTTGAAGCTGAAACACCAATCCTTTGGCCACCTGATGCAAAGAATTGACTCCTTGGAAAAGACCCTGATGCTGGGAAAGATTAAAGGCGGGAGGAGAAGGGGACAACAGAGGATGAGATGGTTGGATGAGATCACTGACTCAATGGACATGAGTTTGAGTAAACTCCAGGAGTTGGTGATGGACAGGGAGGCCTGGCGTGCTGCAGTTCATGGGGTCTCAAAGAGTCGGACATGACTGAGTGACTGAACTGAACTGAACTGATACAGGATATATGCACACAAAATTATGACTCTATATGTAATTTAAAAGGTTTCTTTATACATAACTCTGTCTGGGTAAGATACAGAGGTATGGAATAAACTAAAGGCAGTATCTTACCACAATGTACTATTTAAAATAAATGACCTACTTGTCTAATGCCAGTGACATTATTCAGAAAGGACTATTGAAAAAGCATAATCCTAAGTACTGTTTTTTAGAGGCGAAGGTAGTAAATAGGAGGTAAGAGGAAAGAATTTGACTCTAGACCTATACAGAAAGACAGCAGGAAAATAATGGGGAAACAGGTGTGTGATAGCTTACAATCTAGAGGGAGTCATGTCCTATTCGTCTGGAGGGATACAAGAGTTAAGCACCAAGCTACGAGCGAAAGGCAAGTATTAGCAAGGAAATGTCGGTTCACTTCTTTTCACTACTGATAATGCACTGGACACCTGAATAAACTTGGCAGTCTTCATTTCAGGGCTTAAGTATATGTCTCTCCTTCTTTCCACATTATATGCTTCATTAAATCTTCCATATATCCTGTACCTCGATCTCCCCCCAACCCTTTTCCACATCAAAACTCAGCAAAATGATCTAGCTTCTTATTTCCAGTTGGAATTTTCTCTCTGGTTGGGTCCCTTTGCTGTGATCACATCCTTTAAGCTGCATCTTATGATGATTCTTCAGTAAAAATACAGACTCAATTCCCTTCAGGGAAAGTGGTACCAGAAACATTTCTGCCTCACAGGATCCATCACCTTCCTGGGAGGAATGTTCTGCTCGCCTAAGAGCTTTGTAAACCAGAATGTGGCATGTGAATGGAAGGCATGACTCTGGCTGCTGTTATTAATCACCATACCTTTCAGATTTACTTATATCTAAAATAGCCTGCATTGCGCTTTGCAGAGTAAGCACACAGAGAAGCAGGCGGTGTGCTAGTTTAACATATTTTATGCAGCACCTGGCACACCACATGCAAAAAGGCTTGTTGCTGACGATGCTAATGCTCACTGAAATTAAAGTCTATCTTCTCATGATCACATAATAACTGGCAATCACCTTGGAATGGGAGTGTATTAAGCCCTATAAAACATAGCTAGTACTTTTGGCCCAAGTTCTGCTCTCAGTGAAACTAGAGAGCAGCCGCTCAGGGCTCCTCTCAGAATACACATGTTGCAAAGCATTTAACCTTTCCATCGTTCTCAAGAAGATTCACAGTTACACTAGCCGGATTATTCAAATGACTCCCAGAGTTTCCCTGATTATGTATGCCACTCAAATGAGGAAGATTAAATAGAGCCCTGTTCACTGGAAGAGTCTAAGTAACACTAGACGAAGCATAGAAAACTGATTGCTTCTTGATTCTTAGAAGCCACACACATCACAAAATCACTTTGTCTTTTATTAGACTAATAACTGAATTCAACTGGACTACAATAACCATTGGGACCAAATTTCCTTCCTTCTATAAGGTGTTGCTGAAATTCTTCCTTCTCTAAAATGCCCATTTTGGAGCTAATATTCCATGCTACCAGTATATTCTGCACTTAAACTTGAAAATATTACCCATTATTAATCTTACTGATCTCTGTATGCATGTTATATCAACTTTATATAGGTATGTGATCAAAGAAATAATCAGAAGTGAACTTAGAAACCGACCTCATTCAACATCTCCCTTATTTGGGAAGCCCTTGGAAAGACTTGGCTACAATATTCTACCTGACTGACTGCTGAATTCATTTTCATTTGGATCCCATTCTATGAAAGGGTACAGAGAATTTCCAACAGGGGAGCTCAAGACAATGTCCCAAGGTTTTATAGAGTTTTCAGGTTACATGAAATGTGTCATCTCCTCTCCCTCTAAATATCATGAGCTCTCTTTGCCCTTTAGCCATTTACGACACAAGAATCTCTACAATCTGATCAGTAAAATCAAACTTATTTCTTCAAAACATATCACTCAGTATCATTTTTCTAGATTTTTATATATATATATGCATTAGTATATGATATTTGCTTTTCTCTTTCTGACTTACTTCACTCTGTATGACAGATTCCAGGTTCATCCACCTCACTTCATCTGACTCAAGGGGCTGCAGGCATAGAGAACAGAGATGTGGACACAGAGGGGGGAGGAGACGGCGGTATGAATTAAGAGAGTAGCATGGGCATATATATACTACCGTGTATATAACAGACAGCTAGTGGGAAGCTGCTGTGTAATATTCAGGGAGCCCAGCTCGGTGCTCTGTGATGAACTAGAGAGGTGGAATGGAGTCGGGGTGAGGAGGCTCAAGAGGGAGGAGTTATATGTATAACTGAAGGCTGACTCACAATGCTGTACAGGAGAAACTAACCAACATTGTAAAGCAATTATATTCCAATTAAAGAAACATATCACTCACATGTATACACATATACATCCTACTTAACTTGTTGAATAAATCTAATTATTAGAAAGAAGAAATCTTTGCCTATGCTTTTCATGTAATAATTCTTTGCTCAGGAACAACACAACAGACATGAACCCACATTTGGACATAACAATCTTTAAAACTCCAAGGTTCAGTGATTTCATAGTGTGAATATAGGTATTTTGCCTTTCCAAAAAAATATTTTCCCTCTCCAGCTTATTTAAAGACTTGTCAAGTGTTTCTAGAGGTGCTATATATATAATCTTTTTTTTTTAACATAAGAGTTAACACTTTCAAATATCATTTTGTACATTTCAGTGCACTATTTTGGTAAATCCAAGTAATACTGAAATTTCATCCTTATCACTCATTATTCTTTTAATTATTCTTTGTTCTCTGTCATCCAAAATTCTAGGACACTTGCTTTGGGTTTTTGTCTGTGGTATCCTACCAGAGTAGAGAAGGAATATTTTTTGATCATCTACTCTATATGAAATACCCAGATTGACACTTGATCCCTAACGTTGCCTAGAATTTAATCCTCACAAAATCCTAGTTGAGAACTTTCCTGGTGGTCCAGTGGTTAAGACTCCATGCTTCCACTGCAGGTGGCATAGGTTCGACCCGTTTGGGGAACTAAGAGCCCACATGTTTCACTGCTCAGTAAAACAAACAAACAAACAAACAAACAAAAAAAACCACCTAGTTGACTAGCTAGTTTGTAGATGAGGAAATAGAAACTTACAGAGCTTAAGTGATTTGCTCAAGAATCTAGTAAATGACAGAAATCAGATTTTTAGATAAAGTTTGTCTGAATCCAGATCTGTGATTTTTCTGGAAAAACTCAGGATCTCCCTTTAAAGCTAATAGGAATTCATGAGTACATATGCGTTCAAGGAAGATGGTTAGCTAATTATGAATCAACTTAGCCATCTTAACTGTAAGGCTATCATGACAGGGTGTGTGAAGTGCCTTGCTGATTCCATCTAATGCTTTCTGTATGTTAAATACATAGAATGTATATATACATGTGTATACACTGAGGTCTGAAGGTATACCAGTTGTATTTAATCCTTGTAACACTATGATTTCTGACATTTTACATCTGGGCACACAGGTTCATCAAGCTCAGCGACTGTTCTAAGGTCAAACAGCTGGTAAAAAATATAGCCACCCTATTCACTAACCGAGCAGCCCTATTTTAAGGGACAGTGATGTTGTGCGTGACATGACATCTGCACTGTCCAACATGCTGGTTTCCAGTAAGTAACACATTCATTACATAGACTGCACAAATTATGTGCTTAAGAAGACATTCTGAAATGTGGTCAGCTATTTTTCTCTTATTTTCCTTGTCACTCTCATCTGCACATTTATAAGAAAAGAGCTATATTCATCTTATACTCTCTGGCAACCAGCATATTGCTGATAGCATTTCTTTTGAAAAAGAAAATTAAGCCATGGAATCCTTTCAAAAATAAAATCCACCAGGAATACAAATATATGTAATAGAACAGATAAAAGCACAGTTTATCTGGTTAAAGAGGTGAGGGGACCATGAGAGGAACAGAGCCTTATATTTTTTCTACACATACATTCCTCTCTCCCACCAATTCTCACTACTGCTCCACCCCACCCATTCTACCAAACCTTCTCTGTCATCTGGAAAAATTCTTACCATCCTGATGGTTCTTGAGAACAATGAAAATGGCTACAGGGGAATATTCTGGATGATGATAATGATGATGTGATGATGATGATAAAGATGAGGATGGTAATGCTGATAGCAGCTAACAGTTACTGAGTACTTACTGAGTACTTACTTATACACTCCTTACTAACATATTTCTGATAGGCCCAGCAGTAGCCACAACAGGTTAACATAAACTAGCTTATTAGGTAACAAGTCACAAATTTGTTAGTAGATGGAGACCTTGGGAATATAATAAAATATAAATTTTGGCAGCAGAGGGGCCTCTGGAGCCAAAGAGAGAGCACCACAAAGTGAGCCTGAGTCAAAGCACAATAGGTATCCAGTAATCCAAGCCCACATGCACACAACAAAGAATTCCTAAGCACCTTCTCGGTGCCTAGGTATTAGGGTTCCACCCAACATATTCGAATGATAGCAAGAGGCTAAAGTCCACAGCAGGAAAATTCTACTTGTTTAACAATGTTTTGAATTCTGGCCAATACTGCTTCAGCACAATCAAGTTAGTGAAGGCTACAGCAAACTAAGTTCCCTCTTAGTTATAAGGACACCACCACCAGCAAAGGATATTTATAGCTACCGGAAAAACAAAACAAAAACCACCTGAGCGGCTGAAACTCAATCAGTAGTAAGAGCTTAGAAATGGATAATCTGAAGGAAAATAAAAATGTATCTTTTGTCACTGTCCAAAAATTATACCACTAATGATCAATTAAGTTTTATTAAAACTACAGGATAAGACTGTCCAGTATCCAAGAACTTGTTCTACTCCACTCATTTTCCTACAAAGAGTTATTTTCCCCCACCTAACAGAAGAGAAAAATTAGACAAGAAGCATTTATATTGGTACACATATATAATGAAATATTACATTATGAGATGTCACATGGCATTCAAACTTTTTTCACTATATTCTCACTCAAAACAATTCTGCGAGGCAGCAGGACTTACCATATCATTCCTAATTTAAGTCTTCTTCTGGCACTTGATCTTAAGTCTCTCATATCAGGGCCTTTCCAATGCACCCACATTCTTAAGAAAAGAGGACAATTGCCTGGATTCCCAGGGGAACTATTTCTTATATTAAGAAAATTCCCTAAATTTCCTACTTGTCTTTTGGCTCTAAAAGTATAGGGAAAGTGCTAAAAAGCAAAAGAAAATCAGCCAAGGGCAGTTCCTCCACCCTACTCTGCTGATGTGCCAAAATGATTCTGGGCATGAATGTGAGGCCTCTCTGACCTACTCATCTCAGTGTTGGTACAGCTAAGAGCCTGACAGATCCAGAACAACAGACAGCCCAGATGACTAGCATTTAGGGAGTGAAAGAGGGTCCAGAAGGAAGTTTCAACTCCCACATCTAGGGCATGCCCATGAGAGGGGATGCCCTGGCTACAACTATCTGACGGCCTTTGTCCCTCTGATTTCACCAAGCTTGTACCTCTTGGGCCTGTCCATCCAACAGGCCTTTTCTATGAATCTCAGGTCTCAACTCATTTCCACATAGGACTGCAGTGGTAATCAGTCCCTCAAACACAGGTCAGGTAGTGGTGGCATTAATGTCCACATCTGGTTCTTCTGATCTCACTTTTTCAGGACTGACTTTGCTTCTAACACACCTTATGTGAATTTGGCTGGACGAATTTCTTCTGAGCACTGACACATGGACACTCATACAGCCTCTCAGAGCAGATGTGAGCTCCCTGTATCCCTGGAACTTGGTGATTCAGACTGCTGAACATTCTCTGGGCAGGCCGGCATTTACTATCCTCGACTTTCATATACAAATACACACACACACACACACACACACACACACACACACACACGGAGTCTTCTATCTTTCCACTGAGATTTCCCAGCATGTCACATAGCTGGACCTCTATTATCATAATCCAGGACAGAAGGATTACTCCCATCTAGTTCCCATGAACTCTACTCACAATTCACAAGAAATAATTCAGATGCTTAGAATGCTTTGAAACAATGAAATATTTTCAGAGTGGTAAGTATCAATAAGCAAACAGTAATGAAGCATATTTTCCAAGTTATCCAAATGTTCATCAGTAAAGAAGAAAATATTTTACTCTGGTTGTAAAAACACTTTCAGTCTTAAACAGATCTACATATCAAAAGCCTGCATGCATGCCACTTCAGTCATGTCTGACTCTGTGACCCTATGAGCTGTAGCCCACTATGCTCCTCTGTCCATGGGACTCTCCAGACAAGGGCATTGGAGTGGGTTGCCAATTCCTTCTCCAGGGGATCTTCCTGACCCAGGGATTGAACCCACGCCCTTTATGTCTCTTAGATTGGCAGGTGGGTTCTTTACCACTAACACCACCTGGGAAGCCCATCAAAAGCTTGAGTGTGTGTGCCTTAGTCACTCAGTCGTGTTTGACACTTTGTGACCCCGTGGACTATAGCCCGCCAAGCTCCTCTGTCCGTGGAATTATCTACGCAAGAATACTGGAGTGGGTAGCCATTCCTTTCTCCAGGGGATCTTTCTGACCCAGGGATCAATGTGGGTCCCCCATATTGTAGGCAAATTACTATCTGTCAGTTAATGGACTTCCCTGGTGGCTCAGTGGTAAAGAATCCACCTGCAATGCAAGAGACACGGGTTTGAACCCTTGGTCAGGAAGATCCGCTAGAGAAGGAAATGGCAACCCATTCTAGTATTCTTGCTTGGGAAATCACATGGACAGAAGAGTATGGTGGGCTACAGTCAATGGGGTTGCAAAAGAGTTCATCAGTCATGACTTAGCGACTAAACAACAACAATTTGTCAATTATGTTTAAATAGGAAATAACCAAATTGGTTCTTTATCCCCAGAAAGTATTAATATTACATTGGTATAGTCTTAAACCAAATTGAAATCCATAGGACTCTTGGACAAGGCTTTCCAGTTCAGAATAATAAGCAATTTAACAGATGAATCCAATATCTAGAACCTCTGCTATATTTTGAGACATAGTTACCAAAATCTCCAACTAAAGAATCTATTTGTGGGAAATGATACTGACATATTTTTTCCATATTCTTACTGGTAGGTACAATTGAAAATACTAGACAGTACATGTACAACAAACAGGAAGATTCTGAAAGGTAGAGAGAAGGCAGACTGGTCAGAAAACTTAGAACCTAAGGAATAATACCAGGGTGAGCTCCTTGGTTTAGTTTTGTTTTGTTTTTGACTGATATAACCCAGATTGGATTGGAGAAGGAAATGGCAACCCACTCCAGTGTTCTTGCCTGGAGAATCCCAGGGATGGGGGAACCTGGTGGGCTGCCGTCTATGGGGTCACACAGAGTCGGACACAACTGAGGTGACTTAGCAGCAGCAGCCCAGATTGGATACTGGGGAAGCCAGAGGTCTGGAAACATCAATGGGCCTCAAGAGCCTCACGAAAAGCCTATTCTCTGTATCCAAATGACCAGAAAAGGGGCAACCTAGTAAGACAGAAAACTAATTTTTTTTTCCTATTAGAGTATAATTTCTTTACAATGTTTTGTTAGTTTCTGCTGTACAACAAAGTGAAAACTTTTAGACAATAACCATTCTACTCCAGACAAATACCACAGTAAAAACTACAGCTTCACACCTGCCAGCAAAGACCGAGTTGAAAACCTAGATTTTTCACCTTGGCTGGTTATAACAACCTACTCCCCACACTCCACCTCTAGTGATGTCAGAGAAGGCAGAGATAGGGAACTGGGACATCAATCTTAACCTGCTGGGATGGTGTCATAAGCGACATATGGAGAACCATGACTCTACCCATAGTGCCATGAAATAAGTCCACAAGGAGCCCACCCTTGACCCTGGTCGATGAAGGCTGAGTAGAGAACCTGAACTTCCACCCCCACCTCACAGTCATGAGGCGGCATCTCCATCACCCACCAAAGTAATGTCAGAGGAGCCTGCAAAACACAGGATTTAAGTAAGATTCAGAACCTAATAATACAAGACCCCACGTGTCCAGGTTTCAATGGAAAACTACTCATCATACCAAGAACCAGGATATCTCAAATCAAATAAGTAAAGATAATAAATAGATGCCAGCTGAGATAAGAGAGATTTAAAACAGCCAGCATAAAAATGATGATCCAACTGACAATTATGCTGCTGTGGCTGCTGCTAAGTCACTTCAGTCGTGTCCGACTCGGTGCGACCCCATAGACGGCAGCCCACCAGGCTCCTCCATCCCTGAGATTCTCCAGGCAAGAACACTGGAGTGGGTTGCCATTTCCTTCTCCATTGCATGAAAGTGAAAAGTGAAAGTGAAGTCGCTCTGTCATGTCCGACTCTTAGCGACTCCATGGACTATAGCCTACCAGGCTCCTCCATCCACGGGGTTTTCCAGGCAAGAGTACTGGAGTGGGGTGCCATTGCCTTCTCTGAACTGACAATTATAAATGCATTTAAAACAAGTGAAACAAAGTTTTGGGAAAAGAAGACGAAGGGAAGGAAGAGCAAAAAAAAAAATAGAAGACATAAATAGAAATTTTAGAACTGAAAACAGAATACACCCAATGAATGAGCTCAACTGCAGAATGTAGGGGAGACAGAGGAAAGAATCAATTAACTTAAAGAGGAAACAATATACATCAGCCAATCTGAACAAAAGAGAAAAATAGAGTGGGGCAAAAATTAACAGAGCTTTAGGAATCCGTGGGACTATGACAAAAGTTCTAACATTTGTGAGAAGAAAAGAGGGCAAGGTTGAAAAAAATATTCAAAGAAATAATCGCTGAAAATTCCCCAAATTTGACAAAAAAACATAAACCTACAGGTTCAAGCTGACCAAACCCTTAAAAATCCACACTAAGACACATCATGGGGCTTCCCAGGTGGTGCTAGTGGTAAAGAACCCACCTGCCAATGCAGGAGACGTAAAAGATGTGGGTTTAATCCCTGCGTTGGAAAGATACCCTAGAGAAGGAAATGGCAATCCACTCCAGCATTCCTGCCTGGAAAATTCTATGGACACAAGGAGCCTGGCGGGCTACAGTCCACGGGGTCGCAAAGAATCAGACATGACTGAAGCAACTGAGCACAAGACACATCATAGCCAGAATTCTGAAAGCTAAAGACAGAGAAAACAAATTTCTAAGCAGTCAGAGAGAGAAATGATGCATTAATTATAGGGGGAGAGCTATTTTAGTAACAGAAGACTTTTCATCAAATGTTTGCTTTTCTCATGACGCTAATAATTTCTAAATCACTTCTGCCTGTACTTTATTTAAAATTTTATCTACCTTATTTTCTCCTGTACAAAAATCTACATAGAAAGAATACCACACATTCCTAAGAATCTCACCTGTGTTTTAAACTGGGACTTATCCACCTAGAGCAGCAACTTCAAAAATGTGTGCTCCTAAAGTGTTAATGTTCTTCTCTCCTTGGGAGTGGTTTCCTTTGTGGCTTCTCACATCCCAGACTTGGAAAGCAAGAGCCACAATACAGAGAAAGGTAAGAAGTCCAAGCACAGCCCCTTTGTAATAAATGAGTTTCCATCATCTGTCATTAGAACTTCCTGCCAACAGGGTCATTCCCTATTAAATTACCACTTGTCAATGTTTAAAATACTGATTGATAAATGTGCCCAAACTGATAACACAACAGCTTTTATTTTCTAATAATCCTAGTTACCACAGCCTGCTGATCAAGGCACAGATACCATATAGTTTTTCAAAGTACTTTACCAAAAGACAATTTAGTCGAAGACAATGCTAACAGGTAAAAACGCCTGGCCCCCTGTATGTTACATTCTGGCTCTGCTTGCCAAAATAAACTGGCGATTTAGTGATATGAGGAGCTCCAAGTTTCACATTTCATCAAATGCTAGTAATCTGTTTTATCAATATAAACTGCATTTTAATGAAAAAATTCTTTTCTTCAGTACACTTCACTTTCAATACCCCTGAGTATAATAATTCGTTCATGCTGTAGAACAAGAATATTTTACAAGACCTTAACTCTCAAGAGAAATTTCTCTGTAAATACAAAATGCGAGTTTTATGGGAATGTGTTGTATGCACATGAATGGCGCCCAACACTACAAAACACAAACAACCAAAAAAATGGTCTCCCTTAGATTCCAGCTTAAATATCCTTCTAAGATACTGCATAGCCGAAGTGTTACTAGAACAAAGCTTAGCTGAGCAACTAGGTGATAGGTAAGTGAAATGGGATTCATTTCCCTAAGGTCTCTGAACGAAAACACATCTGAACATACTGCAGACATGTGTTAAGGCAGGACCAGTCATCAGGACTCAAAGCAGTTTGAACAATCTGAAAATTCTATCATGCTTGCTTCCTTCTTAGTGAGTCAAAGTGAAAAGGCTTAGGCTAAATTTAAGCAAGGCTTAAGACTGTACAAGTGAAAGTCACTCAGTTGTGTCCGACTCTTTGCCACCTCATGGAATAGTCCATGGAGTTCTCCAGGCCAGAATACTGGAGTGGATAGCCGTTCCCTTCTCCAGGGATCTTCCCAACCCAGGGATTGAACCTACATCTCCCACATCGCAGGTGGATTCTTTACTAACTGAGCCACAAGGGAAGCCCAAGAATAATGGACTGGGTAGCCTATCCCTTCTCCAGCAGATCTTCTTGACCCAGAAATTGAACCGTCTCCTGCATTGCAGGTGGATTCTTTACCAACTGAGCTATTAGGGAAGCCGAAGATTGTACAAAGTTGCACACAAATTTATATGGCATTTGGCCAATTTCTAATGTCTATAAAACCAATCAGGATTCATCCTTCCCACCAGGATTTCTTCCCCAAAAGTTACCTCGCACATCATTTCTCCCTTTTTCACACTTCCTACTAAATACAGGCCAAGGCCAGTTTGTCCAGTGGAAAACTGAGGTGCTACACCAGGCCATCTGGTTTCACACAGCTCACTACTCTGGTCACCTATCATTCCTCTGTTTTTTCTTACCACTTTTTGGTCCACTCTGTTCAAAATGCTCAATGGCAATGCCACTGGGAAGAAATGATGAAAACAACAGAAACACAGGATCGATCATTTCTCACCTGCACCATTCCTTTCCGTGGCATTTTTATGTCTTATTTGTCATCTCTGTCATAGAAGCGTCATAATTGAGAGGCCATGATGCCTTTCACTGGGATCTGTGTGGTGCTAGATTGCATGGTCAGAGTTGAGCAAAAGTTTAACAATAAATACAAGTCAATGGTATTCAGACAGGCCTTTTACTGGAGATAGCAGGGAAATACAAAGCGTTAACCTGCAAACCTGTTATTTATAGGACCTACAACTAAGCACCGGAGTAGAAATCTCCCAAGAGACATTGTCCAGAACAGTGTGCAATTAGGAGTATGAGTAGCAGGTCAATCAAATGAGTCAGATCTATCCATGTAAGACACAACTTCCTTTCCATAAATGCATATCACATAATGTCCCATGGTGCTACCAGTTTCTGCCAGGTGTTTTTTTGTCTTCCAGTAAATGTTTTAAAAATAGTAAATTCTGTATTTACATATGTATATATTAGTCAACCTTAACCCAGCAAGCGAAGCAAACTAAGTAGCCAGAGTAAAATTTGAACATGAAATTTTACAGCTTTGTATGTGTGTATGTATGTGTATGTGTGTTACATATGCATGTCTACAACTAGTGACAATCTAGAAAATATGAACAAACCAGAAAGAAAACCAGCTTTTAATCACCCTAATCCCACCATCCAGATGAAGCCATAGGTAATGTTTCCATGTATACCCTTCTAAACGTGTTCCTCTATTTGTATATAGATCTATAATCTGTGCCCACGTTAAAAGTGGAGCATGTACATAGTGTAATAGACACCATGGTGTCTGTAGACAAAGGACGTGCACACATAATGCCTTCAAAGACCACTGGATTTTCATGTCTTGTCTCTCAGAAAGGGGTTCTAGGGAGCTAAAACTGAGTTATTTTTATTGTTCCACCCACCTCTGCAAAAACAAACAGAAAAAGAGGGTATAGAGAAATATAAACAAATGGATATTTTCTCAGGTAACCCAGCTCTGATTTTTTAGTATCATCATAATACCACTCTTCTGGTTCACCACTTTAGGGCTTACAAAGCCCTTTCATTTAAATTGCAATGCCATAATGCTAGTAAGGAAAAATTATTGTTCCCATTTTGCAGGTGGGAAAATTCAACCCACAGTCTTATAAATTAGAGCAGAGGGTCAGAACAGAAGCCTGGATCTTATAGGAAATGCAGTGTGTGTGTGCGTGCGTGCGTGTGTGTGTGTATGTTAGTCGCTCACTCGTGCCTGACTCTTTAGGATCCCTTATGTAGCCCACGAGGCTCCTCTGTCCATGGGATTTCCCAGTCAAGAGTACTGGAGTGGGTTGCCATTTCCTTCTCCAGGGGACCTCCCCCACATTGCAGGCAGATTCTTTACCGTCTGAGCCATGAGGGGAATGCAGGGTTGCTTTCAAAGTTCATTCTTGAATGTACATGTTCTTGAAGGTGTTATTTGGAGTTCATCCAGGGACCAGCAATACACCCTAGAAGAGTTTTCAGTTTCCTGTGAAGCAGTAAGTGGGTATGAAGAAAGTGAAGCTTGGTACACACAGGCATTTCTGGGCTTAAATGAGTTCTCACAGACACCCCTTCCACCTGACGCTCAGGAATAAAGGCCCATGACTTCCCTCCATCCCTTCAGTCAGCAGTGTTCGCCATCCTGTCTCCCAGCGCTAGAGACTTGTTCTTCACCCACACTGTCCCCACGCTGGCAGTAAGCAGCATTTCCACTGTCATTTAATCAGCCAGCCCCTGACCCACACAGCCCACATCCTTTCCTCTCTTCAACTTTACCCTACCAGAAGTACCAAGTGAAACCATCAGTCTTCTTTTCCTTTTTCCACTGACTGAATCTCTCAATTCAAACCATTCTACTTTTCTTCAACTTGATCCCCATTTTCTTCTTTCTTAATTTCCATACTCATCCCATACATCTGTCCTAGAAAAGATAGGGATGAACATGAAAATGTACAATCTCTGAAAGTAATTAGCACACAATACATAATTTTTAAGCACTATAAGACTTCTAAAAGTCATAAAATAATCAATTAAACCATTTGAGATTATCAAAAATCTTGAAGTTCAACTGATAAATTTTGTAGTTCTGTTTGGCTAGTGTCTTGTTCCCATTATGATAAATAACTGACTGAGGTTTTTAAATAGGTTAGATTCTATTTGCCATGCTGATAAGATTGTGTTTTCCATGTAAAAGTTAGTGAGTTTTAAAATATCAGTTTTCAATGCATATACATCAAATGCTAGTATATACATAATTGAAAGTATTTTAAAGTATCCAAGATTGATCTGAGATGTACAGTGCACTAATATTTTAAAAACAACGTTTGTCTCCTAACAATCTGGTATGTTATATGACTTGAAATGTGTTACTATCCTTCAACATTCATATCAGCTGCAAGTGTTTTCAACTATTATTTTATTTTCTCATTTGTCTTCAAGTCTGTAACATGCTGCAAAAATGCCATGGCATCTGAAAACTGTTACAGTAAGCAACCACTATATCAATCAGTTCTCTTATGAATTCCATTTTACAATTCAACTACAAACTGTTGAATGCAAAGATTTATCTATGTTCAAGAAAACTTAATATCTCTCTGTTTATTACCAAGATAAAGCACTGGAAATATTTTAAAAACACAAGACATATCTTAATGGCCGTTATGGCTACATATGGACAGTCACAGAAATACAAATATCAATTTTTCAAGTTTGGCAAAACAACAATGTGTAATGATGCATTTGTACTAGCCATAAAAATGTGAGATGAAAACTCCTGGAAAGCAAGTTCCTACCTGGGACTCAGAAGCTACCTGGGACCCAGACACATAGTGGGTACAGATAAATGTTTCAGAGCTTAATTCTTGAAATTACACACTAGAAAAGAATCTGAATGTTTAAATAAAGGACAATAAAGTCTGAGCAAAAGAAGTGGACAAACCGTAATAACCATGTCTTCAGGAAGTGTGTTTTATAGGATTCAGTCCAAGAGTTCACTATTTACATAACTGGACAAAGAATTATGATGCGAGAGTATTGAAAAGGCAGGAAGGAATTCAGAATGTGTGAATTTTGATTCTAACTTTAAACTAATCACATGCAGCTTTGTGCCAAACCCTGGGAGAGGAGCCTCCTGAGCCCTACCTTTGAGGTATTACTGCCTTTCCGAAAAAGCAATCTCTACCATGGCTCAGGGCATTCCTGCAGATGAAGATGCCCTCTTGCTCCTTATGAAATGAGCAAAAGAACCCTTGCCCACTCTCCAAGACACAGTTCCAATGTCACCTTCTCTGCAACCCCCACCCTATCTCTGGTTCTGACTGGCACTCACACAGACTGCAGCCATTACAGGGGATAATGATGTGGAAAGCAATACAGATGAGTGGAAAAACAGGAAACTTCTCAAACCCTATGGCCTGGGGGTGGAGGTGGGCTTCACCAATGACCACCTATGGGACCTTTGACAAGCTACAGATTTATGCTTCAGTTTCCCTATCTGTTAACTGGGGTCTTCCCCAGTGGCTCAGAGGTAAAAGAATCTGCCTACAATGCTTGCAGGAGATGCGGGACTTGCAGGAGATGCAGGTCTGATCCCTTGATCAGGAAGATCCGTTGGAGGAGGGCACGGCAACCCACTCCAGTATTCCTGCCTGGAAAATCCCATGGACAGAGGAACCCAGCAGGGCTACAGTCCATGGAGTAACCAAGAGTCGGTCACAACTGAGTTACACAACAACATCAAAAAAAATCTGTCAACTAAAACAAGAAGAGTACTTGCTTGTAAGGAACAAAAGAAATTATGAATGTAAAACTGAAGACTAAACCTAAGTGTGCTTGCTATTAATTCTCTCTTGCTTTTTCTCCTTTACTAAACTCCAGGCCTCTAGGATTTATATCTGTATCCTCCTACCCAAAAAAAAAAAGTTAATAATCCCTTCCCTAGAAGGGAAGTGTTATTTAAAATATAAAATTAATTCACAAATTAGAATAGCATTAAATAGTTTTAAATACTACACCAATGAAAAATGATGAAGTGATTGCTATTATACATCATTAGGATATTAGATAGCCGATAGATAAGAGTTAAAAAGTCATATGATAAATCTCCAAAGTTTTTTTGGAAAGAATAAAAAAAGAAAAATCCTAAGACTCATCAGTTCAGTTCAGTTCAGTCACTCAGTCGTGTCCGACTCTTTGTGACCCCATGAATCGCAGCATGCCAGGCCTCCCTGTCCATCACCAACTCCCGGAGTTCACTCAAACTCACGTCCATCTAGTCGGTGATGCCATCCAGCCATCTCATCCTCTGCCATCCCCTTCTCCTCCTGCCCCGAATCCCTCCCAGCATCAGAGTCCTTTCCAATGAGTCAACTCTTCACATGAGGTGGACAAAGTACTGGAGTTTCAGCTTTAGCATCATTCCTTCCAAAGAAATCCCAGGGCTGCTCTCCTTCAGAATGGACTGGTTGGATCTCCTTGCAGTCCAAGGCACTCTCAAGAGTCTTCTCCAACACCACAGTGCAAAAGCATCAATTCTTTGGCGCTCAGCCTTCTTCACAGTCCAACTCACACATCCATACATGACCACAGGAAAAACCATAGCCTTGACTAGACGGACCTTTGTTGGCAAAGTAATGTCTCTGCTTTTCAATATGCTATCTAGGTTGGTCATAACTTTCCTTCCAAGGAATAAGCATCTTTTAATTTCATGGCTGCAGTCACCATCTGCAGTGATTTTGGAACCCAAAAAAATAAAGTCTGACACTGTTTCCACTGTTTCCCCATCTATTTCCCATGAAGTGATGGGACCAGATGCCATGATCTTCGTTTTCTGAATGTTGAGCTTTAAGCCAACTTTTTCACTCTCCTCTTTCACTTTCATCATGGTATATAACAAAGATCTGCTGGGAACGTGATTTGAATTTCCTCTAGTATCAGATAACCAAAAGCTGTGAAAAACTGCTCAAGAAAAGCTCAGTTTTGTTACATTTCCACCTTCTTTTGAATGTCACCTTTCAACCTCTGGTACACCTCAATCCTAGATTAGCTTCTACACTTAGCATCAACACGCTACCCACCAGGCAGGTACATAAAGCCTCAGGCCTCAATGCCTCACTCAAGTCCAACTGTCTCAATTTCTGTATCACTTCTCACCTAAAATTCCTCTACTTTCTAGGGTTCTGGGAAATAACACATGACTTTGGGGACATCTAAGCTGCAGTTTTAGATCTCAGCGTTAATTGCTTATCTATAAAATGGAAGGAAGGTTAGCTAGGAAATCTCTAATCTCTACTCTACTTAGAAAAATATTCAATAAGCACATCTCAATAAGGTATCTAGAAGAAAATCATTTTGACCAAATTTACACTGCTGCTGCTGCTAAGTCACTTCAGTCGTGTCTGACTCTGTGCGACCCCATAGACAGCAGCCCGCCAGGCTCCTCCGTCCCTGGGATTCTCCAGGCAAGAATACTGGAGTGGGTTGCCATTTCCTTCTCCAATGCATAAAAGTGAAAAGTGAAAGTGAAGTCACTCAGTCATGCCCGACTCTTAGCGACCCCATGGACTGGAAAATTATAAATAACACCTATACTCTGGACATCTGCTTTTAAGTAGAATCTTTATGGACACAATAAGGCTCTGATGAAAGCTATAGAGCTTCTTAAAAAACATGCATATGTACACATTCCCACAAAACTGTATTTATAATTTCAGCAACCTCCAACTCCAAAGACAGGGATTCCAGTAAGAACTACTGCTCTCTCCAAGAAGTATTAGGGTGATGTTCCAAGGAAAGTGGGGATCCTCCCAAGCTACCTCTTAAATCCTATCATCCCAACAGCTGCCTGAACCACAAAAGCACACAACTGGCTCTGCCTTTTATTGATTAATGTAGTTTCATCAGGATTATAGTCAAGATCTTTGTTATGGCTAACCAATTTGCTTTTTCCACATTTTCCTATTCTACTTCACCCTCTTTCAAAGGGTTAGTAACTGGGGTCAACATCTTAGTATTAATGATAATCCCTAAACTTCAATATAATCCTCAAAGGCCATATTTTCTTCTTTTCGCCTAATCATTTGGAGGGAACAGCTAAGACTCAGCGTTAGCTGTCTCTTCCCTCTGGTCAAAGATACCAGTATTGCAATGGAACAAAAAGTATGGAGAAGGAGGGCACTGTGAAAGGAACACTATTAAATAACTGCAAAAGAATTCCTCCTAGAATACAGACTCTGCTCCGTAAGACCCGAGACCATTTTAACAAAAGACATTTATTGTGAAATGTCTATGAAGCCCTGTAAGGAAATATTTGCAGAGCTGTGCCAGCATTATAATTTTAGTGATAAATGGTCTAAACCCTAAAGTTCCTCTTTCCATCTACCTTGGGTGTTTTAAAGTACCTGTGGCAAAGTAGCCCGACATTTATTTCCAGGGTTGTCTAAGCCCCTTTTGATACCCTTTCCCCTCATCTTCTTCTTTAAAAACAATGATGAAGAAAAGAAAAAGTTATTTGGTATTCCCAATTAAATTTATGGCGAGAGCCCACCAGGTAAAAAATACCACAACATTTGAAACTGCTCCCTAAAATTATGTTTGTACAATATTGTGAATGAAACAAATGGATTTGTAAAGAGACATACTTTTTTTTAAATTACAATAAAAATGAAAATAGTGGAGGAACCAAAGAGTCTAGGATGAAAATTAATGGTGCTATTGTTTAAAATAAGAGAATAGGAATAGATTCCATGTTAAACAGGTTTCTTTAAGCTCCTAATTCCATTTAGCTTGTAAAGACAAGGGGAAAGAGAAGATAAAGCTACACATTTAAAACTGACAAAGGGCAGTACTTCTATGCAATTTATAATTAATCTGTGGGACCATGTGTCAGTAGAATTTATTGAGAAAAATAGTTTAGTGCTATTTTATAAGGGTAAGACATTAGAAGAAAAAGTATTGCAATTGAAGTTACACTAGCTGAGAAAATATTATAAAAGCTATTAATCATCAAGATTCAGGTCATAAGTTGGCTAGCAGCTGGAGTCAAGAAAAAAGAAAACTGCACAAGTGGCCAGGTGAATTGTGGATGTTTTATATCTTCCTCTAGGTGTTTCACTTAAAACCCTGCTAAAGAAAAGAATACTGGATGAAATTTGATTTCAGCCTATATTTTATTTATTATGATCTATCTGGCCACCCCTAAAATTTCAATTATCATTCTACCACCACCCTCCAAAAATCTCTCCCCAGTATTGGAAGGAAGCTTTTCTTTCATTTTCCTCCATGCAATTACCATTATATGTACAAAATGTGAATGCTTTACAAAGTAGCCATGCATTTTGCCAGTGGTTCTCAACTTAGAAAGCTTTAAATTGTATTGATATCTATAGATCAGAGTGGGGTGAGATGCTGCCTGGGCATAAGAATCATTTAAAGTTTCACAGGATTCTATTAATATTATGCAGTGAGAGTTGAAAACCACTACATTAAATAGTGAGTGTAAAAGGCAACAGGACTGCCTCAAAATATGGAAAAATGATTGTGTGCGGGCATAGACATGTGTGTGCACATGTGCACACATGCACACACATGCGCACACATGCACACACATGTGCACACATGCACACACATGTGCACACACACATACCCCTCTTACTAGTTATAATTTAGAGCTAATATTCTCTAAAAGGAAGACAATAACCTGTATAATGAATGATTTATCTCTCCTTTTATACAACAAATAAATCATTACTTCTCACTTTAAAAAAATCTTAAAATTAAGTATCTATAAAGATTTTAAAGCCATATAAGTAGATTTTGACAGATTATATTACAGCTTAATTATAAAGCTATGGAAAAAGATCTGTTTTCTGGAAAACAGGACCAGCTACTCTCCACACATCCTCCTCAACTTTCCCAAATACACTACCATGTTGTTCCTGGAATGCTAATATATTAGTTTTCTATAATAAAGGTATGGTAATAGGTAACAACTTGCAGAATCTTTAAAAGTGATAAAATAGCATTACTATGAATAAAGAACTGTCATTTCTTCCATTCTAAGGCATATTTAAGAATTTCATAACCCGAATTTTTTAATTTGTTCCAGGCATAAATTGAACTTACAAGGCCTCAGAAGTAAAATTGGCTTTTTATTTCTATTATAAAGTATTAAAATTATTTTTAAATGTAGATAACTAAAAAATAATTTTTTCCAATATGGCCTGTCATCAAATAAAATCGTTATTTTATTATCCTATTTAGAATTTTAAAGGATTACTTAAACCAAGCCTGTTTTTATTAAGTTAGACAACTGACCAAAGAAGTTTTAAACTTCCTTCCTGGAAATTCCCAAGAATAAAAAGGAAACCAATGTCCAGAGATCAAAATATAATCTATAATCATTTTTTACACAGTACAAGAGACTGAAATATGCTTTATAATTTTAAATCCCCAATTTTTATTATTAGATGAATAGACATTTGAAAAAGCAAGCTTAAGTTTCCAAACTATCTAAAGCAGAACTGAAAAAGGTCTTTTACAGCTATTCATACCAATATAGATATGAGGGGAATAAAAAAGACTATGACAGAGATAGGTGAGAGTATGGGTAATTCGTGTGTTCTTCTATACTCCAGAGCAATTACTAGTACAGTTGTTAGAACTTTTAGACTTTTTTGTGTGATCCTTCCTTTTGGCATTATTTAAGTATTCACGCAGAAGAACCACATATCAGCTTGTTCAGACAAAATTCTATATTTCTATGAATTTGGTGAATTTGACCTGTAATTTACATTAAACATTAGGTCCTGTATCTCTGTCATGAAAGTGAAAGTGAAGTCACTCAGTCATGTCCGACTCTTTGCAACTCCATGGACTATAGCCCACCAGGTTCCTCTGACCATGGGATTTTCCAGACAAGAATACTGGAGTGGTTTGCCATTTCCTACTCCAGGGGATCTTCTTGACCCAGGGTTTAAACCTACATCTCTTTCATCTCCTGCATTAACATGCAGATTCTTTACCACTGCACCACCTGGGAAGCCCTTATATCGACATTACAAAGCCAAAGCTGGATGTGCCAAACTGAGGGGCAGAGCTGAGTGAGAAAGAACCAAAGCCAAGGAGAAGCCACTGCACTGGGAGCTATCCTTGGTGCTGCCCTCAGACCTGGGGCCCGTGGCCTGCCTGGCCCTCTTACCCTTTGCTTCCAACATTGCTCAAACTGAATTCTGATTTCCAATTCTTATCTTGATTCAATAACATGTTTCAAACTACCTAGTGTTCCTGACTTTAATTCCTGTTTGCTTCCCCAAGGTGTTGATTTTCCCAAATGAAAACCCAACCTGACACCAAACTACTTCCTCTGCAGAATATTTTTTGCTTTGAAAAAAATTTTGACCTAAATCTACCTCTTTATTTCTAACCCACCAATTATGGTCACCAAAGAATGGTCAGTGCCCCTTTTCCCTAGAATTTTTCAGGAAATCTTAAATATTCCTGCCTGTAGCAGTAATTAAAAATAATCAGAAGGTTTGAAAAGAACTAAGAGTACTGCTAACTCATCTCTGGAAAGTAGTAGCTAAGTACCAATGCCAGGGTGACAAAAATATGGCTTACAAGTGTAAGCATTCCTTCTCTTGTGCCCATGGCAGACATCACTAATCTATCATGGAGTTATTTTTTAATCCTTAATATGGCCTTAAAGTCCTCAACAATTTCCAAACGGCTATTAACAGTCAAAGATGGCACGTAAATAGAAACCTCTCTATCATCTCTGAGTTAGTATGAACATGTGGGTTTTGAAGAAGCGTTTTTCTTTCTTTTAAAGTCTCAGTTGGAACACTGCTTAAGTACACCTCGACGGTCTAAAGAGGGTAGAAGCACCCTTACAATTCACTTATGTAGAAAGCAAGTGCACAGTTATTAAAGAATCAGAGCTTTCTCTTCTAAGACGGGAGGTGTTAGCTTTATGTCCTGGATAAATTCCAACTTAGGTAATTACATTCTGCTTACCTCAGCCCCTAGCAATTTTTTCAAGTGAATCCAGTATTATTCCTCACTTCCTACCCTAACTTGCTGTGCAGTATTGTGATGAGCTGTTAAACAGCTGCCATGCTTCACTCTACAATGGGGACTGTGCTTCACTGTATAATTTGTAACCATTCGCAGTGTGCTTTGGAATCTTTCAGGATGGAAGTGTTACCCTAAAATGCAAGATATCATCATCATTCTAAAGGCATACAGTACAACTGCTTATTTCAGTTAAACTCAGCATAACATATTTAGAAAATACCTTATTTCATGGAAAACCATAAAAGTAGGTTAAAATACCCATGAAACATGCTACAAAGATTATATGAAAAGGTATTTAAAGAAAGCAAACTATTTATCAACTATATGAATATTCTGCCAAAGAAAGGAGTAGTAGGAAGAACAAATGCTTAAGACATTTTTATTTGAAAATACATCTGCCTTCATCAGATGGTAAAAATTCCCAATGTTACCCAAGAAAAACAGTGAAGAGAAAAATCGAACGTTAAGTCATTGGGAAATGGAGGGATGCCAACACTTATGGAGAAAGAGATCAAGGATAAATACAGTTTTTAACATTTTCTTAATTCTCATCAGGACGGCCAGGGAATTATACTAATGCACTGTCATGAAGACACTGGATTTTCACTGTGGATTTCTTGAGGACCCTTATAGACAGAAACACATTTTGGCAATATGGAAAAGGATACAACTAGAAGGCACTGCTGCAGGTACATGCCCCTTCCACAGACTGTCATTTAGTAGAGATACTTTTGGTCAGTGGTTCTGAACTTTGGCTGCACAGTGGAATAACCTGAGGAGCTTTATTTAAAAAAAAAAAAAAAAAAAGGCTAATATTGGGTTCTAACCCCAAAGACTGATTTAATTGATTTGGACATGAGGAATTATTTTTTTAAAGTTCCCCAGGTGATTCTAACGTGCAGCCAATGTTGAAAACCACTGCTTGAGGCTACATCTTAACATTTTGGTTGTAATTCTCATGTTTGCTTTTTTAAGGGGGGAAAATCACATTCGTCGAGGGCTTGCATATCAACATACATTATTGATACAGGCCCACAATTAGATCCCCAAATGCATGTTTTATGGGGTGATGCTTCATCCATAGGGAGAGAAAAAGGCTTTATCACCTAAAGATTGTATTTCTGAAGGGCTGCAATTCTGAGGCAATCTTTTTTTTTTTTTCAGTAGTGACAAGAAAAATTTTGGCCAGAAACAGTAATTCTGTATCTAAGATGTTTTTGAATTTACAGTTAGCTTTGGGTATATTAGCTGTGTTACACATGTGTCTTCAGTAAACTATGTAAACTCATGCCAGCTTCTCCGTGCCACATACATCTAAGCCATACCTTCTCTGTTCAGAAAATAAATAATAATCAATTACCATATTGATGCTTATTTATCTACCTTCAAGTGGAAGGACTGCACCCTTAACCAACCTGCACATTCATAATATGTAAACGAAAAACCTGCAAGTATGAGCAGAAACAAATTTTTGATCAAAGCCAAGGACTCAGCAATTGCATATAATGATGTGAACAGTGGATTCTCTAAAAAGTAAGATATAGTTCCACCAACTTTTATTGATTGTAACAGCCTTGTTCCACAAGTGTTAAACCCTGAAAAATAGGTGTAAAGAAAGCATAACAAAGACAGACCAAAGAAAAATAAAAATAAACAGAGCAGGTAAAAAAAAATACCCATAAGCAAGCAGGAAAGAGTGCTGGATAGTTCAAGTACTTTAAATGTCATCACCAAGGACTTACATTATATGAAGTTATTTTAATGAACTAAGTCATGAGAAGAGATGGAAAAAACAACTCATGTTATATTGGTGCATGGATTACCCATAGGAGAGCAAATTAAACCTTATATTCTTTACTAATCACCACAAGCATCAGAAATTCAGGTAGCAACACAAAGAGGTCAATTCAGAGGCCTGTGAGTGGTAACTAAAACTGATAAAGTGTAACAGAGCAGCAAGTCTGATCTTACACAGGGGAAGGGCAGGGCGGTGGACACTGAGCATATACCACACTCTGGGTAAAATACTTTATCTGTGTTCTCTCTCACTTTTTCCTTATATCAACTCTATGATTTAACGTTAGGGAAACTAAAGGTCAGATAGGGTAACATAATTCGACCAACTTGCACATCTAGAAAGTGGCTGAGCCAAGACTGAAAATCACCCAGGTGTGACTCATAACTTTATGTTCTTCCCCTGCACCATGTCCGCCTATAATACATGAGACTCTTCCCTGACCCCCAACCCTCACTCTGGTTTACTTTGAACTAATCCATCAGCTCACCCCAAGAAGTATCAGCCAGCTATCCAAACAGGACTCAAAGAAAAAAGGAAGATTCACCTGATAGCCCTAAGGAAGAAGCAGAATGGGCATAGCACCAACACCACCATGCACTAGACTTTTCCAATGTCCTCTGCAGACAGAAATGAAGGGAACGCATAGGAAAAGTTTCTAATCATAAAGGATAGGTAATTTATACAAAATTTACAAAGAGAAGCATAAAAATCTGATAGTTGTATATAATATTGGTTCATTCAGAAGTTGAGACACCAAGTCCCAGAAAAGAATGGAAAATCATTTTCAGGTTCTGAGCTTTAAATGCTGGAAACTCCTTTTCTTCACTCCTAGAATATGGTTTATATGAAAAGCCCAATGTTTACTGGAAGAGCAAAATATGTTATAAGCAAATAGAGTTGGCTGAGTCATATGTATTTTCATCTCAAAATGAGTTATAGATAGGACAGCTAGATATTTTCAGTGAAAATAGGAACAAGTTCCTATGCAACTGAAATGTTTTAGACTCTTCTAAGAAATTTCTGCACACCATTTACTACTGATGAAATTGATCTATGTTATCAGTGATGATTAATCCTACCCTACTAATATTACTAATACAATGAAGAGCCCTGGTCACACATTTCTAATCACCTCATGAGTTTTTTCAAGTGGTAACCAAATTGTGACTATATCACTAGCTATAACTTCAGGTAAAAACCCCTCTGCTGTAATTTTCCCAGGTATTAAGTGAAGGAATTAAGACAAGATTTCTAAAGTTCTTGTTTCTTAGGTACTCTTCCAGCTCTGGAAAGTTCCAGTTCTATTTTTCATAAAAATACCAACTGCCTAAAGTTGAAAACAAAACAAATTTGTCCACAATACAAATGTGTTTGACATTTCTAATTGTGCTATTTCAGTTAATAGGCCAGTAATTTTAAAACCTATGAATTTTTTTTAGCTCATTCTCTCCCTTTTTTTCTATTTTCAAAGGGATTCATCACTTGATCCTGATATTCTGTGTTCCCATTGTTTCTTGCTTGTGTTCTTTCAAATCCACCTTCACAGCCTGAGACAGAAGCTCCCTCTTTAACTAGTGGAAAATAATTGTTATAATAAGTTCTTTTCAGGTTTGGTATTATAAAATAAGTTTTGGTATTATAACAAGGGATGTGGTAGCTTTGAATAGATCCTCTCTCTCATTATACAATCACTTGGTCTGTGCTGGACATCAACAGAGAAGAAGTATATTGGGTTGGACTGAGATGGGTATCCCAAACAGTTCTCTACATGTAAATGAATTTAGAGTTGCCAGCCATATCCATGAACTTAGACTAACCTAATGGGAACAGGAAACACTGGACTGGAAACTGAATTTCAAACAAGTAATATATTTCTATGGATACCCAAGAACATATCACATAAGAGAGAAGAAATGCCAATATGTATTTTTTCTCTTGATACTAAAAATGTATATATGAGTTTTAGTGTGTGGCGAAGAGGGAGATTAAGGGAAGAATGTGTACCATTCTCTTTTCATGGTGCCTATGGAATAGGACCAAGATCTTTCAGTTTAGAACAATAGGCAAAACCATAAGAGAGGTAAGTATTTGTACAACTAATGAGTTTATCTTTAATTAAAGAAAATTATACCTAGATTTCTTATATTAAATTCTCACTATTAGGTTTGCTAATTTTTTAAGGTTCCATATTTAATAATACTGATACACAAAATTCAATCATCCAAAACAAAAAGTAACAATTATTTAATTAAGGACTAGTTTCATAGAAACTTGTTAATAAAAATAAATTTGTAGATAACATTGAACCAAATATAGTAAGAACAGACACAATTAAACTTAAGGAAAGCTTACGACTTCTAATCACTCACAGAAGCACCTTTGTAGGTAGCAGGTAACAATACAAACCTTATTAGATGTGAGAGAGGTCTGTGATTCACCTCCTATTACGTCAGAAGTACAAAAGACCCACAACACACATGACAAGAGCACACACATAAAATACTACTTGGATATGATATTCTTAGCAATACTTCCAAGTAGAATTTTGGTACGCAGCCAGGATGGCAGAGACAAATCAGTACTAGAGCAAGCAACAGTAGCTTTTAGAATAGGGGACACTGACAAGCAAAATCATCTGATGATCCTAAAATTATTAAAGACATTCTGGACTACAACTGGGGGCATACCTCTGGCTCTCCAGAAAATTAAAGAAATCCCACATATGTTAATGAAAGCACCAAAGATATGGTGAGGACACACAAATTAAAGCCAATAGCAACAATTAGCATTTATTTAAGGCTTATTAGGCCTCAAGCATTTTACCAAGCACCTGACATCCAGGACCTCGTTTAACTCTCATAGCAAACCAATGAGACTGCTAGTAGTCTCCTTACTTTGGACATGAGCGGGGTGGTGGGGCGGGGCGGGGTGGGGGGATGAGGTAGGAGAGGTCAAACAACTTTCTCAACATCTGCCAACTGGTTAGCAGAAGAGATGACAGCTCTGACATCAAAGTCAATTTTCTTAGGCACTACACCACACACCACCATATAGTACTTGATCTCAGGATTCCCAGTCTAAAGGGATCAAAGTTCAGTTATTAAATTCTGAGACGTCAAGGGGAAAATTAAGTCAATGAACTTCTGCTTATCCAGAAATGAAAGACTTCAGGAGATCTGATGTTTACAAATACTACACCTGATTTTCCTAAGGTAGTAACAAACGACAAAAAACAGATATCTTGGATTTGGGAAGAAATAAACTTGAGCTGTACCAAATACGCCAAAGGAAAGAGCAAAATTTCTAGAAAACTGGGTCAATATAACAAACCACATGAGGTTCTAAATGATGACGCTAAGGTGAGAGAGGATGTTTTTTGCTGGTCAGCTCTATCGAAATGACCCACCAACATCTCAGATGCAATATGTAACTCCATGAATTTGCCATCTTTAGCTAAGTGAATCTATTTCTCAATTCCAACAGAACGGCTATTCTCCTAGTCACTATGGTCAGTACTTCAAGATCATCCCTGACCACTCCTCCATCCAGTAAGCTGCCCCACCAACTTGCCAAGTCTACATCCAGCATAATTATGTGCATTTCCTTTTTTCATCCATAAGCCACTTTCTTTGTTCAAATCTTCAATAATCTATTTTAGTAGTTTTTTAACTTGTTTCTCTGCTTCCTATTGCCTATCCCACTGATATTCATAGGTCAATTCCAAATTCCCCATTTTAAATCTAGACATGGCTCCTAAATGATTATAGGCTAAAGTTCAAATTCCTTGACCTTAATTCCCATTTCCAACCTCTTCACCCAGTTAAGACAGTTACTTTCTAGGTTCCAGTTATTCTCTTCTGTGGCAGTGATCATTCACTGTCACAAACCTGGGTGTAGCTACTCTCTTCATAACATGCTCTCATAATCATTCTATCTCACCTTTTCATCACAGCAAGAAATAACATGATTAATCAAGTAGCATATTGGAGTCAGACAGTTTGGGTAGCTATACAATTTCAGGTGAGCTTAACCTTCCAAACCTCACTTTTCTTGACTGCAAAATGAGCATAATAGTACCTAGCTTGTGTGGGTGGGTAAAGATTAGAAATAATATACGTAAAGTTTATGCTCAGAAAGTGAAGTGAAAGTCACTCAGTCACGTCCAACTCTTTGTGACCCCATGGACTATACGGTCCATGGAATTCTCCAGGCCAGAATACTGGATTGGGTAGCTCTTCCCTTCTCCAGAGGATCTTCCCATCCCAGGATCAAACCCAGGTCTCCCGCATTGCAAGTAGATTCTCTACCAGCTGAGCCACAAGGGAAGACCAAGAATATTGGAGTGGGTAGCCTATCCCTTCTGCAGCAGATCTTCCCAGCCCAGGAATCAAACTGGGGTCTCCTGCATTTCAGGTGGATTCTTTACCAACTAAGCTATCAGGGAAGTCCACGATCAGAAAAGGCACTTGATAAATGATGCTGTTATGCCCAAAGCTTAGTCAGGTCTTTACGGCTCCACTCAAATGAGATAGCAAGTACTGTTTTTTTCTACCTTATACTTGGAGTCACCTGACTATGCCTATCATTTACACAAAATTCTTACAACTAAAGACCTTGTTTTATGTATCTTTACATTCCAAAATACCTTGTATTTACCATACAAGCTTTTTTTCTCTTACTGTTATTAAAAGCCATAATTTATTGAGTTCCGGAGAACATTCCCTTCCAATATCCAGATATTCACTTCTCACATTGAGGATTCTAGTTTCTGCAGTTAAGTTGCTTGGAAGGATGCAGTAATAAACAGAATATTGCTTGGTGATTGCAGAATCACAGCAAAGGGGGTTGGATTCATAGGGATGATATTTTAATAATGCCATGGTGAATTTTCTCTCCTCTTCAAGAGGGCATACTTCTATTATGACTCATCTTCTAGATTCCACATCTCTTTTCCTTTTCTTCTGATTCTTGAACCTTATGTTTACATGTATTGTATATTTCATGCAGATTGCAGCTCTTCTGTTAATACATTCTTTTGTTAAGCCATCACTGTCTTTTACAGTCAATCATATTTTCCTATAGTTAAGTGTCCAGTAAGACTGGCTGAACTTGAGAGCTCTTAAAGACTCTCAACTGCCTATTTCTAGATATATTTCAAGTGGGGTTTTGTCCACAGATGACAATCATTTTTTTTGAGCCTATAATATACTGGGCTCATTAACCCTTTTGGTTTGCGGACTATGTATTATTATACCCATTTCGAAGTTATGCAAATAACCAGATTTTAATAAATGATGGGTGAACAATAGTGTGAATAAAATCTCAAAGAATTAAATTACTGTTAAGTATATGTTATTGTATCCAATTACTCTGAAACACATTTTTAAAGACTTTCCTATAAAATAAACTTTTTTATCTGGAATTTCTTTGGAAATAAGCCATTCCGGCTAAGAGATTATTCTAGTAGCTTCTTGTTGAATGGTACATTCCAAATTGTTTATTTTTTTAATGGCAAGGTTTCTGAAACAACCCCAGTATTCTTTAAAAGAACACTAAACAACTAAAGTGCCTTCTGTACCCTCTCACCATTCCACACAGCAGTACCACAAGAAATGTACATATTTTATAGGTGCCACTCAGATGTGGACAGCAGCACAAGTGTCTTTCCTCCTTGCGTGCTACCACGGGTACATTATTACATTTGGCTGTTGTCATGTGGATTGAGAAGATACAAAACAGTCCCTATCTTTATTTGCATTAGTAGTAAACTTGAGATCCTCAGGTATTCTATAAAATTGCTAGGGTTTTCAGAACCCTACTGAAGGGAGTCGCCAACTCCCTTACGTTTGAGCTTGGAGTCATACTGAATAGGCAAACTTTTCTAAAATCCTGCCAACAGAAAATCACAATGGTGATAATGGTAAAAGTAATAAAACCACTAACATTTATGTAACATTGTTTAGGTTGTAGGCACTGAGCTCAGTCAGCATATGGTAGCAATTAGCTCAATCTTCATAATAAGCCTAAGACACAGGTATTATTTCAATTTCCATTTTACAGACGGGAAAACTGAAGCTCTGGAAGGCAAGATATTTACTTTAGGTTGAACAGTGGTGATAAGTGGTATAAGCCAAACTAGAATCTCTGTACACCACATTGCTGACTCCCATCATTAATTCAGCACTCCTCAGAATGGAATGATTTGAATAAGTGATTTTAGAAAGAAAACCGAAGTTTGATTTTTAAAACACCAAAGTAATTCACCTGAAATCTTTCTAAAGAGTCACATAGCCCTCCTATAATAAACAGTATATAACACAATTTGTTCTTGCTTGATGGCTTTGTGCTAATAATAATCATTCATTGTGCTATGGAAAGCTTTTTGTTGCTGTTGAGTTGCTAAGTCTTGTCCAACTCTTGGCAACCCCAAGGACTGTAGCCCACTAGGCTCCTTGGTCCACAGGATTCTCCAGGCAAGAATACTGGAGTGAGCTGCCAATTCCTCCTCCAGATGGAAAGCTTAGAGATGCCCTTTAAGTCTAAAGAGGAAAAGAGAGTCTAAGTAGACGTTTCACTGAATTCCCCCCAACTATGGTTTGAGTTTATTGCATGATATTCATCCCTATTTTGCAGAAGCCCTTCTCCATGACTCCCTTTGAGTTGATGATGCAGTCCTGAGAATATTCTTGGGTTTTTAGTTATTTCTCTCTCCTGTGATCTGTGACCTTTGCTTCTGACCTCCCAAATCTCTTAGGACAGGACTAGGAGAAAGTAAAAAATGTACATCAAATCTCTGATTTAAAATCATGTCAAATATTCTCTATACTTAAGGAAAACAGAGGTAAATCATCCTATAATCAAAGGATAGGCTTTTTTTGTTGCTGATGAATTGAGAGTGCTTTTTTTGGTGACGTTATTGTTGTTATCTAAAGTACAAGAGAAAAGAAATCTGTGATAATTAGGCATCAACATGGATAGTAATTTCATTAAAAAGTACACTTTAAATAAGCAAGTGTGTCCTATTAACTTCAAGCCAACAGAGGCATATATATATATATATATATATGCAGAAATCAAACTTTCTTCTCTTAAGGAGAGGAAAAGGAAGATGGTTATAATACAATGAAGCATGAAATATTTGCATTAGATATAAAGGAGATTTCTTGACAGTGAGTGGTATTGAACACTGGAGTGATTTATCAAACTTTTTCTTTTAGTACATTGATTCTATTAAAAAATGTTTTAATGACTTTCAAAAGAAACACATTTTGCATTCATTTTGGAGCGCCAAAATAATTGTAAGCAAATATGGATATGTTTAAATTTATAAAAGCAAAACTTTTCTTCTACTTCAGACCTAGATTAATATTCAAAAAGATAATACCCACTTCATTATTTCACAGAGCAAAGGCAATAGTTTTATTAATACATCTAATACTAATACTTTCTTAAAATATCTGAGAAATATGACCCACATGTGGTAGGATGATTAAGGTGTTTTCTGGCAACGCCCCCAAAAAGAAAAACTCTTGACTACAGAAAGCAAAAAGTTTTCAGTGGGGAGCCATGGGGGCTGCCTTCTGTCCCATCAATCCACAAATTCTCAAATTTCAGATCTGCTGTTGTTTTCTGACACATCTGCTTTGCAATGTAAAATAGTGTTTTCTTTAATAAGAATTCTTCAAAAAGCCCTTAGGCTCCTAGCCTTTGTTTGCACAGCCTGAGCGTTTTCATTTAAAGTTTTCACACTGTTTTTAAAATTCTCCATTTTTTCTTTCTAAAATAGGCAAAGTCCATAAACCTCTGTTTTGGTTTCACATTTTAGCTGCATGGGAAAAGGGGAAGAGAAATGTGCAGAGAAATTCTTAGTTTCAATAAATGAGATTATTCCAAATGACCAACATTGTCCTCCTCCCTTATTTGCTGTCAAAAATACAAGGAGGAAAGCAGAGGTGCTTTTCATATAACCCAACTTCCAAATGGGAAGCCACTCAAGTATTCTTGCCTGGGAAATCCCATGGACAGAGAAGCTGACAGGCTTCAGTCCATGGGGTTGCAAATGAGTCTGATACAACTTAGCAACTCAACAACAACAACAACTCAGAAACTAAAACCTATGAAATGAGAAATCTCACAGGTAAAATCCACTCTTGTTTATGGTTACTCTGACAACCCAATATTTTGGAAAATAGAAATATGTAAATAGTGAAATGCTCACAGGAACAAAATTTTGTCCCAATAATCACAGTGCGGTTGATACTTATATTCTTTGTGTTGAAACAGATAAGCAAATATTTCTCAATCCAAAGTATACGTGCTTCAATTATTTCCAAGTCCAAACTTCAATCCTAAGGATAAAATATCTGTTCATCCCCTCATGAAAAAATAAATAAATGATTTTTTTTAAGGTCACCACTGGAAATATACATTTGATCTTTTTACATGAATTATATATAACCATAATAAAAAAATTAAACCCATTTTTCACATTATAACAGGATAGAGAAGGCAGGCAAGTGACAAATACATACAAGCATCCAACCTTGAGAGCCTGAGCGTTTATCTCTCTTCACCTTTAATCCAACTGAATGGCATTTGAAGTAGATGGTATCTACTGTGAAGCTCCCTGATGGAATTCCTTGGGAAAACAAGATCTTTTTCGAGGATAAGGGATGCCACTTTGTAATTCATTGTATTTCTACAATCCATTCTCATGGTCCAATCTGTTGTGGGGTGGGGATGATCTAGTTACATAAAAATCATGGCTACTCCCTCAGTGACAAATCTTACAGGAGAGACAGATGGAAGAAAAGTCTGATGCTGTGCAGATGTGGTCAACCCCATCCTTAACACCTAATGTCACAGATCGGGGACTGCCCTGTAAGACAGGTGTCACGCTACAATTTAGCTTGTAAGAGAAGAGAGTTTGGATAAATGGCAAGATACCTAGAAATTTTTTTAAGAAGAGTTTTCTTAGACATGAAATAATGGTATGCACCTCTAGCTGTTTCTTTGACATTTCTTCCTAGTCTGCTTCTTTAGGTAAAATTTCAACCTGACTATGAGAATTCTTTCTGAAAATTATTCACTCGTCCTCAAGTCAGGAAAAGTATGATGTCCTTTTCAAAAGGAGTGAGCTGGACTTGGGTTGATGTTCTCTCCTAAGCCCACTGGATAGAAAGTGACAGGGCCAGGATTCATACTTCCAGCCTCACAGACAGCTCTCCATTAGGACACTCAATAAATATTTTTGCTTTAAAAGTTGATCATTCCTTTTCAGGTGTCCTCTTTTTCAAAACTTCAATCTTTTAAAAGTCTGATTTCTAAGACCTTGAATCCCTTCTTTCATAACATTACCATGACGTGATCTCTTTCATTCAATGTGCTGTCAGTTCTCTTATATAAATCATTTGTTCTTCACTAGTAAGACCCTGAAGCTGGGAAAGACTGAAGGCAAGAGGAGAAGGGGATGACAGAGGATAAGATGGTTGGATGGCATCACGGATTCGATGGACATGAGTTTGAGCAAGCTCTGGGAGTTGGTGATATACAGCGGAAGCCTGACATGCTGAAGTCCATGGGGTCACAAAGAGTAGGACACAACTGAGTGACTGAACTAAACTGAGTCAATCCTAGTCCTGGAGGACTCCAGTACTCCACTCCAGTACTGTTATAAAAAAGCCTGGTGGGCTACAGTTCATGGTGTCCCAAAGAGTCAGACACAACTGAGTGATTAAGCATAGCACAGTCAACCTCGGAGGTTCAGTGGTAAAGTATCCACCTGCTATTTCAGGAGATGGGGCAAAGGCCACACATTCGATGCTTGGGTCAGGAAGATCCCCTGGAGAAGGAAATGGCAAAGTACTCCAGTACTCTTGCCTGGAATATCCCATAGACAGAGGATCCTGGCCAGCTACAGTCCATGGCGTCACAAAAGAGCTGGACACAATTCAGCAACTAAACAACAATAAGCCAAAGCCAATCTGGGACCAAAACCTCTCTTTTGAGGACAGGTAGTTAAAAAAACATGTTAAGAGGTTGGGTTTCAAAACAGGGTAAAAAATATGTTTGATTTCTGGCTATACTTTTACTATTTGTATGAGGCAAAAGTTACTTATATTCTTTATGGCTGGCTTTCTTCAACTATAAATGGAATTATCTTTTAGAATTGTTGGGAGACTATTATGCTAAGATATGTATAATATACTTAGCATAATGTCGGGCTAAATTAAGACTCAGGAAGGTTAGCTGTTACGGCTAGCTCTACCTTCTGAAGATGACATTGTCAGAAAGCAAGTTGCAGATTCCTCAGATGTTCTGATTTTGTAAGACTGAGACTTGCACAAAGGCCTGGATATGTAAAATTCTCTAGTTCTACTAGGCTTTGCTTTTATGACAGCTACATGACTTAGAGTAGGAAAATATTGGTTTCTTTTAGCCAATATCCAGCTCAGTAAGCTGCAGAACTGCTCCATTTTTTTTCCCTCTCTATCACACATCGTCAGCACCATGGAGTTTTATGTGAAATCTGCCTTCTTGAAATGCACAGTAGACTCCCCTGGTGATGCAGTGATAAAGAATCTGCCTGCTAATGCAGGGGACATGGGTTCAATCCCTGATGCCACATGTCACGGAGAAACTAAGCCTGTAGACCACAACTTCTGGAGTCTGCAAGCTCTAGGGCCCACGAGGCACAAATACTGAAGCCCGTGAACCTGGAGACTGTGCTCTGCAACAAGAGAATTCACCACAATGAGAAGCCCACACATGGCAATGAAGAGCAGCCCCCATTTTTCACAATAAAATGTAAGAGAGAAGGCAGGCAAGTGACAAATACATATAAGCATCCAGCCTTGAGAGCCTGAGCATTTATCTCTCTTTGTCTTTAATCCAACCGAATGGTATTTGAAGTAGATGATATCCACTGTGAAGAGAAAGCCTTCATGCAGAAACCAGGACCAAAAATAAAATAAACAAATTTTTAAAAAAAGAAATGTGAAGTAAAAATTCCTTAATTTTCAATCTAACCTATATCCTTTAACACAGATTAGTCTTCCTCCTAGTCATAAGTCTCAGCCCACTAAGTCTTGAGATCACATCTATCTATCTTTTGGCATGCTACAAGCTGATAGTCTTTATCTCTTCAAAATTCATATGTCAAAATCTTGACTCCTAATATGATGCTTTTAAGAGATGCAGGACTTTGGGTGGTGATTAGGTCATGAGGGTGGAGCCCTCATGAATGAGATTAGTGCCCTTATGCAAGAAACCACAGAGAGTTCCCTTGCCCTTTGCATCATGTGAGAACACAGTGGGAAGACAGCCATCTATGAATCAGAAAGCAGGCCTTCACAAGACATCAAATCTGCCAGCGCCTTGATCTTGGACGTCCCAGTCTTCAGAAATGTGAGAAATAAATTTCTATTGTTTACCAGCCACCCAATCCATGGTATTTTGTTATAGCAGACCAAAAGGACTAAGACGTGGTATTAATATGACAAAATCAGTTTTGTTGACTACTGATCATCTGGCAGGCTTTGATGCCTTCAGTTTCAAGGAAGCCAATATAAACACCCTAACAGCAAAGGGAGAACTGGTGCATGAAAAGGCTTCAGTTAGAAAGATCCAAAAAGAAGTAGCTTACTGAAATGTTTCCCACTCACTTAAGCTTACAGACACTGCAACTGCATGAAAAGGGGTCAGATGTTTATTATCTTCCTTTAGGTGAATATGACTCATGTACATCCCAGAGTAAGACATGACATTTAGCTTCATTTGCTGTCATTTATAATTTCTGCCAAAAGTAGGTTATGAGTTTCCCTATATTTTTAAAGAGAATTTACTGGTTACTATTTAACCTTTCTTAATAAATCACAGTCATCTATTAGATGTACAAGCTGTACAATCATGGAGAAATGTCTGCAGGGTTCTTCAGTGTGCAGAGTTGCCTGCCCTGCCCTACAATGGCTCCAGGCTGCTATGATTTTTCACTTCTCATATATTTTTTTTAATAGTTTATCTCTCTCCTCCCTTGTTGTCAAGCTGTCAGTCAGCTGTCACTTTTTACTGCTGTCAGTGAGCCTGCCTTTATCGCACCCCCAATTTGATGCTGTTAATCTGCTGTCAGCTGAAAAATCAGATAATCAAGACCTCCGAAATTGCATTTACAATAAGTGATGGGCTGAACACTGGATGGAGGTTTTGAGATAGGAGTTCCAGTTTCAGTTCCAGTTCCTGTCTCTATCTAGCTGTGTGATTACCAGAAGACACAAAACTTCTCTGGGCCCTGGTGCCTTCATTTTTAAAATAAGCAGGGCCTGATTGTGAGAGAGAGAGAGAGAAAGAGACAGAAAGAAAAAGAGATCTCATTTCGACTTGAAGTCTGTTTCTCTGGCTACCAAAAAAATTATGAAATTTTATTGTGAGTTAACAGAATGCAAGGTGGGGTATCACTGTCCCTTTAAGTGTCAAATTCAAGCATAGCTTTAGTCATCACTTTATTTAATTTCACTCCTCTGAATTAGCTACTGCCCATCTCCTTAAAGGGATTCCCAGGTGGCTCAGTGGTAAAGAATCCACCTCTGCCAAGGCAGGAGACGTAAGAGATGTGTGTTCGATCCCTAGGTCAAGAAAATCCCCTGGAAGAGGAAATGGCAACCCACTCCAGTATTCTTGATGGGATAATCCCATGGACAGAGGAGCTGGGCTGGTACAGTCCATTAGTCTAAGCCATCTCCTTAAAACTCTCTTCCCTTTGTCCCACAGGATAATTCTCTCATTGATGACCTTCTGACTCTAATCTTCTCATTTCAATCCTGGGCTCTTCCTCCATTAATCCCTTAAGTTTCAAGAGTGCTAAAGGCCAGTTCAAAGCTAAAGATCAAAGTCATATTGAGAAACCAGCAACAATCCTGAGAAGCAGAACCTGTGTCCTAGGAGCCACCTTTAAGACTATGTCACAGTGCGTCCCATGCTGCTGATGTGTGATGTAAGATGAGGAATAAGAACTGACCACAGGCATGGAAGTCATCAGTGACCTTGACAAAAACAGTTGCAGTGGAGCAGCTTCAAGAGAAAACAGTGGGAATGAAATTGAAAAAAAAAAAGATTTTTTTAGAGCTTTTGATATTGAGAGAGAAAAAAAATTTTTTTAGAGGTTTTGCTATTAAGAGAGAGAAAGAAATGAGGCAGTAGCAGAAAAAGAACTGGAATCAAAAGAGAATGTTTTTAAGATGTAAAACAAATAGCATTTTTGTATGCTAATAGGAACCATCCAGAAAAGAGGAAAATGGATGATGCAGATCAGAGAAAAAAATTACTAGAAAAGTTAATTTTTAGGTAAGCAAGGAAGATGGGCTCCCACAAAGAAATGGAGCTGGACCTTAGACAGAAACAAGGTCAGTCCATCCGTAGTTATAGGTGTGAAGATTAAAAAAAAAAAATGCATCCAGAAGCACAAAATGGTAGATGTGATGGTAGCAGTGTAAAAATATTCTCTTCTGATTGCTTTTATTTTTCAGTCATTATCGGAGAAAGAAGTCTGAAGATTTGTTATTAAAAGCTTACAAGGAAAGGAAAATGTATAAATAGTTATAAATAAGAGGGGAAGCATGGTATACTCGCCATCCAGTTTGAAGTTTCCATCTAGATTTAGGGGTCATGAATTTAGAGTGGGCTAGTAAGTATGGCCGGAGAAGGCAATGGCACCCCACTCCAGTACTCTTGCCTGGAAAATCACATGGGTGGAGGAGCCTGGTAGGCTGCAGTCCATGGGGTCGCTAAGAGTCGGACACGACTGAGCAACTTCCCTTTCACTTTTCACTTTCATGCATTGGAGAAGGAAATGGCAACCCACTCCAGTGTCCTTGCCTGGAGAATCCCAGGGATGGGGGAGCCTGGTGGGCTGCTGTCTATGGGGTCGCACACAGTCGGACATGACTGAAGTGATTAGCAGTAGCAGTAGCAGTAGCAGTAAGTATGGCCGGAGGTTTTTCTCCTAATCAAATTGAAAAGGTGCAAAAGATTTGAGAGTATACACAAGAAAGGAGGTACAGTGACAGCATATGGAAGTTCAACTGGAAAAAGGAGGAGCAAAATTAGGACGAGAAGAATGAAAGTGATGAGCTGGCTCCTTAACATCAGTGGATAGTTGGTTCTGGTAAGGCCAAAAGGCTGCTTATATTAGGGTGATAAGAAGAATATATAAAGGAATTTCCCTATTTATATTAGACTGTTCCTTTGGCAGAATACTTCTCTGTTATCACATGTTAAGAGAGGGAAAATGGGAAGACAGTCCCCTTTATTCAGATTGCAATAAATGTGCTAGGTTATAAAACAATGGGGATGAAGGAGTTAACAAGATGAATTAATCTTTATTAAGGGCTTCCCAGGTGGCGCTAATGGTAAAGTGTCTGCCTGCTAATGCAGGAGACAGAAGAGACATGGGTTTGATCCCTGGGTCATGAATATGCCCTGGGGGAGGAAAAGGCACCCCACTCCAGTCTTCCTGCTGGGAGAATCCTGTGGACAGAGGTCCATGGAGGCAGGCCCCGGTCCATAGGGTTCCAAAGAGTCAGACACAACTGAGCGTCTGAGCCATATCCCATACAATCTTTATTAAGGTTCTGTTATGTGCCAGGCTGGACGTTTGGCACATATTATTTCATTTAATTGCTACATCATGCCTATGAGGTGATAAGGTAAATATAATCATAACCTAAACTCAAGGTCTTTGTACTTGCATGGGTTACAGGGCTAGTAGTAAAAGTGGAAACATTAGTTGCTCAGTTGTGTTCAACTCTTTGTTGAACCCACAGACTGCAGTCCTCCAGGTTCCTCTGTCCATGGGATTTCCCAGGCAAAAACAGTGGAGTAGGCTGCCATTTCCTTCTCTAGGGTATCTTCCTGACCCAAGGACTGAACACAGGTCTCCTCCATTACAGGCAGATTATTTACTTTCTGAGCCACCAGGGGTGGTCAAGCCTCAAATATGTGCATGCCTAACTATGGTATTTAAGAGCTTTCTCTTCCCAAAATGCTTTAATACATATAATGAAATATTTTCAAGTGAATATTCATCCTTGCTACTATTTTTCTGGCCTTTGAGAATGAGGCAGTGTAAGGGTAAGGAAGGCAACAGGTAACAGCAGGTACTATAAGCTCAATACTGGACTTCTATCTCAAAGTTGGACGTTCTGACTTTGAACAATTATCAACTTTAGAAGTCCTCATATACTTTGCTAAAATATGGCTTTTTCCCTTCCCTGTTATTACCCCTTATATTATATATTATTATAGTACATTATATTAATCATTCAAGTATATGTTCTGCTTTGTTTATAAATTTAATACAACTTTGCCATGACTATAATATTTGTATAGAGAGAAAGTAGAAGCATTCAAAAGTCATTTTATTTTTAATCACCTTGGTTATTTGCCTTTGGCATTACTAAATATTTTTCAACATCTCAACAAAATAATACTCTTTTTAAGACTGCAGGCATTAGAATGATTGTCATTCATGCAAATAATCACTTACTTACACTATATGAGTTTGGGTTGGATAAAGCAAATTACCATTTGAAAATAATTCAAATAACACTCTGGGCTAAGACCTTGCTTATGAATGTTATCTTGGCCACAATATTTCTTAACCTTCTTCCATTTAGCTAGATTTATTTATGGTAATACAGTCCAAATTAATAAACTATTCAACTGCCACAGGTGTATTAAACATAGGATATTGTAGGACTCTATCAGATGCAAATGAATTTGAAAAACATTATTTATTTGAAATTCTATAGAAATAAAAATTAAGATGTACTATAACTACCTATTCACTTAAAGATGCACATTTTAATGATATTATATGAAAAACTTAAAAGAATGTCAAAAATAAAGTTAAAAAATATGACCTAAAGTATAAGTCATATTCTAGCTGATGAGACAGAGCTAAAGCATAACCATTGTGTTTTTTAGACACTGACATTCTTTCATCACACATGAAAATTATGGATTACAAATATATACCATATGTACATACATGTACATACATATGAAAATCAACTGTGATCTTAGTTTCACTTAGCTTTACAGTTTTCAAAAATGTAAATAGATCATTAAATATTTTTGACAAATGACCTGTACTAATAGGAAGATTAGAAACTAAACAGAAAATTGAATCAAAAGTCATAGAATCTAAATTTGAATCCAGTCTCTGACAACAATCAACAGTGTGAGTATAAGCCCGTCTGCTTCTCTGGCGTTCTGTTTCCTGAACTCCAGAAAATAAGGATTAGGCAAGGTGGTCTAACAAACTTTATGACTCATAGCTTGATTTGCTATTAGGTAGAATTTTCTTCAGTGCAGTATTAACTAGTAAGACTCAAATAAATCAGTATTAGGGGTGTGGAAGAGTGGGTGTCCCCACAGCAAAATCCGGGTGAACTGAGTCCAGAACAGAGACACTAATGCCGACCTCCTACACAGCATGCGTGGACAATAAATTGTCTCCTGTCTTCAAGGATGGGGAAGAAACAGCTGTCCCTGAGCTCTTTTTTAAGGACACAGTCAGTTACAAAGCAGCAGCATCCCCAGCTAGTATGAATCCGACTGAAGTAAAGTTTCTATTCACAAGGGGGATATATTTCTGGTGGCAGTAAAAACAATTTTGTTAGGTTTAATCAAAAGTGAAAAGGAATTCTAGAATGTTCCCTTTGCGCCACATCATCCATTGCTAATTCAGGGTGGGCCCAGTGATAAGGGTAATAAAAATATCCTTAGTGACTGAGAAAAAGAAATAGCAATTAAATGCATTTCAACCCAATATAAAATACCAAATTCTTTACTAAAATAATGTAAATAATAAAAAATAGGAGAAGGAAACACAGCATGGGAAATGAAAGTAATCTAAGCAGTAAAATTTAACACTGACTTACTTAGGAGTTACTATTATACATATAAACCACTGGGAATAAGCTGAATAAAAGGTTGGGACATATGCTTGACGATGACTTCTGTATCAAAACAACAAATGAAGAAACAACAGTCAATGTTAAAAGCCAAAGCACCTTTCTTTGGCAAACAAATAGAAGAGAAAAGAAAAGAAGAACTTAATATTGGAATTAACCATTCAGTGATAGGTTGGACACATGATTTATAAATCACAGAAAGGTAAAAGAGTACTCAATTCTCTAACCATGCTTATGTGAAAAAGCTAAAAATGGCAAGAATAGCACCTATTTTTATACATTTGGGGAATAATTTATGACAGAATATTGAAAATAGAGTCACACTGACCTGCTCACGTCAGGAAACCTGATGGGAAAGTAAATAACTTGGCACTTGGGTCTGATGATGCTTTCCAGATCCTTGGGTCTGTGATCAGGAATCAACTTCATGAATTTTCCAATAGAAGTGAGAAATGACTCCATATTAAAAACTGAGTTGAATACCACCACATCAGCCACCAGGCTGCAAAGGGAAAGGATAAATGCATATGGTGAGCCCACATTCATTCAGTTCTTTTTATAACTTCTTTTATAAAGAAGAAGCTTAAAGACTTCTTCATTAATCACAGTTTTTACTGAATCTTGGGTTTGCAAAGAACTCTCCACTTCTTGGTTTTTATCAAAATGATCCTAACAGATAAGTTACTTTCATTAGCCTTATATCAAGGGAAGTTAGATGGCAGGCATCAGAGAGGAAAGGCAGGAAAGGAATTCAGTGATTTAATGGGATTCTATGAGGACAGTAAAGAATCTGTCTGCAATGTAGGAGACCTGGGATCAATCCAGGAAGATCCCTGGAGAAGAGAACGGCTACTCATTCCACTATTCTTGCCTTGAGAATTCCATGGACGGAGGAGCCTTGCAGGCTACATACCATGGGGTTGCAAAGAATTGGACATGACTGAGCCACTAACACTCTCACTTATGAGGCTTCAAACCTAAGTATATTTTCCTGCAATGCCAGGAATTTTCTGTAGTGTCACCAAAAACATGAGGACCTTTCTCCCTGTGGCCCAGTTACCCATGTTGAGTTTTTATGTCGGTGATGTACTTTGATTTACACCACAGTATGGAGAACAAAAAAGTTAGCATACTTTTCACTGCCTTTAAGGAGACTAATCCAGATAAAATTATTTCACACTAGAGCATACCTTCATAACATGTGGTTAAAGTCTATTTCTCATTTTAACCTTTGTTTTAAGAAACTGTTAGGTTTTTGAAAGTTCTGAGACTACATACACAGAAAGGATTATATGAGAACTCTACAAGTAACTTATTCTATTATTATATTAGACTTGGGGGAGTCAGAGCAATAGAAGAAACTGGTGAAAATGGATCCAGAAATCCATACCACTAGGTCCTACTGATTACATAATATATTATAAAGGACCATAACACCATGAACCTTCAAAATTAAACAAGAGAAATATAATACTGGCTGTTGCTTTTGATGTAAATGCTGTGATCCTCTCCTTAGCACTTTCTTTAAATTAAAAATAATCTAAAATATATAGTTAGAAGGGAATGTAAAAACAAAGTTTATGTATCATAAATACGTCAGTAGTTTCCAAATTTGTGTACAACATTTTTTGGGAAACCAATGAACACAAATGATAACCGTGGGTGAACTGGATAAAACAGGAATATGTACTATGTTTCCTTTATGACTCAAAAAACCATTTTAATAAATCATTGTTTTGTTTTTTAAAATAGCACTCATTGCTTTAAGCAATGATTCCATGTCTCAGTGTCCCTGGATCTCAACATGATGCATACAAATGCTTTGATAAGGTGTATAAGATCAAAGAGGAAACAGTTTTATTTCACTCTATAAAGAACATCAAGAAAACTGAAAAGAAGACACATAAGTCCACAAGACTGCAAAACACAAATGAATAAATAGAGTTTACAGAGCAGGACTATCATAACAAATCCTAAGTTTAGTTTAATTTGCGTTTACTGAGACAAAGTTCCTACTTTCAGTACATAGTGGAATGAAAAACCAACAAAAGGAATGTTGACCTGCCATCCCTATCCACTCCCACCCCTGAAAACTGCTTTCCCATACAAGCATTTTCTGTTTTTTTAGTTGCAACCTAGTGCAAATTTGGGGTTAGCAGTGATTACAACATGGATAACACAAGAGAATGTCACAGAAGTGCTGACACTACACTGAGCAATAAGGAAGCCAATATAATAATACACCAAAAGTTGAAGGATGTTTTACAGCTAGTCTGTTTTCACTATATGTCACATATTTTAATAGCGACTCACAGGTCATAATATATAGTTACGACCAGTGATCACCAGTCAGAGGGTTAGTGAAACCTCTGTTTAAGGTGAGTGCTTATGTCAGTCATCTCTGAAGTCCTTAACTGCCACACAGTCAAGAAAGAAATCTGACAGTGCCAACAAAAGCAGAAGTCAGCAAGAAAACTAAAGAAACATTTCAGGAAGCTGGAGTCATACTTTTCAAAGAGAATCTGAACTGGACTGCTTTCTGACATTCTTATTTTTCCTCTGGACGACTGCAAACCACTGTTTTCTCATTAAGAGTCCCAGTGACGATCAAGTCCATTTCTTTCTCTTCAAGTTCATCTACCAGTTTATCCTCTTGAGAAGAGCAATGCTCAAAAATCATGTATAAGATTTTATGGTCTCACTCCCTTTGAGCAAAAGCAATCTTTTCTAGAACAGAGAGATGAGGGGTAGTGAGTTAAAATTTTTTTTTTTTTTTTTGCTATTTGCCCTCAAAGGGCATGCAACTCAACTACATATATTCTTAAAAACCCAGTCTTTGTCAAATTAAAGAACCAAGATAGTTTACAGAAATATTCTTTTTCATGCATTTCCTCTCTGATATGAGTGGGTGTAACTTCCATTAACTTTAAAGCCATCCATAAAGGGAAAAACAGACTTAATTTTTTTCCCCAGTTATTTCTCAGGGGTAATAAACACACACTATCTGAGGAAAAGAACGATGCTAATTCAAGAAACCAAAAGAATATTACAAATGTTTTCCATATTGATAAAGTACAAAATGATTTCATTTTTGTTTTTAAAACATATTTTCCCTCTCTGTTTCAATATAAAATAAAGTATTTTAATTTTATTTTGAAATTTAAAAACGGTTGCTTTTTTTTACGAGACATTTGACGGGAAGCAGCTCCTCTCTATTTTGATAGCATTGCTACTTCACAATTGAAGCAGCTTGTAAAAATGATTGCAGGAAAACATTTACAAAATGCTCAAAACACAGAAGTATTACCAGCTAGCTGTTTTTCTATGTCAACGAAACTATGGAATATACTAGCAAAAGAGCTGGGTGTCTGTTTAAGAACATCATCAACCCCAAAAACTAACGACTATTAAAAATGGTGAGTAAACTGTACCCAATCACTGCCAAACTGACTCCATTTGAGTGCTATGTCGATGGGATCCAATAGCAAAGCTGTTTCAGAGTCATTATTAACTTCTTTTATTAACTAAGTTTTAAGAGATATACTTTGTTGAAGTAACAAAACAGAAGGACCATCACCTTTAAAATGTCATGGTATTTTAAGGCTAGGCAATTTCAGAAGACTCAATGAGGGGAAGAAAAAAAACCAAACATCACCTAAAGATTCATTTTCCATAGTTTTCTCTTACAAACAATAAGAATCAAAGGACAAAAACCTCTTTCTCTGTTACGCTTTAATTTTTGTTTACTCCTCTGTACATTTCTATTTTGATTTTGGCTGGATACACTGAAAGTAGCTGGTAAATAAGAGGTGAAGAACTGCCTTTTCTAAAAGTACATCTCACACAACAGATGATGGAATAAGGGGCTGAAGGAGGTCCCTGACAGCCCTTTGCTTCTATTTTGAGTGTTGTAGAAAATACAGTTAAATAACTAGCTCAACATATAATCCGGTTGCTACACATATGTATTTTATAAAAAAAATTAGTTGTTCTCTTATCTGTATATATATATTGCAGAGGTACAAGTAATTCTTACCATGGAAGATATATTTAAACATTTGCTCCTAATATAAGGTATTTTAAAAATATGTGTACCGTAGGTCTCTAGATTTAAAAGTTAATGATAAGGAAAAAGATGGCAAAGGACTAAATACAGTGATACAATCTATACCTACCAGGAGAGAATTTGGTTGTATCCATATTGGAAATCCCTCTCCTGACATTTCTTGACAGGATATACCAATTGGTTCTCATGAAAGTACAGAATCTTTTTCAATTTCCCAAGGTCAGGTCGAAGGGCAGCCAGTTCAGTCAGGTTAAGCACTGAGCTTGCGAAGAGGATCCTAGGAAAGAAGGAAATTAGGGTTACCATCCTGAGCATACTAGAAGGGGCATTCTTCACCTTCTCTTCTCTCTACTCATCCTACCCCAAGGAAAACATATCCCCCATAGGGACACATCAAGAGTTAAGCCTAATACCATGTAGCAGCATTCTAAGTTTTGATCTCTTAAAAAGCAGCTGCTAAGAACTATAAAAGCCCTGAATCTCATTGGTCTTCTCAGCTCAGTTACTGAGAGATGCAAAAAAAAAAAAAAGAGCTGGATGGATTTTATTGAAAAAGGCAAGAAAAGCTCTATCTGAAGGACAAATGGAACAAAGATAAGGCTGACTGGGGAATACTTTGCTCGCCAGTTTCATTACACTTTACTTCTTTATGCAACCAACTACTGAAATTCAATATATGAGCAGGAATGGCACATGTTCGTGTTATGACATAAACCCTTTTGATTTATGCAACAGACTTATCTAGTGAGGGAGGGCTTTTTCTCCTGGCATGTTTTTCACTGCCCCCCTTTTAAATATTCTGCAGTATTTCTGGGGTTGGTTTTATATTTTCTTCTCAATTACTGGACTGCTAATGGTACCAGATGTACAGTCTGTAATATCCCTTATATAAAACCTAAATTTAAAAAATGAAGAAAGGCTGGTTCCTTGACTCTGGCGGAGGGGCGGGGTGGGGCGCGGTGGGGACAAAGGAAACTGAATGTCTACATATCCATGTTTATGAATGAAATAGTGTCTATTTACTCATTAATTCCACAAACATTTATTATAAATGCCTACTATGTACCAGGGTCAAGCCAAGAAAAAGAGAAGAGGTGAACAAGACAGCCCAAAGAATGAATGCTGGCTATTAATAGTGACATGAATAAAATATTCTGGAGGACAAACAGACAACTGTCTGGGACAACCTGGAAATATTTCACTAACAAGGGGGCTAACACATGTGGACACAGAAGAGCGACAAATTACAGTCCCTGAGCAGCTGGGGACATTTAGATGGCACAATTTTGATGAAATGCCACCTTTATAACATAATATAGAATCATTTAACCATTACAGCTTTAATTCCCATTCTAAAAAATGAGACTGAAGAAGGTTAAGAGTTTTTCCTAGAAATCACACTGGTAGAAAGTGGCAAAGCAGAGACTCCTGGTCTTTTAAGCCCAAAGTACTATTCATTACACTACGGATATGAATTTGTTGTGCACCACTTACATTGCAGATGCTTTTTATTGTACTTAATAAATACTAAATAGCATCCTTGTTATTACCATGATTACAACTACTATAAATTCTCCCTTGCTGACAAGCCAAATGACTAACTTCAGGTGTTTATATGATCTGCAGCACTAGCCTTTCACATAAGAATAATAATTACGTAACAAGAGCATATATCATAAATGGGAATTCAAGTGTCTTCTTCATGGACTAAAAGAGAAACAGAAGACCCAATAGTAGAGACGTTTCTAAACTCACATTGCTGTATTAATGTTATGATTTATTGCTTTAAAGTAAATAATCTTATCAAGAAGATGCATTTTTAATTGTCTATTTGTACTCAACTAAAGGTAGCTTAGCTGGTTAAAGAGTCTGCCTGCAATGCAAGAGACCATGGTTCGATTCCTGGGTTGGGAAGATCCCCTGGAGGAGGGTATGGCAATCCACTCCAGTATTCTTGCCTGGAGAATCCCCATGGACAGTAGCCCGCCAGGCTCCTCCGTCCATGGGGTTGCAAAGAGTCGGACACGACTGAGCAACTAAGCACAAAGCAAATAGAAAATTTATATCCTGAAAATGTCCTCTATTTTGTCCAAAAATATTCCCACCACCATCAAGTATAAAGTTTTCTAAAACTGGGACTGGGGACTTCCCTGGTGATCCAGTGGTTAAGACTCTGCACTCAATGCAAGGGGAATGAGTTTGATTCCCAGTCAGGGAACTAAGATCCTGCATGTACAGGAACTAAGATCCTGCATGTACACAGTGGGGCCAAAAAATAAAAAAGAGACTGAAAATTATGAAATACAAAGATATTTGCTTATCTACAAATCTGATCTTTAGCTGCTGCTGCTGCTAAGTCGCTTCAGTCATGTCTGACTCTGTGTGACCCCAGAGATGACAGCCCACCAGGCTCCCCCGTCCCTGGGATTCTCCAGGCAAGAACACTGGAGTGGGTTGCCATTTCCTTCTCCAATGCATGAAAGTGAAAAGCGAAAGTGAAGTCGCTCAGTCGTGTCCGACTCCTAGTGACCCCATACACTGCAGCTCACCAGGCTCCTCTGTCCATGGGATTTTCCAGGTAAGAGTACTGGAGTGGGGTGCCATTGCCTTCTCCATGATCTTTAGCAGAGAAAAAAATTAAATTTAATTTCAATCAATATTTTCCTTAAAAAAAAAAATAGGTGGTGATTGGTAGATCAAGTTATTGAGTAATACTTCCCCCTCCCGCTTTTCCTGCTTCCACCCTCAACATACACACTATTGTAAACAATGACTCAATCATTGAGACCTAAGTAAACACAATGCATTCACACACAAGGAAGAGAAATTCATTAACTACAGCTTCCATCTATTAATTACATGGAGAAGTAACTTCCATTAATTAATGAAGAAATTTGGTAGACATCAACTTACCAAGTGATCAAACTTAATATGAACAATAGTGGATCAAAGGGATATCATGCATTTCCCAATACACGATAGAAAGACAGAGATCACCAATTCCTGCCCCAAATGTTTAATCTGAATTTGGTCATGAGTAAATAGCCAGCCAGTCACAAAATAAATGGGGCTGGATCTTCAAGAATGTCAAGGTCATAAAAGGAAAAAGAAAATCTAGAGTAAAGGGGAATAAAGAGATCCCCAAACAAAATGCAGTGTGTGATCCTTGATGGGATACTGAATGGGGAAAAAAACAACTATAAAAGATATAAGGACAACAGGGAAACTCTGAGTATTGGGTTGAATATAAAATTGTAAAGTTTTATCAATCTTAAATTGAAGTGTAGTAATTTTACTGCTGTTATATAGGAGAATATCCTCGTTCTTAGTAGACATGTTGAATTATTTACATGTAAAGCATAATAATGTCTGCAACTAATTCTTAAATGGTTTGGTCAAAAGGTCACTAATAAAAAATATTCAAATATTCATAGAAATGTTTATAATTGATTAAATAAATGGTATACTGTAACTCATTGATCTACCTTTACCAATTTTTAAGTTACACATTTATAAAACTACAAACTTGGGAGGATACGCATTAGATGGCAGAAAGTAAAAGGGAAAAATATGTTACATTCCATAAATAATAAATCCCTCATATATGTATTTCTAGTCATAATCCAATTGTTCATTTGCTCCATGGGAATTATCCTTAAGGTGGAACATCTGTAGCAAATGTTTAACTAAAGCAAGGCCTTTACTCTCCTCCAACCACACACCACCTCTCTTTACCCTGCCTACCAGCTGATCCGTAATCAAGGAATCCAAATGTAAAATGGAACCTTCCAAATAGAAGTTCTCAAGCGAAAGGCTGCAATACATTCAGAAGTAAAATGGCAATGGTTTTCATAATACTACCCATTTGGGACTGCCCACACCAACACTTCCTTCAGTTTGTTCAGTCATTAATAAGAAATTCATTTTATTTTCATAACGAATTTTGAAATAGCCCTCACTACTTCTAAATTGTGGAAATTATCTCCAACATAATTAAAACATTTCTCTTTGCTTTTTCCTTGTAAAATGGTAGTTAAATTGGACAATAAGCAACTCCTCAAATATTCAGCTCAGTGATACCTATAAAGAAGTGAGGAAGATGCTCACACACAAAAAATAAAATGCAGGTAAGATTCATAGGCAATTTTTACTTTGCCCTCTTTTATCAATTAAAAAAAAAAAATAGGTACAATAACACAATGAATGACATCACTCAATCAGCAGTTAAACCCTAGGTTCCCAGTGTTCTTCTTGCCTCAGGTATTATTTAAGCAATAAATCCTAACAAGGTGAGCTTTATCATCCCACACTGTGTCTCTGGTAGGAAAGGGCACAAGGTGATAGCAAAAAGCACTAGGAACAAGATAATTCCTGACAGCTGCTGCTTGAGCACCAGTTAAATTGAACAGTTTATCTCAGCATGAAGATGTTATAAGGTTTTATGTTTAATATTTTTAAATTAACATAAAACCCAGAGAAAGCAGTTGGGCAATCTTTCACAAACATGACATACTACAATCACTGTATAAGCTGGATTAGTACTTATTACCATGCTACTACAGAATTAAGCTGTTTTTAGACCACCAAAGAGCTTTAAATTGCAACTTTTGTCTCTGTAAGAGAAACCTATATTTAAAATGTCTGCTAAATTCAAATTAACGGCTACATCATTAGCTCACCATCTCACCAAAAGTATAAGTAAGCTGCTATTAAAATCGTCTAACCAAAACGGTTCTGTGTTGTAAGAACGTTCTAGTATTTGGAATTGTATCCATATACATGCTTCAAGTATTTTCAATACACGTTATACCTACAATCTGAGTCACATTTGCTTAAGCAATTATTCAACATAATTAAATTCAAGATTTTATTTTTCTTCGATTCAGTTTGAATATACTTGTTGTTTGCCTTTCATCCTATTTTCTTGATTAATCAAAAGAGATGTTAAAATATACCTAAGCAGTGTAGCTGTGTGACTACTGTTATCAAGATGCATACTTTTATACCTTAAAAGTATGAAGTATAAAGGGGCAGTGATATGAGAAACAGGACAGGCATTCAGTATTCTAACCACTGTCATATACAATCAAGGAGAAAATCCTTCATGTACTAGTTACTCTTGCCCAATAAAATCTTTTCAATAGCCCCCCACTTTCCAAAACCATTTATCACATAAAGGGATACAGAACACAATTTAACACAGATACTAGTTTGCATTGTTATTTATACTTAAACAATTTCTTACAGGTCTTCCTCAAGACTTTTACAGAAAAATAAATGCCTTCTACCAGCTGTGTCACTTTGCTCAAAACGCATACTTTGAATACTCCTTTGAATTCTCAAACTCCTTTGAATGCTCAAACTTTGAATACTCAAATTTTGAATATTCAAAATAAACTCCTTTTCCAGATTCACACTGCCGAACCTCACTACCTAAGTCTTCCTTCATTCTTTTGTTGCCTATCTTGAGTTTCTGTTCCTTGATATCTGCTTCCAGGATTCTAGATCCCATACCTTCTGTGATAAAATATTTTTTGCATGATGAAAAATTTCCCTACCTGTACTGTTCAGTATGGCAGCAGCTAGCTAACATGACTATAAAGCACTTGCAATGTAGCTAGTCCAACTGAGAAACTAAATTTTAAATTTAAGTTTAAATTAAATTAGGCATAAAGTAATTGGGAAGCACAACTCAGATGGACCAACTTTCTTTAACCCAACACTCCACCCATCCTACCTGAATGCAATGCCTCACTGAATTGATTTCTATGTACAGACTCTTCATTGACTTATGATAATTTAATTTCTAAGTTCCTGCTGACTTACTGAATTTTACCTAGCAGGGTCTCCAATTCTAGAAGCCCAGAATGATAATTTTTTACCTTCTGATAATTAGAAAATACATGTTCATTACAGAAAATGTTTTAAATTCAAAAAACATAAATGAAGGAATGCACAACCACCCTGGAAGAGATGGATACTATTTGCATTCTGGTGCTTATTTAGTCAGTCTACATTAAGCATCTATTATTTGCAAGAACTAAACTAAATGAGAGAGAAATATCAATAACCTCAGATATGCAGATGACACCACCTTTATGTCAGAAAGTGAAGAGGAACTAAAAAGCCTCTTGATGAAAGTGAAAGAGGAGAGTGAAAAAGTTGGCTTAAAGCTCAACATTCAAAAAACGAAGATCATGGCATCCGGTCCCATCACTTCATGGGAAATGGATGGGGAAACAATGGAAACAGTGGCTGACTTTATTTTTCTGGGCTCCAAAATCACTGCAGATGGTGATTGCAGCCAGGAAATTAAAAGACGCTTACTCCTTGGAAGGAAAGTTATGACCAACCTAGATAGCATATTCAAAAGCAGAGACATTATTTTGCCAACAAAGATCCGTCTAGTCAAGGCTATGGTTTTTCCAGTGGTCATGTATGGATTTGAGAGTTGGACTGTGAAGAAACCTGAGCACTGAAGAATTGATGCTTTTGAACTCTTGAGAGTCCCTTGGACTGTAAGGAGATCCAACCAGTCCATTCTAAAGATCAGTCCTGGGTGTTCTTTGGAAGGAATGATGCTAAAGCTGAAACTCCAGTACTTTGGCCACCTCATGTGAAGAGTTGACTCATTGGAAAAGAGTCTGATGCTGGGAGGGATTCAGGGCAGGAGGAGAAGGGGACGACAGAGGATGAGATGGCTGGATGGCATCACCAACTCGATGGACATGAGTTTGAGTGAACTCCGGGAGTTGGTGACGGACAGGGAGGCCTGGCGTGCTGCGATTCATGGGGTCGCAAAGAGTTGGACACGACTGAGCGACTGAACTGAACTCAACTGAAACTAAATGATGGACCCAAAAGGGAGAACAAAGTAGCTAAGGCAAGAAGAAAACTGGCAGGTTGAGAAACTGAATAAGGACCAAGGAAACTGGAGCCATCTGTTCAACAAGTCACCAGAGAAATGTTGAGGATGTCAATGGGCCTCTGTGAGACATGAAACATACTTTGAATTTTATCTAAGAGCAATGGGAAGAGAATAAAAGGTTTTAATTAGGGAAATGATAAAACAATAAATGAATGTTTGATGGATTTACCTTTACTCTTTCATTTTGTAATAAGTATAAATTATTACAATTTTATTTTTTGCTTTTAGTATTTTACATGCTTTGCTATGTTAACAATTTCCAAAACACGTATTTTAACAGATTTCAAGATACGATGTGTCATAATGTCATCAATCAGAACATGAGTTTTAGATATTTAGATATATGTTTAGATTTATTTAAATATATAGTCTAAATTTTTTCTTATATAATCTATGTTTCTATTACATCTGTTATGTATTTCGTGAGCTGTTTATCATTTTTTAATATCCGAAAACATTACTCTGACTGCAGTATGGAAAACAGACTGCAAACAGAATCATTTTGGAACAAGGGACAACAGTAAGGAAAAGACATGATGGTGGCTTGAACTAAGATGATAGCACTGATGATGCTGGGGAGCTGTCTGATGGGGTTTGCTGATGAACTGGACGTGAGAAGTGAAAGAGAAGAGCATTATCCTTTCCTCCACTGTGTCACTTTCAAAGCATGTTGACAGTGTTTCAATGTAACTGGGAGCTCAGTGATACATACACGCATATATGAAAATTATTCCCAAACATTTCAAAAGTCTTTGGCTTAAATATATTTTAAAAATTTATTAAAAAAAAAAAAACCTGTGTAGAAAGATAACTGAGTTCTAATCACTAATCCCTGATATAAAACATCATTTTAACTATGTTTAGTTGTCAGCTACTTGATCTTAATTAGAACATGTCCACTGCACACTGAAAAAGAACACATATAACCAAATGTTCCCATGTGCTGAAACAATTAAAATTATAAGATGAAAGCCATATTTAAAGGGAAAAGAAACAGGGAATTCCCTGAAGGTCCAATTGTTAGGACTCAGCACTTTCACTTCTAGGGCCTGAGTTTGATTCCTGCTTGGAGAAAGATCCTGCAAGCTGCAAAGCATGGCCAAAAATAATAATAAATAAAAATAATAAAATAAATTAAGGAGAAAGAAATGTAGTCACTTAATTTGCTAGGTTCTTGTAGGAGATAATTTACAAGCTAATAGTTTCCCAAAAGCTGTCCCATGATGTAGCATCAATTAAGAGGTTAGTTTTGGTTTCTTCCACTAAGTATTATTTTTTTCCTGTGCTCATCATGAAGGCTAGGCGAACACAATACAAAGAATATGTGTTCAAAAGGCAGGGTATTGAGGTCTGTAAGCAGGACCTTCCATTAAGTAGTATCTCCAATTGGTTTGTTAATATCTATCCACCCTACCATCATCAGCACTCTGAACTGCCTTAAAGATGCTTCAGGAGACAAATTACATAATACCTGTTTAGTGCTTTCTTAGCTAGCAGTGCCAGTTAAATCCAGGTATCTCTTAAATAACTGCAGCAAACTCTCAAGTATTTTAATTCTTCAAGACACTCAGTAATTATGTTTGTAACAAGAAAGGAATTAACAGGAAGGGAAGATGGGTCTATTACTGAAGAAAATAAAAAATAAACAGAAATTTTTATTTGGGGACTAGAATCTGTTAGGCGTATTTTTGTAAGGTACAAAATAACGAGAGCCAATCAGAACATTTATAGATGTATCTGTTTTAGACCATCTATCAGTAAGTCAACAAATCAAAATATCATCAAAAGATAAGAAGTATATCATCCTGGTTCCAAAAGAGGTGACAATATAATTGGCAAAACAAGCCACAAGTACAGGAAATATTAAAAAACAATAAATTTTAAAAAACGTAAGTAACAGGATAGGCAGCTCTGTCCTGTCCAAGAAATGTCACAAAGCACTGCAAGGCTGATTATGAATGAAGGGATAGGGACTAAGCTCCATCATTTCAGAGGAAGAAGAGAAAACTACGGGCAGCAGAAAACCATGCAGTCTCAAGTTTATTGAGCATACCAGGGAAGGCCTGAGTTTGGAGGTTTTGGGTTTGCAAGGATCAGAGTTAGTTAAATAAACCAGAGAGGAAGGACAATTAGCTAAAGTTAAGGATTTGAAAAAAATAAAAGTAAATAAACAGGTAAAACTGAAAAGGTTTTAGAACCTAGAGGTAACCAAATATAGCATTAGAAGTTCATGAAGTTCATATTTCACCTGCCAACCATATAGGGATACCTTGTACCATTTATAATCATACTAGGAAAGCTTGATTTCTTCTTACTGTCCTTTTGAGTTAAGAATGCTCACTGGCAAAGAAAAGTGGCAGTAAAACAAGAGAATAAGGAATCAGATGAAGTACCACCATCACTACCACTCTCAAAATAAGGGAAGTTGCTCTCAGTTCAGTTCACTCAGTCGTGTCTGACTCTTTGTGACCCCATGAATTGCAGCACGCCAGGCCTCCCTGTCCATCACCAACTCCCGGAGTTCACTCAGACTCATGTCCATCGAGTCAGTGATGCCATCCAGCCATCTCATCCTCTGTCGTCCCCTTCTCCTCCTGCCCTGAATCCCTCCCAGCATCAGACTCTTTTCCAATGAGTCAACTCTTCACATGAGGTGGCCAAAGTACTGGAGCTTCAGCTTCAGCTTCATTCCTTCCAAAGAACACCCAGGACTGATCTTTAGAATGGACTGGTTGGATCTCCTTGCAGTCCAAGGGACTCTCAAGAGTCTTCTCTAAAACCACAGTCCAAAAGCATCAATTCTTCGGTGCTCATCTTTCTTCACAGTCCAACTCTCACATCCATACATGACCACTGGAAAAGCCGTAGCCTTCCACTAGACGGACCTTTGTTGGCAAAGTAATGTCTCTGCTTTTGAATATGCTATCTAGGTTGGTCATAACTTTCCTTCCAAGGAGTAAGCGTCTTTTAATTTCATGGCTGCAGTCACCATCTGCAGTGATTCTGGAGCCCAAAAAAATAAAGTCTGACATTGTTTCCACTGTTTCCCCATCTATTTCCCATGAAGTGATGGGACCAGATGCCATGATCTTCGTTTTCTGAATGTTAAGCTTTAAGCCAACTTTTTCACTCTCCTCTTTCACTTTCATCAAGAGGTTTTTTAGTTCCTCTTCATTTTCTGCCTTAAGGCTGGTGTCATCTACATATCTGAAGTTATTGATATTTCTCCTGGCAATCTTGATCCCAGCTTGTGATTCTTCCAGCCCAGTGTTTCCCGTGATGTATTCTGCATATAAGTTAAATAAGCAGGATGATAATATACAGACTTGACATACTCCTTTTCCTATTTGGAACCAGTCTGTTGTTCCATGTCCAGCTCTAACTGTTGCTTCCTGACCTGCATACAGGTTTCTTAAGAGGCAGGTCAGGTGGTCCGATATCTCTTCTCTTCCAGAATTTTCCACAGTTTATTGTGATCCACACAGTCAAAGACTTTGGCATAATCAATAAAGCAGAAATAGATGTTTTTCTGGAACTCTCTAGCTTTTTCAATGATCCAGCAGATGTTGGCAATTTGATCTCTGGTTCCTCTGCCTTTTCTAAAACCAGCTTGAACATCTGGAAGTTTACGGTTCACATATTGCTGAAGCCTGGCTTGGAGAATTTTGAGCCTTACTTTACTAGCGTTGTGAGATGAGTGCAATTTTGCAGTAGTTTGAGCATTCTTTGGCATTGCCTTTCTTTGGGATTGGAATGAAAACTGACCTTTTCCAGTCCTGTGGCCACTGCTGAGTTTTCCAAATTTGCTGGCATATTGAGTGCAGCACTTTGACAGCATCATCTTTCAGGATTTGGAATAGCTCAACTGGAATTCCATCACCTCCACTAGCTTTGTTCGTAGTGATGCTAAGGCCCACTTGACTTCACATTCCAGGATGTCTGGCTCTAGGTGAGTGATCACACCATCATGATTATCTGGGTCTTGAAGATCTTTTTTGTACAGTTCTTCTGTGTATTCTTGCCACCTCTTCTTAATATCTTCTGCTTCTGTTCGGTCCATACCATTTCTGTCCTTTATCGAGCCCATCTTTGCATGAAATGTTCCCTGGTATCTCTAATTTTCTTGAAGAGATCTCTAGTCTTTCCCATTCTGTCGTTTTCCTCTATTTCTTTGCATTGATCGCTAAGGAAGGCTTTCTTATCTCTTCTTGCTATTCTTTGGAACTCTGCATTCAGATGCTTGTATCTTTCCTTTTCTCCTTTGCTTTTCACTTCTCTTCTTTTCACAGCTATTTGTAAGGCCTCCCCAGACAGCCATTTTGCTTTTTTGCATTTCTTTTCCATGGGGATGGTCTTGATCTCTGTCTCCTGTACAATGTCAAGAACCTCCGTCCATAGTTCATCAGGCACTCTATCTATCAGATCTAGTCCCTTAAATCTATTTCTCCCTTCCACTGCATAATCATAAGGGATTTGATTTAGGTCATACCTGAATGGTCTAGTGGTTTTCCCTACTTTCTTAATTTCAGTCTGAATTTGGCAATAAGGAGTTCATGATCTGAGCCACAGTCAGCTCCCAGTCCTGTTTTTGCTGACTGTATAGAGCTTCTCCATCTTTGGCTGCAAAGAATATAATCAATCTGATTTCGGTGTTGACCATCTGGTGATGTCCATATGTAGAGTCTTCTCTTGTGTTGTTGGAAGAGGGTGTTTGCTGTGACCAGTGCATTTTCTTGGCAAAACTCTTATTAGTCTTTGCCCTGCTTCATTCCATATTCCAAGGCAAATTTGCCTGTTACTCCAGGTGTTTCTTGACTTCCTACTTTTGCATTCCAGTCCCCTATAATGAAAAGGACATCTTTTTTGGATGTTAGTTCTAAAAGGTCTTGTAGGTCTTCATAGAACCATTCAACTTCAGCTTCTTCAGCGTTACTGGTTGGGGCATAGACTTGGATTACTGTGATAGTGAATGGTTTGCCTTGGAAACGAACAGAGATCATTCTGTCGTTTTTGAGATTGCATCCAAGTACTGCATTTCGGACTCTTTTGTTGACCATGATGGCTACTCCATTTCTTCTAAGGGATTCATGCCCGCAGTAGTAGATATAATGGTCATCTGAGTTAAATTCACCCATTCCAGTCCATTTTAGATCGCTGATTCCTAGAATGTTGATGTTCACTCTTGCCATCTCCTGTCTGACCACTTCCAATCTCCCTTGATTCATGGACCTGACATTCCAGGTTCCTATGCAATATTGCTCTTTACAGCATCAGACCTTGCTTCTATCACTAGTCTCATCCACAACTGGGTATTGTTTTTGCTTTGGCTCCATCCCTTCATTCTTTCTGGAGTTATTTCTCCACTGATCTCCAGTAGCATATTAGGCATCTAGTGACCTGGGGAGTTCCTCTTTCAGTATCCTATAACTTTTGTCTTTTCATACTCTTCATGGCGTTCTCAAGGCAAGAATACTGAAGTGGTTTGCCATTCCCTTCTCCAGTGGACCACATTCCGTCAGCCCTCTCCACCACGACCTGCCTGTCTTGGGTGGCCCCACGGCATGGCTTAGTTTCATTGAGTTAGACAAGGCTGTGGTCCTAGTGTGATTAGATTGACTAGTTTTCTGTGATTATGGTTTCAGTATGTCTGCCCTCTGATGCCCTCTTGCAACACCTACCGTCTTACTTGGGTTTCTCTTACCTTGGACGTGGGGTATCTCTTCACAGCTGTGCCAGCAAAGCACAGCCGCTGCTCCTTACCTAACCAAATACAGATAAAACCAGTTCATTTAAAAGCATGGCTGTCCATCATTACATTCTGATAAAGAAATCCTTAATACAAGTTTTTGAAAGTGCATCTTTCATTTAATCATTATCATAAGAGATGTGTCCTATTATTCCCATTTTACCATTTAAGAAGTTAAAATACAAAAGATTTGATTAAGTGCTAAGACAATAGCAGTTACTAAGAGGCAGAGATGAGTTTTAAATCAAATTGATCTGGACTCAAAGCCCCTGCTTTTATAGTTATTCACACAGATTTTGAATCATCAGAGATTAGAACGTGCCAGTGTTTCCTGTTAACTATACTTAGAGAGTCTATGTCTTGAGAAATAAAAGAATATAAGGTACAAACCTGTACTAACCCAGACAGTTTTGTTTCATCCCTTCATTCAAACATATTTACTGAGTGATTATAGTGTTAGACAAATTGTGGAAAGGTGACGACCATCAATGAAGGATCTCCTGAAGAAATGCAATCTAGGCACCACTCTAAATAATAGGAAGGAGTCGGCAGGCTGAAATAACAAGGAGTTGGTTGGGACAAGGGGATAGAGAGAAGTGGATGATATTAAGAGCAATGAAGGAAACAGTAATGTCTGACTTGGTGATGGGGAGGGAGAGGGAGAGGTTAAAGGTGACTCAAGGGTTTCTAGCTTGTGTAATCAGCTAGGTAGCAGTACCATTCCTTAATATAAGAAGAGAAAACATATCAGCAGTTGGCGTAGAGGAGAAATATTGAGACAGATTTTACAAATGTTGAATGTAAGTGGAGTATAGACCAATGAAAGAAACTGCATTGGAAATTTAATTAAACTAAAGGGTTTGGTCACCAAATGTGTCTGTTAAAATGGCGAGTTTTCCTTGTTATATAATTTTACATATTGTGCTACATGTTTAGGCCATATTTCATATGGTATCTTGCTTCCTCCCATTAACAGTATATACTCCTTGATGAGATAAATTAGATCTGCTGTTCTTTTCTTTAGTATCCTTAGTTTCCCCAACATGGCACTTACTACTCTGGATCTTAAGTTCTTTTACAGCAAGCCTTATATATATCTTCCTTGTTCACTCCCTTATCTCAGGTGCTCAGTAAATGTTTTCAAATAAATGAATCAATAAATCATTCATTCATTCATTCATTACGTTAATGATACTGAGAAAATCAAGCCAGTTGATTCTCTATTTATAGTAAAGTATTCAATATGACATTTACTCCTACCATTAAAAAACAAATTGGAAAGAATCTCAGGCTGCCCAAAGAAAGCACTTTCTTACTTTGGCATCCAATACAATTCTAGGAAGTGTTACCTGATGCTGTGTTTGATGGAGTCCTGGCTTCCCTGATGGCTCAGACAGTAAAGGATCTGCCTGTAATGCAGAGACCCAGGTTTGATCCCTGGGTTGGGAAGAGTCCCCTGGAGAAGGGAATGGCTACTCACTCCAGTATTCTTGCCTGGAGAATTCCATGGACAGAGAAATCTGACAGGCTATAGTCCATGGAGTTGCAAGGAGTCAGATATTATTAAGGGACTGACACTTCCACATTCACTTTGATGGGGTCCGTTACTTTTTCCTAGGGTCCTTAATAATGTGCTAGGCACTGTTCTCTGCTTTACCATGCTAACATATCAAGGACTGAAGATACCATCCAAAAGACAAGGAACTCCTGGGGAAAGGTAGGTGTCAATCTGGTATAAAGATCTGGAATGTACAATATAATGATAATAATTCCTGTCATCTTCAGGGATTCATGATCATCAGCCTTGAAGAAGTTAACTCAATTAACATGCAAAGCACATCTAACTTGCTGAGTGTGCTGGGAACACTTCATATGGTGTTTTATCTCCATAAACTAATATAATTAGTATGTGAAATATTTATAATTCACCTCATGATTAATCTATCGTAGAAAACTATTCCTTAACAGCAAAATATCATTTTATATTGGAATATCCAAGCCACTCTTGCGTCCTTGGAGTTCATTTCTAAACAGTATAAAGTTGGAAGACTAGACACCCAAGGTAATGGTTATAATTCATTTGTCACTGCAGCCCAACATTACCAGTGTTGTCAAAGATCACACACATTTAAGGACATGCTGACCATCAAGCTAGAAGCTATTGCTTAAATAGATGCAAAAAGCTCAGTTCAGGCACAAGCCTAAGAAACACACCATAGGCAAATACAGGATTGCTTTTAGATATTATCATCATTTAGGCTTGATTATGACCCAGGAATCATTAAAATAATCACAACAACAACAACAACAATAATAATATCTGCTTCCTGGCATCAACTAAACTATTCCTAATAATCATGGAGAGAAAGGTATTTTGTGTCCAAATAGCTAATAAACAAGGATAAATATGACAGCCTGATAATTTTACTGAATCACCTTTACTGCTAAAATTAACAAGAACAAAGAGAAATACCTCCTAAATATTCAGTCTTTTTAAAATCGGTCATACATCTAAATTTTTCCATGATTATGAGTATTTCCTTTAAATTTGCTTCCCAGAGTCCTATAGTCTACTGAGTTGTTCTATCATTTGATTTGTGACATTTTGTTGCTATACTTCTCATAGAGATTATTCCTGTGTTTTGATTACTTCTTCTATGTTTGTTTTGGCAAGTCCAAGACAGTTCTTTGAAAGCTTCCCTGAATTTGGTGCTTACTATGCCATTTGAAGAAATACCTTCCCACAAATAATTTATTAAGTATCCCCAATGTTTTGCTATTTTACCCATCACTTTAACTATAAGGATATCACTAAGTAATTAATTATAAAAGTTAATGCCAGCAGAATGCACTGTGCACAGTAGGCACTCAGAAAGTGTTTGCGAAAGTGAAATGTTAACTGAGGTAGTACATCACAACAGAAAAAGAACTGAGGCTCCCCTGGTGGGTTAGTGGGTGGGGAATCCACCTGTCAATCCAAGAGACACAGGTTCCATCCCTGGGAAGATTCCACACACTTGGAGCAACTAAGCATGTTTGCCACAACTACCGAGCCTGTGTTCTAAAGTCCAGGAGCCATGCCTACTGAGCCCACATCTGACATCAATTACTGAAGCCCTGACACCCCAGAAGCCATGTTCGGCAACAAAAGAGATCTCCGGGATGAGACACCCATGTGCCACAAGTAGAAAGGAGCCCCTTCTTGCCACAAATAGAGAAAAGCCCACGCAGCAAGGAAGACCCCGCACAGGCAAAAATAAACAAATAAAAACTATTTTAAAAAAAAGGATTTGAAGGGATGAGTCCCCAGATTGTGTCCTGCTCTCTTACATTTTTAGAGATGAGACATTTGATAAAAATCTATTTGCTGAATCCTGTTTCTTTTTCATCAAGCCAACAAGGTGAAAATTCTAAGATTATGTTTCCCCAATCTATAGCACAGAAGGGAAAACACTTAAAAGTTCATTTTTTGAAAGATCTGAACTTCCCATTTGAATAAAGTAAAATGAAAATTACAAATTTTTCTACATGGCTAAGTTTCACAAATAAAAACTTTTTCAGTATGCTTCATTTGATCACAACTTAAATAACTGCTTCCCCGTTTTTTGTTTTTTTTTTAATTAAAATATACATAGGTACAGGAGAAAATAGATGAAAAATACAAAATGCTATATAAACAATATTACTGAGATTATTTTAAAATGAAGTATTCAGGTCATTCAACACAACCTACTTGACAGGGTAACTCTCTGAGATGCATCTCGTTCTCCCCTACCAAGGTCATACTGCCTGACCAGGTGCCTAAGAAGCACAAAATGAGGTCACTTGCCCTGGGTTAGCCAGCTAGAAGCAAAACTGGAACCAGGATAGTCAGTAACAGCAAGGAAGTCACGGGTACTACTAGTGAGCTGCCAGTAGTGGGGACAGCTTCAACTTAGACACTGGGGTGAAAATATTCTCCTCTTTAAAAAGGGTGGGGGAACCCATTCCCTGAGGGAAAAAGAAACAGCTAGAAGAACTTTTCTTTGATCATGTTTCACCCTTTTTTTCCACATAATAACAGACAAAAGTACTTGAACATGAATATAAATATGCAGAGGCTCACCACAGATATCCATCGGAGTTTCAATGTTATTTGAATTTCCCCTTGCCTACTACTGAGGCCCACATGCCATACACAGGTCACAAAAAGCCATCTTAAGCCTCTCTCCTGTGCAAGGCATTTACACCTAAGGCACAGCACGGAAACATCTGTTCATAATCAGTCCACTCCTTTCTTCCCTTCCCTCCACTTGTACGTAACAGTGGCCAAGGACCGTCAGGAAACACAGAGAACCCATCAGAGAGGCAAACAGGGAACTTCAGGCTTGGTATAAGAGCCAGAAAGGCTAGAGGAGAAAACACTTGAGATCGACATTGAAGATGAGAATTTCCAGCTCAATAGTATGTTAAGGGCAACACTTGGAAAGGGGAGAGATTATGTGTTTCTATTAACACTGCAGAGAAAAAGCAAATACCTGGAACCATGAATATGCACATTCTATTCTACTAAGCAAATATTCAGCATATTTTGTACTATTTACAAACTTATATATTTATCATATAGTAAATAAGAGATAAAAAAGACAAGTTAGATTTGACATCTGCTCTTCATCTTTGCATCTGGGCAACTGAGAAATAAACAAGAGGCTGAAGTTGTATGAGAGTTGAAATCTGACATTTTAAATAACTTTGTTTTAATCCCCAAATTCATTTATACTCTTATTGTTGCTTACTGTCAGGGTGATGCCAGCTCACTGCAAATAAATTTTACGACAAATTGCTCCATTGCTAAGTTCCCAAAATGAAATGCTTTCAGATAGGACATTCTACTAACTTCTTGTAATAGATCCTTGTCTTAAAAAACACTTTCAAAGGAATGTTAGTATTTTGCCACTCCATAGGAATCTGTAACAAGGCGAGAGAATCTCCCAAGAATATTCCAACAGTCCTTGAAAAACTAAGACTGTCACAAAACCTGAGCATCTGGCAACTATGCCACCATGAAGTATCCATATGGAAGACACCAAAATGTGTCAAAGTACCCAAAATGATTCTGGATGGTGTAGGAGATAGAATAAATAATTCAGTATCGGCAACACTTTCAACAGCAGGTAGTGGATATGCTACCTGCTTCTATAATGTGCCAGAATGTAACATAAGTGTGTGAGGCTGTATGTGTATATGCGTGAGAGAGAAAGGCAGAGAGGATATGAGTACACATGAGGCTAAGAGCTATTTTTACATAGAAATATTTCTTAGGTAGTTTTATTTGTAGGGACATCAGATATCTGTAAGTATAGGTTTATAGATACACAGAAAAAAAATGGATTCACTGAAAACTTTTTAAGATAAACATAGCAACAAATATATTACTTCAGAGTCAATGAAAGAATACTGCACATTAACTTAACATTATGGTTGAAATTGTACATACAAAAAAAGTCAGAAAATCCAAAATTATGTAGTTCCCTCAGCAACTATGACTGTATCCTTGTACATACATGAATATTCTGCATTACTGTAATGATGATACATTTCAGCGTTAATTTCAGTTTATACAATGTGATTGCACTAGGATTCTTTTGGGAACTCTAAACTTCGAATTTTTGGACTTTCGTGAATATAAAATCTTAACCATAAAATTACATTAACATGGGTGGGGTTTCTGCATTTTATTTTCTGGCATTTAAAAACACAATAAGAACTGAATGGTTGACAACATTAAAGTAGTAAAAGATTGGTTGATTTGCAATAATACAAAAACAGTTTGATACAGAATCTAAGACTTTAAATAGAGATATACAACTAGAAACAAAAAATAAATGTCCTTCTGAAGATGAATCAAAAACAAGAACAGGCAAGACACCTTTCCAAAAGTGAGCTAATCTACTTTTTCTATAAAATGCTAGCTTCTAATTAGAAGGTACTTTCAATTATATTTCAACATGGCTATAAATACTGATAACTGAAATAATTCTCTCACTACATATTGCTCTATCTTATGAAGAAAAAAATAGTATTAAAATGGCCCCTCACATCTTTCAGAGTAAAGCTGGTTGGGAGCCACTTTTCCTTCTTGCATGTGTAACATGGTAGGACATAACGAATAAGATGAAATTATATTACCGTTACCAACTACTTTATGACTATGAGCCTGAGGCTGATTCAAAATATGGTTCACAAAGAAACAGATACACAATAACTAAGTTAAGCTTAAGAAATAAGTAACTGTTTTACATAATTACTGAAGTATTATACAACTGTGGAATAGCTGGGAAACAAATTAAAGAACAGTGGCATATATAAAGAGTTCAGGAGAGAAGAGTCCAAATCATATTTGTTCAGGAAAAAAATTACAAATACTTTCATGAAAGTGGTATTTCTTTCAACTAGTCTCACAGAATAAGTAATTTTACCACAAAATGAAGACACTTCAGAAAAACAGAGGATCCTATGGAAATATCTGGAAGTAAAGGTGGTTAACACTATGTTGGAGAACACAGTTTGGCTCAAGAGGAGGCTTGTGGAGGAGGTATAAAAGGAAAAACTGCAAATGCAGATTAAATATACATTGTAAAGGACTTAGGGAGTAGGCAACGGCACCCCACTCCAGTACTCTTGCCTGGAAAATCCCATGGACGGAGGAGCCTGGTGGGCTGCTGTCCATGGGGTCACTAAGAGTCGGACACGACTGAGCAACTTCACTTTCACTTTTCACTTTCATGCCTTGGATGAGGAAATGGCAACCCACTCCAGTGTTCTTGCCTGGAGAATCCCAGGGACGGCGGGGCCTGGTGGGCTGCCATCTATGGGGTTGCACAGAGTTGGACACGACTAAAGCGACTTAGCAGCAGCAAAGGACTTTGAAGGCAAGACTAACAAAGGCTGACAAGTCCTTAAGTGCAATGTCGGGGTGGAAAGGTGGGGTCGGGTGGACTGAAGTTCATGTGCGAAGACGCTAATATTTTTAGAAGAGAAAGAAAAAGCAAAAATAATAAAAACAAACAAACATAAACCTTACAGCAACAGGATAGATGACACAGGAGGAGAAGTAAAGACTGAAGAGAGGGGACCAGTTAAAAGATTATTATAATAATCCAGACAAGTCACAATGAAGGCCTGAAGAAATGTGACAACAGTAAGACTCAAAAGGAGGACAAGGGATGAAAAGGTGCTTTCAAGATTTTGAGACACAATGATGGTTGGAAAGCTAAAGGAATGACTAAAGGAATGACTGAGGACTGTTAGTAAATCTTAAATAAAGCTATCAAGTTCCATACAAACAAGCATTCCTGCAAAAAAAAAAAAAAGGCAGAAGTTAGAAATAAGATCCTGAAGATACTGATTACACCGAGAAATGATACTATTTTTAATACCTGTGCAATTTACAAATTAGTGCCTCTACTCTTTTTTATCCTTATAGGGTTGGGAATGTAAGGATATTTGTTATACAAATAAGAAAACTGAGGCTCAGCAAGGATGACTTCCATACCTCATATGGATACAAAGTGGCAAAGTTAAAGGCTGGAGACAGATTTTGGAATATTTAGTAAGAGAAGCTACTTTGAAAGTATAAATAAGATCATCAAAAAGTGTAGAGATAAAGATAAGTTGTGTGCAGAACTACGGAAAAAGCTAAGACTGTAGACCAGCAACTGTTTTAATAGTCCAAGATATGAACAAGATGCCTGGTAAAGGGTCCCAGGGCTTGTGCTCTACAGGGACTCAATGAACCTCTTTCACATCAACTGCTAAAGAGGAGACAGCACCAAACATGGTCTTTGTATCTACAGTGATGCATGAAGTAGCTCTCAAACATTTTTAACACAACCACTTTTCTCAAAGCTTTCCTACACAAAGCTGTGATATGTAATATACATAAAAACACTTAAGTAAAGCCAGAATAGATGGTTTGGAACATAATTTAACTTGAACTCTTTTCCCTTCCTCTCACAACCCTTCTTTGCATGTGTGTAGCACATATACCCCTAAGACAAACTCCTGCAACCCAGAGAAAATATTGGAAATCATTTTAGCCATAAGGGTAATGTGACTTGAGACCTCTCAGTGTGGTATGGGAGAACTACACGTAATACATGGTATGAATAGATCAAACTGAAATCAAGTACCAGCCTTGATTCTTAGCTAAACTCTCCTTAACTCTTAACTAAACTCTATTGTCATGTGCTTCCAATAGCGGGGATCCTCCCTTACTTCTTTCAGGGATTTCTCCATGGTCAATAGTTTTATTAGATTATGACCAACATCAGTAGATTACTTGGATATCACTGTTGTATACCATGGAATAAGTGCTTTTAAAGGAGGTCGCCATTACCACCATTCCCCTTACCATAGTTTGGCCTCCTGCCAAGCTACAGGGAGGGACATAACTCCACAAAAGGAAATTGAATTAAAGATTTACTGAGCAGGGCCCCAACCATCAAAGCAAGACCCAGACATCCCCAAAGCCAGTCCCTTCCATAAGGAAGTTTCCACAAGCCTTTTATTCTTATCCATCAGAGGGCAGACAGAATGAAAACCACAATAACAGAAAACTAACCAAATTGATCACATGGATCACAGCCTTGTTTAACCTAATGAAATTATGAGCCATGTCATGTAAGTCCACCCAAGACAGACACATCATGGTGGAGAGTTCTGACAAAATGTGGTCCAATGGAGAAGGGAATGGCAAACCACTTCAGTATTCTCATCTTGAGAACCCCATGATGAGTATGAAAAGGCAAAAAGATAGGACATTGAAAGCTGAACTCCCCAGGTCGAATGGTGCCCAATATGCTGCTGGAGAAGAGTGGAAAAATAGCTGCAGAAGGATTGAAGATGCTGAGTCAAAACAAAAACAACACCCACTTGTGGATGTGATGGTGATGGAAGTAAAGTCATATGCTATAAAGAACAATATTGTATAGGAACCTGGAATGTTAGGTCCATCAATCAAGGTAAATTGGAAGTGGTCAAACAGGAGAGGGCAAGAGTGAACATCAACATTTTAGAAACCAGTGAACTAAAATTTAGGACTGGAATGGCTGAATTTAATTCAGATGACCATTATATTTACTACTGTAGACAAGAATCCCTTAGAAGGAATGGACTAGCCCTCATAGTTAACAAAAGAGTCCAAGTACTGCAGTACTTGGGTGCAGTCACAAGAACAACAGTGTTCTCTGTTCATTTCCAAGGCAAACCACTCAATATCACAGTAATCCAAGTCCATGTCCCAACAACTAATGCCAAAGAAGCTGAAGTTGAATGGTTCTAAGACGACCTACAAGACCTTCTAGAACTAACACCAAAAAAAGATGTCCTTTTCATTATAGGGGACTGGAATGCAAAAGTAGGAAGTCAAGAGATACCTGGAGTAACACACAAGTTTGGCCTTGGAGTACGGAATGAAGCAGGGCAAAGGCTAACAGAGTATTGCCAAGAGAACACACTGGTCATAGCAAACACTCTCTTCAACAACATAAGAAACAACTCTACACATGAACATCAATGAATGGTGAATACCAAAATCATATTGATTATATTCTTTGCAGCCAAAGACAGAGAAGTTCTATACAGTCAGCAAAAACAAGACCACAAGGTAACTGTGGCTCAGATCGTGAACACCTTATTGCCAAATTCAGACTTAAATTGAAGAAAGTAGGGAAAAACCACTAGACCATTCAGGTATAACCTAAATCAAATCCTTTATGATTATACAATGGAAGTGACAAATAGATTCAAGGGATTAGATCTGATAAGACAGAGTGCCCAAAGAACTATGGATGGAGGTTTGTGACATTGTACAGGAGGTAGTGATCAAAACCATCCCCAAGAAAAAGAAATGCAAAAAGGCAAAATGGTTGTCTGAGGAGGTCTTACAAATAGCTGAGAAAAGAAGAGAAGTGAAAGGCAAAGGAGAAAAGGAAAGACATACCCATTTGAATGCAGAGTTCCAAAGAACAGCAAGGAGAGATAAGAAAACCTTCCTCAGTGATCACTGCCAAGAAATAGAGGAAAACAATAAAATGGGAATGACTAGAGATCTCTTCAAGAAAATAAAGAGATACTAAGGGAACGTTTCATGCAAAGATGGGCACAATGAAGAACAGAAATGGTATGGGCCTAACAGAAGCAAAAGATATTAAGAAGAGACGGCAAGAATACAAAGAAGAACTATACAAAAAAATCTTAATGACCCAGATAACCATGATGGTGTAATCACTTACCTAGAACCAGACATCCTGGAGTGCCAACTCAAGGAAGCCTTAGGAAGTATCACTATGAACAAAGCTAGTGGAGGTGATGTGGATTACAGCTGAGCTAATTCAAACCCTAAAACATGATGCTGTGAAAGTGCTGCACTCAATATGCCAGCAACTTTGGGAAAGTCAGCAGTGACCATGGGACTGGAAAAGGTCAGTTTTCATTCCAGTCCCAAAGGATGGCAGTGCCAAAGAATGTTCAAACTACCACACAATTACACTCATCTCACATGCTAGTAAAGTCATGCTCGAAATTCTCCAAGCCAGGCTTCAACAGTATGTGAACTGAGAACTTCCAGATGTTCAAGTTGGATTTAGAAAAGGTAGAGGAACCAGAGATCAAATTGCCAACATCTGTTGGATCGTAGAAAAAGCAAGAGAATTCCAGTGAAATATCTACTTCTGCTTCACTGACTACACTAAAGCCTTTGACTGTGTGGATCACAACAAACTGTGAAAAATTAAAGAGATAGGAATACCAGACCACCTTAATTTCATCCTAAGAAATCTATATGCAGTTCAAGAAGCAACAGTTAGAACCGGACATGGAACAAGGACTGGTTCCAAATTGGGACAGGAGCACGTCAAGGCTGTATATTGTCACCCTGCTTATTTAACTTATATGCAGAGTACATCATGTGAAATGCTGGGCTGGATGAAGCACAAGCTGGGAATCAAAATTTCCGAGAGAATACGAATAACCTCAGATATGCAGATGACACCACCCTTGTGGCAGAAAGCGAAGAGGAACTAAAGAGCCTCTTGACGAAAGTGAAAAAGGAGAGTAAAAAAAGCTAGTTTAAAACTCAACATTCAAAAAATGAAGATCATGACATCCAGTCCATCACTTCATGGCAAACAGATAGGGAGACAATGGAAACAGGGACAGTCTTTATTTTGGGGGACTCCAAAATCACAGCAGATGTTGACTGCAATCATGAAATTAAAAGATGCTTGCTCCTTGGGAGAAAAGCTATGACCAACCTAGACAGCATAATAAAAAGCAGAGACATTACTTTGCCAACAAAGGTCTGTATAGTCAAAGTATGGTTTTTCCAGCAGTCATGTATGGATCTGAGAGTTGGACCATAAAGAAACCTGAGCGCCGAAGAATTGATGATTTTGAACTGTGGTGTTAGAGAAGACTTTTGAGAGTCCCTTGAACTGCAATGAGATCAAAGCAGTCAATACTAAAGGAAATCAGTCCTGAATATTCATTGGAAGGACTGTTGCTGAAGCCTGAAGCTCCAATACTTTGGCCACATGATGTGAAGAACTGACTCATTAGAAAAGACTCTGATTTGGGGAAAGATTGAAGGCAGGAGGAGAAGGGGACAACACAGGATGAGATGGTTGGATGGCACCACCGGTTCAATGGACATGAGTTTAAACAAGCTCTGGGAGTTGGTGATGGACAGGGAGGCCTGGCATGCTGCAGCCCGTGGGGTCGCAAAGAGTCAAACACCACTGAGCGACTGAACTGAACTAAACTGATACCATGGAAATGGCACATTTCACTGAGTCAACTGCCGGTAACTGTCCTGCTTCAATAACCTATTATAGAACCTCCCTGCTCACTGCATCATGTAACTGGCCATGCCCCATGATTCCACAGATAAGTCAGAATAAGAATGACATAATGTCAGAAGATTGAAATTGAAGAAAATATCTCAATTTGATATCTTAGAGGAAATAAGTTGTGTACTGTGACCATGTTTCTGATATGGTCAGTTATGTATATGACGAGGAAGGAAAGGATCTGACAGTCCTTAGAGTTGAAAAAATGAAAGAATTATTGAGCCTTTTTAATAGTAGACTTGCAATGCTGTTTCACTTTTATATAAATTGTAAATGAAAAATTCAGTCCAACAGGAGAGCAAAAACACTAATCATTATAAAAAAGCATCCAGTCCATCCAAATGGCAAAAACCATAATCATCATAAGATTTTATTATGGCAGGACCTTTATACAAATATGAAGTAATATATAAAGAAAATCACGCACTGATTCTTGGATAATTTATTCAAGGAGTAACTTATGAAAATTCATCAATAAGAATAAATGAGGCAACTCAAAGACAGCTCACCATAGATTCTCTTTATGCAACTCCAATTTTAATTTAGTCCGTATTGATGGATTCTTTTATTTCATGTGTTATAGTCATGTTAAATCTAGACACAACACACAATGCATCTAGAGCCCACGCAGTACAAAGATGTCTGGATGTGACATAGACAGTTGTTCCTTTTTCCTTCAAGTGATAAACAGTTCAGATGTAAAAGGTTCTGAGGAAATTTAACAAAAGTCAGTGAATGCATTTTTTTCCATATGCATTAAAATTCTTCTTTTACTCTCCTGATTTTACACAGTAATTTTTGTTTGCAGAAATCGTCCTGCTGACATTGTCCTGAGTAGTCTCAGGTCTCTGAAATAGAGGCTGACATGGCAAGAAAAGAGAGACAGGCAGAGGATTGGTCCCAGGACACAGCACATGTCAGGGGCAATGCGATCACCTATAGCATCTGCCATCTAAGAAGATGGTGGGCCAGTCAAAGGCACTTCGTCCAAAGAGCATAACTTAGGCAAGACATTAGTTGAATTCAATAAATAAAGCAGAAGAATAAAGTTTCCAAGGAGAAGTCTCAATCAGAATTAAGGAGGCAAGCCTGGAAAATCCTGTACAGGTGGCAGGAACTACATCTGACTGGGAATATGGAGGGGATTCAAGTGGCAGGAAGTAAGAAAGGGGTCAAAAATGCCTAGAAGGAGACTACAGGATGAAGGAGAATAACTGGAGAGAAGTGGGTACTAAGGAGAAGAAGCCTGGCCAACTCAACTATAACTGGGCAACTGAAGGATGAGAAGAGATGAAAGGAAAGCAACAAAGTGAGGGCCCAGGGCTGATCCTGGGGCAACTGGCAGCAGAGGGATTTGTGGGATGGGGGGTCAGCTGAGAGAAAGCAGGAGTATAAAGAGCTGTGCAAAACAGTCTAAGGTCTGGGGTGGATAAAGCTAACCCCAAGTCACGTCAGTGGGTCTGAAGCTGAAGATGTATCTGCTGACTCAGGTAAGAATGGCTCAGGTACCATGCAAGACTCAGCCTGCAGGTAGGGGGCATCGGTGGACCTAGCTGAGGAAAGCCATGGCTTGGGACAGAGATAAAGGTGAGGCGAGTAACCCCAAAAGCTTCCTGAATTATAATATATACACGCAGAACAGACTACAAAGCAACCCCATAACATGAAAACATGTCCAAACAATAAATTAGTACTCTATTTTTATCAAAAAAAAGGATCTTCGATAATATTAAGGAGTAAAATTAAAACTTCTTAAAGTATAAAATTATAAATATACTATTATTACAATAATGTAAGACTAGATACACATGAAAAGACTATAAGGAAATAAGACTATAAGGCATAATAGCTGCTGGGTTTATGGATTTTCATATTTTATCTCCAAATGTTCTATCATGTGACTGTATATATTACTTTTATAATTAAAAAAATGAATAGCATTAATAATAAAACCTTCAATGCATGCATGCCTGGCACCTTTTGAATTATTTGATTAAAATAATTTCCATTTACAATATATTTCCTGGGTAAAGAGCAAAGTATATACTTTATGCTTTTACAAGGACACTGAAATCCTCATAAAAGTCTCCTGAAATTGATAATCTCTATACCTAATTTGTATATCACTCTAAGATACAGTTAACCTGAAGAGACAACTTACATTTATTTTTTTAAATTCCCTTTATTTTTAAACATAAAGAATATGTGCAATATTACCTTTATACAACAGTAGAGGAAATTAAAAGCATTATTGTGGTGTGTTACAAAGCAAACTATTTGGGAAACAGTGCCAGAGACTGTACTTTTTAACATGCGAGAATCATGTCATCTCCATACTTTGAAAAACTCCACAATGCATAGATATACTATTTATCAGTTGCATTTATGATCATTTAAACTAGGATTGTGATTAACAGCAAAGACTCTGAAGGCAAACCACCTGAGGGCACCACTTACTCTTCAGGTAGAGTATACAGGTCTGCCATGGGATTTAAGGGCAGACTATCTTGGTCTACCTACCATGGGCTATGACAGTAGACAATCTGGTCTACCATGGAATCTAAGGGCAGTCTTCCCGGGTCTACATAGATTTTAAGGGCAGTCTTCCTGAATCTATCTATGGACTCTGAGAGCAGACTGCCTGGGTCTACCATGGACTATAAGGGCAGACTATCTGGGTCTACATAGATTTTAAGGGCAGTCTTCCTGAATCTATCATAACTCTGAAGGCAGAGTATCTGCTCCACCAATAAGTATTAATAGTTATGTGATCCTGGGCAAGTTGGCTTACCCTCTGTTTGCCTCAGTATCCTCATGTGCTAAAGGTGGCTGATAACAGTATTTCTCTTACAGGGTGGTATGGTGATATGTAAAGTGTTTAGACCAGCAACTGGCACACTGCAAGTAGTACTTACAGTATTGGAAACTATTTATCATTACTATTAATCAATACTGTTTAGGGAATGAAATCCCAATTAAATGAATTGAAGTTCAAAATACTACAATACTGGTGAGTTTCTATATTCCTCATTCTATAGCTTATGCTCTCTTATTTTCTGTTTTCATAAGATATCACTTACCAAAATTATTGAAAAATTCTCTTACAAACGAACAGCATTAGACTAAATTACTCCTATCTTTAGGCAATAACCATTTTCCAGGGCCACTATAGTTAAGTAAGTCCTACACTTCCTAGAATCTACTAAAAGAACATTTTGTCAGTCTTCCTTCCAAACACAGTGTGTGATAATCCAATTTGGTTAAATTTTGGATTACTGGCAATTGTAAACTCATCTGGGAGTAATTTTTCTACATCGATGACTTGTGCTTGAGGTGGGAGAGGAAAAATTAAAATCTTTTTATTGCTAAAATCATGATATGGACTGCCTCTGAAGTCTTTTGCAATGAATTCAGTGTTCTGTATACACTAGCCACCCAATTCTAAGAACTCGAAGTAAATGGGCTATCAATTCAATTCATATGATATTTTGATACACTACTTTGATGCTAGGATTAAAATTCAGGGGAAAAGTAATACTGTTTATAAAAGATTCTGGTTATGTTTGTTCTTCAAATTTTTTTTTTTTTGGCCACACTGCACAGCGTGTGGGATCCAAGTTTGGCAACCAGGGACCAAACCCATGGGCCCTGCAGTGGAAGCACAGAGCCTTAACCACCAAACAGCCAGGAAATTCCCTCAATTTTTAAAAGTATGTTTCAGGTCAATTCAAAGTTAAGCAAATTAAACAAGGTTAAGTGGAGTTCTTCCACATTTTGGCTCTTGAGCAGTTTGATCAATGTACACTTAGCATATTCATACTGTTTATGAACATGATGCTGACACTAAAGAGAATGTCCATTCTTAGAGATTCAGTGCTGCTTATTTGGTAATGGCTCCCAGATTTGGATTTCAAACCCAGACCTCTCACCTAACCTTCACATATTTAGCCATCTGTTGGAAATCTTTCTATGGAAAGCCCATTGGAACTTAAAATTCAACAGGTCCAAAACAGAACCCATCATCTAATCCAATGAATATGTTCTTTTGTTGTATTTATTGTTATAATTGACAACCACCCACCAAACCAGAACTCGGAGTCATTCCTCCCTTTTACTCACTCTCCCTATTTCCATAAATAACCAATTAATGAATTCTGTCCATTTTATTTCCTGAATATTTCTGAAATCTGTACTTTCAATTTCATTCTTATTCTCTTTTACATAGTGAAGCCTGTTTATTGAAAAATCTACCTAACTAACCTTCTTATTTACAAGCCTGACTTCCCAACAAGTTCATTCTATACCTGGCTACAAAAGGCACATATCAAGAAGGCAAAATCCAGCCAACTCATTCCACTGTATAAAAATCAAGTCCCTTAAATTAGGATGTGAAATGTCAACATGCACTGATCTCCACCTAGATCTACAAGCTCCTCTCCTGTCCCAACCTCACACGTTGAGCTTCAAGAAGAATAAAGTGACTATGGTTCCTTACACACACCAGGTTGTGTCTTTGCTTGCTGCTACCCAATTAGTATGGCATGCCACTATCTTATGCTCCCTTCTCAAAATCAACCCACTACTCCTTTAGCATCAGAGAAGAATCAACTGCCATCACCCCTCCAAGGAGGTTTCCTAAATCCTTTTGCTAACACTTGACTTAGATTATGCCCTCCTCTTTGGTGTTCCCATATCTTTGCATTTACCCAAAAAGAATATAATTGTTTTATTATCTGTCTTCAACTAGTCATCCAAGATCGTGAAGCTGAGACTTTATCTCATTCTCCCATCTTCATATCCCCAGTTCCTGGTTGTTGATAATTAATATGCTGAACATGTATGTGTGTGTGTGTTAGTCGCTCAGTCATGTCCAACTTTGAGATCCTATGGACTAAAGTCCACCAGGCTCCTCTGTCTATGGGATTCTCCAGGCAAGAATACTGGAGAGGGTAGCTATTCCCTTCTCCAGGGGATCTTCCTGACCTAGGGATCAAATCCAGGTCTCCTGCATTGCAGGCAGATTTTTTACCATCTGAGCCACCAATAAAGTTCATATATAATAATAATAATAATAATAATAATAATAATATATACATAAATACATAAATACACACTAAATCTTTGCTTTGGTCACATTATCATATATCAAAATTTTGATAAGAACAAAATGAATACAAATTAAAGTGTACATACAGTACTTTATCATGATAGTAACTGCTTGATAAACAAGCAAATACCATAAATTTATGTTACGCTGTATTCATTCATGTTAAAGTCAAACATGATTTCATCTTCTATGTTAATGGTGATTCTAATATTCTTCAGACCCCACAAGTGGTTTCCCAGTTCTTGCATCTCAGAACCAAGCGTCCTGAAATCTCTCCACCCTGTATCCTGTGCTTGCAACCACAACACACTCCTCACCGTTGCCCCAAGCACACATCTCAGGCTCTGCATGAAACACTGAAACACCATGTCCTCCTATTTCCCTGTCAAACACATCCTGTCATAAACTTCAGACCTCCTGTCCTGAGCACTTTGAGTTATTCTACCAAGATTTTATTTTCATAAATCTTTGTGCATATCTCTGGCATTGTATTCATTCCCTTTCTGAGACAGTGTGGCCTCCCAGTCTCTACAGTAAGCATTCCTTCCCTTTTCCTGTAATACAGATGGTCAATTGGATTAAATTTATGTATTCTAGATGAATTCATCCCAATTTCTATTCCCATCCATTAGAACTACTGAACGGATCTGTTTTTAGCCACAAGCTCTCCTCCTTAAACAAATAGTCCCTGTGAAAACACAATCATCCTTACAACTTCATAAATGATCTTCAAATGCAGATCTCTAGCTTTCACCTATCACTTGAACTAAAGTCCTCTATTTCCAGTAACCCACAAAACAAACAAACAAAAAAAATGCCTACTTGCTCTTTCTTTCAACTCAGTATATTAATATGGGGCTAACTCATCCTCTTCTTTCCCAATCTTTTCTAGCCCTTCTCAACTTTACTCATCCTCCCAAGAGCACAGACATATGTTTAGATCCCTCGGGTAGGGCTGAAGGTATATTTGATTACTCCCTTACTCTTAACTCCCATAACAAAGTATCACCAAGCCATATTAATTTTTACTATAAATAAAGATGCTAAATTTGCCTCCTCTCCCACCCTCCAACACTGAGTTCTTTTCAGCTCAGACCACAAAAACCGAGTACCCTCTTAAACGATTCCCTGTCTTCAACTCCTTTGTAACATACTGCCTCCATGTTAATCTTACCAAAACACACTGTGACTAACTCAATCTGCCAAACCCTTTGAAAAGCTACCTGGCTCTGAAGAAAATAGGAGCAAGAGACCAATTTAGGTTATTTTAAAACAAAACATTAGGTAATTCTAATCCTCCAAGTCTTCTAAACTAAAGGCTGATTAATGGGTAGAACCTTGGGTTTCCTGTTTTTCAGTCTACTACCTATTTCATCATTTAAACTGATAGAGCTGCTTTCTGAGAAAAGTCTTGGCCCTGCCAGCAGATCCTTCTGCAGCTCAAAAATATAAGCCAGATTTTAACTTTTATAACACAACACCATCTTTGGCAACTACAAAATTAGGAATTGTAGCATATGGATCTTCTTTCAGTCGACACAGAATACCAATACCTTAGATATGTGCTACTGACCTGAAGATTATTTGCTCTAACACATAATAATATATTTATAGGTAAAATGATATGATAAACTAGATTTGCTTCAAAATATTAATAATCCAGTATGGATGAGAGGTGAATAAAGTAGAAGAGGGTCACGGATGAGACAGAACCCATCATGAGCTGATAATTAATGAAGCTGAGTGACAGGAACTTAGAGACTTATCGTGCTGCTATCACTATATCTATGTTTGAAATTTTTAAATAGAGAATGAAAATAAATTTGAAATCAAATGTTATAAAATATTTTCAGTATTTGCCATGGACAATGGATACTTATTTCCTTCTATTTCTCTAAATATTCTTTTTAGTTCTCTAAAATGAATAAGAATTACTTAGAGAAATTTATAGGGCTTTCCTGCTGTCTCAGACAGTAAAGAATCTGCCTCCAATGCAGGAGACCCAGGTTCAATCCCAGGGTCGGGAAGATCCCCTGGAGAAGGGAATGGCAACCCACTCCAGTATTTTTGCCTGAAGAATTTCATGAACAGAGGAGCTTGGTGGGCTACAGTCCAGGGTGTCACAAAGAGTCAGACACAACTGAGGGACTAACATCTTAAAAAAATTTATAGAATGTTAAAAAAAAAAAACTATGTTCTCTACATCAGTTAGGCCTCTTCTTACTCAACCAATATTTGAAAGAGATGTGTTTGTTATTCATTCCTACATTTACTGAAACTTTATCATTTTTACTATCAAGTGAAAGAATCATTAAGCTATATACCTCCACTATTTTATTCTGGTACTCAGTAGAACTATCTTTATTAAAAAAAAATTATTAGCCTAATTGCACTTTTCACTGAGAGATGTTCCAGGAACCAATGTAACAGAAAACATATCCACATTTTTTTCAAAGAAATGCTGCTAAAAATATCCATTATTATATTCATATCCCTTATAATAAAGATCTACCTGAACCCAACTAGAACTATGGGTTTTAATATGAGCTACACATTAGAATCACCTGAGAGATTTAAAAATTTCTGATGCCCAAGTCATACTCAAAAGTTACTACATTAGAATCAGAGGAGGTGGGATTCAGGCATCACTAACATATGTGGCTAGCAGGATCTCAGTTCCCTAACCAGGGATTAAACCCAGGCCTAAAAATTCCCATGGACGGAGGAGTCTGGCGGGGTTTCAGTCCATACGGTTACAATAAGTTAGACATGACTGAAGCAACTTAGCACAGCGCAGCCTGGCAGTGAAAGCACTGAATCCCAACCACCAGACCACCAGGAGGCTCCCAGGCATCAGTACTCTTTAATGTTCCTAAAGGATTCCAATGTGCAGTCAAACTTAAGAGGTATTTGTTTTAAAACTATATAAATTAGTGATATATTGTTAATTTTTTGTTAGACAACTTTTCAAGAACATACAAAAACCGACAGCATGATAAGCCCCTGTGTATCCAACACACAACTTTAACAGCCATTAAAAGTTTTGCCAACGTTGGTTCAACCCTCCTTCCCACTCTATTTTTATTTATTTTTTGCTGGAATATTTTAAAGCAAATGTCAGAAATAAGATCATTTCATCTTTCAGCACTTCAGTATGCAAACATTGTTTCTCATGATTAACTGACTTAATTCCTTTTTATTAGACAATGAGAGGCTTTGAAGAGCTTAGTTTTTTGTTGAAATGGATTAAGTTTCCTTAAATTAGAATATCTAAAACACCCATGTTTCCTCTATCCCTGTTATAACTTGGATTTTTTATTTTTGTTTTTGTTTTAATGATTTTCAGTTATATTATATACGTGCATTTTAATAAAAAACAGCTTTTTCATTGCAGTGTTTTAAATGTATCTTCATATTACTGTTCTCTCAAGAATATATACAATATCTACTCTGCCTATTATTTTGGGTTGGCCAAAAAGTTCGTTTGGATTTTTCCATACCACCTTACGGAAAAACCCAAATGAAGTTTTGGCCAACCCAATACCAAGTCAAATCCCTCAGTTTGACTTCACATTTAGTAATGCGTTTTTTTTACTAATTATAAAAGTAAGATATAGTTGTTATAGAATAATTCAGAAAATATACAAATAGAAAAAGAAAAGAAAATCTATTTTATTCCTTTTCCTAAACATGTAAACACATTTGACAAAACTGAGATTGTACTATGTGGATCATTTTCGTAATATAATTTTTACTTAACATTCTCATCAGTATATTCCAAATCTTTAAATCTTTATAAAATGATATTTAAGAATTATGGAATTAATATTCTATGATATGAATGTACTATATTTTACTAAATTGTTACCTAATTGTTACTGGACAGTTGGATTACTTTCCAATGATCACACATAATTCTTTACTACAGTTCTAATCATCTTTTTGTCAAAATCAGTGAAGGGTCTGAGGTTTCGCCCTATTTGCAAGTTAACAAGTTAGCCTATCACAGTCTTCCAGATGCTGACAGCAAAGCTGACACTCCTGAGTCAGACAAAGGACTTACTCATCAGGACACGGCAAGCATCACGAGCTTCTCACTCACACCAGTTCTCGTTGGCCCCCAAGGCCCATCAAGGTGATGTGGAGTGACCCACATGCACAGGCTGAGGGTTGGCATCATGGCTAAGAAACCCTGAACTAAGGAAACCCAAATCTTGCATAATGAGCTGCAAGGAAAATTGCCCAAACTTTGCTCCACAGGGAGATATTATCTTTATCATACTTAAGACAATAAATAACCCAGCTATCTGATTAAAAGGGAGATATTACCTCTATATTCCAATGTTATTTTGCCACAAACCTGCGTGAAAAGATTGTCCAGGACAGAAAGGCATGTAATGTCTCTGCTTGTAAACCATATAGAAATGTGAGAGACCATGGAGAAGTGTCTCCCAACATTCTTTAGGAGAAACATGTGAGTGCAATGACTGAAATTCTTTTTTTTTAACTGAAGTATGAGTTTGAGCAAACTCCAGCAGATAGTGAAGGACATGGCGCTCTGCAGTTCATGGGGTCACCAAGAGTCAGAAAAGACTTAGTGACTGAACAACAACACATATTTAACTATAATACTGTGGTAGTTTCAGGTGTACAGCACAGTGTGTGTGTGACATATATATGTTCCTTTTCAGATTCTGTTCCCTTATAGGTTATTACAAAATATTGAGTACAGTACCCTGTGCTATACAGTAGGACCTTGTTGGTGATCTATTTTATAAACACGGGGCATATATGTAATCCCAAATTCCTAAGGACCTGCTCCCCTTTGGTAACCATAAATTTGTTTTCTATGTCTGTGAGTCTCTGTTTTAAAAATAAATTCATTTGTATTTTTTCTTATGATTCTACATATAAGTGATATCATGTGATATTTGTTTTTGGCTTACTTCACTTAGGAAAATTCTTGATATAATACAGTATTATAAATTATTTGTCAGAAAGACTGAACTACTTTATACTTACTTCGATAACATACGAATGCCTCTGCCTCCCTTTCAAAGGTTTCCATGATTTCAACCTTGCTTAACTTCTTCTATCCCACTGTAACCCCAAAATCCAAATCACTAATTAGAGACAGAACAACACAGTGACTAAGAGAGACTCTGAGGCCAGAAAGCTGAGTTTAAATGGCTGTACCACTACTTACTAGCTATGACAACTGAAATGAGCCACTTAACAAATTTGTGGCTCAATTTCTTCAACTCAAAGTTAAGATAATAATCACCTTATTAATTATTAATGCTGTTTTGAAGTATGTTAATACATGTAGAGCACTTAGTGTCTGGAAAGTAGTAAATGCTCTCCAAGATTATTATGTCTGGCTGCTCTTCCATGTTCATTCCAATTTTACCCCCAGTAGAGTCAGATACCAATGCCTCCATGAAAACAAATGACCTCCTGCTCTGAATTCCTGATTGTACTACATATCTCTGAACCTTTTCATCACATATTATGTTAAGCACTCTGGGCTGACCAGGTGACTTGTTTTTAAAGATTCATGATACTATTAAAAGACTTCTAACATTTAGGAAGATCTCTAACCTTCTCAATCCTACCAGTGTCAAAATAATGGAGCCCAAATTCTGATTACTGCAAATGAAAATCTTTATATATCAATTATGCAGAAAACTGGTATTTTTAGGGAGTAAGTCAATAATATTCTTTGGATTGATAGGCAGTCAATTAAAACAGTGTTGAACATATCATATTTGGGTTAAATATTTTTAGCAAAATGTTTCCTATAACACATATCAAGATAGTACAAATCACAGACACTTAAAACCACTTCCCAAAGAAGGACAATGCCAAAGAATGTTCAAACTACTGCACAACTGCACTTATTTCACATGCTAGCAAGGTAATGCTCAAAATCTTTCAAACTAGGCTTCAGCAATATGTGAACTGAGAACTTCCAGATGTACAAGCTGGATTTAGAAAAGGCAAAGAACCAGAGATCAAATTACCAGCATCCACTGGATCATAGAGAAAGCAACGGAATTCCAGAAAAACATCTACTTCTGCTTCATTGACTATGTGAAAGCCTTTGACTGTGTGGATCACAACAAAAACTGTGAAAAAATTCATAAAGAGATGAAAATAACAAATCACCTAACCTGTCTCCTGATAAACCTGTATGCAGGTCAAGAAGGAACAGTTAGAACTGGACATGGAAAAACTTAACTGGCTCAAAACTGGGAAAGGAGTATGTCAAGGCTACATATTGTCACCCTGCTTACTTAACTTATAAGCAGAGTACATTATGAAATGCCAGGCTGGATAAAGCACAAGCTGGAATCAAGACTGCTGGGAGAAATATCAATAATCTCAGATATTCAGATAACACCACCTTAATGGTAGTAAGCGAAAAGGAACTAAAGAGCCTTTTGATGAAGGTGAAAGAGGAGAGTGAAAAAGCTGACTTAAAACTCAACATTCAAATAGTAAGACCATGGCATCTGGTCCCATCACTACATGGCAAATAGATGAGGAAAAAGTGGACAGTGACAGATCTTCTATTCTTGGGCTCCAAAATCACTGAGGACAGTGACTGCAGCTGCAAAATTAAAAGACACTTGCTCCTTGGGAGAAAAGCTATGACAATCCTAGAGAGCATATTAAAAAGAGACATCACTTTGCCAACAAAGATCCATATATTCAAAGTGATGGTTATTCCAGTTGTCATGTACAGATTTGAGTGTTGGGTCACAAAGAAGGCTGAGTGCTAAAGAATTGATGCTTTCGAATTGTGGTTCTGGAGAAGACTCTTTAGAGTCCCTTGGATTGCAAGGAAATCAAACCAGTCAATCCTAAAAGAAATCAGTCCTGAATATTCACTGGAAGAACTGATGCTGAAGCTGAAACTCTACTACTTTGTCCACCTGATGCAAAGAGCTGACTCTCTGGAAAAGATCCTGATGCTGGGAAAGACTGAGGGTAGGAGGAGAAGTGGGCAACAGAGGATGAGATGGTTGTATGGCATCACCGACTCAATGAACATGAGTTTGCACAAACTCCAAGAGTTAGTGAAGGACAGGAAAGACTGACGTGTTGCAGCCTGTGGTGTCTCAAAGACTTGGACACAACTTAGCAACTGAACAATAACAACAAAAATCACTAGAACAATACTGGAATTCACCATGGTAAAGATAGCCTCCAAGAGATTCAAGAATAAAATTAATAAAGTGGGAAACCAAATAATTTGAGGAATAGAGCCATTAGACTGGAACAAAAAGCAGATCACAGATACCAGAAACTTGCAATTTCTTGCAAAGTACAAAAAAAGTATGTTCTTCAAGATAAAAGCTTCATTACAGTAGGCATTTTGAAAACCAAAACTACCTATTTTTGACACAAAGTTAAAAATAATGATTCTAAAAATATACTTTAAAATTGTATGTGTCCCCAGAGTTTTTTAAGTATTTTCACATACCCAGTGTAAGATTAAGGATTACAGAAACTTTATTTTAAAAAATGTCATCAGAAGGAAAGCATAAATGCTATTTTTTTTCCTACTAGAACTTAAGGAAACTAGAGTTGAGACTCTGTTAAAAAATAAAAATATTTTTTAAACTAAACCATAGTTGTATTTAGAAAGTTGAAAATCAATCCTAAACATTAATTTAAATAATATAAATTATTTAAAGTCGATTAAAATTATTTTAATAATTTAAATTATAATTTAAATAGTTTAAATACTATTCTCAATTAATTATGAAACACTCAAGTTACTGTTCAGTTAAAGGACTTGTTTAGAAGCTCAAATTAGAAAACTCATTGCTACTGAGAAAAGTTATCTTAATAAGGAAAAGAGTGGAAAATAAAATTACTCAAAAGAATTAAGATATGTACTTTGACTTGATCATCACCACCTACCAGTAAATTAGGCATGCAGAAATATATGCACACACCACCCCAGATTTGGAGGAAACAGTAGATAGATATATACTGCTCACCTAAGATTTATGACTCTGGTGGAATCAAAAATTCAGTGAAGGTAGTGCTGGCAAAGGTAATGCCCTAAATGATACCAAATGAAGTTTCTTACTTGCTTCTTTTTCCCTTCTTAATTCTGTTTTAGTAAAACTCTTTATTTTACTTTTGGATATCTTAATTGTTTATATTTCTTAAAAATGTATACATTCAGGTATACAACATAATAATTTGATAGACTACAAAATGATCACTAAAATAAGTCTACTTAACACCCATCACCACACATAATTACAATTCTTTTTTCTTCTTATGAGGAGCTCTTTTAAGATCTACTCTCTAAGAAACTTTCAAACATATAATACAGTATGACCAACTACAGTCATGATGCTGTACATCTCCATGATTTACTTGTTTTATTTTGAACATCTCTATTACCTTTGTTTTTTGAGTGATATTTCCACTGGGTATTGAATTCTGGATTGATAGTTTCTGGTTTTCTTTCAGTGCTTGGAAGATGTTGCTCCCCTGTCTTCTCCTTAAGATGTTTCCAATGAGAAATCTACATAACTTCATATTGTTTTCTTTTTTTAATCCAGATGCTTTTAAGATATTCTCAACACTAACTGTAGACAACAGACTCTAAAGTGGCCCCCATGATCCACCTCCTTGTACTCATGCCTTATGTAATCCCTCCCTTTGACTGCAAGCAGGACAAGCTACTTGCTTCTAAACAACAGAAGGTGACCAAATATATGTGCTTATACTACACAAGATTGTATCATCTTTCCTTTCAAGAAGACTGTCCCTTTCTGGTTGTGAGGATATAAGCAGCCATGTGAGAACAGTCCACATGGCAAGAGAATGAGGGTGGTCTCTGGGAAATAGCAAGCAAGAAACAAAAACCCTTATTCCAACAGCTCACAGACAGTGAATACTACCAACCACCATGTGAGTTTGGAAATGGATCCTTTCCCAGGTGAGCCTCAGTCAAGACCACAGCCATGACAGAATTAGGAGGTTCTCCAGTTTGGTTGTTGAAAATGGGCACTATTTCTGACCTTTTGTGAGTAACAGGCATCATTCTTTGTAGTTTCCTCAGATGGTTCTTGCTTTGGCCTTGAGAGATTCCTAACATTCCCATGCATGTGCCAATTTGCACTGGGACCCTCTACAGAGCTCCAGGATTCTCTCTTTGAACAGCTCTGTCTATTCCAGCATTGTTTTTTACTTTTTTTAAATCTATCCAGACTCATCTCTAGCTCAATGCCAGTAGTCCTACCAGTATCTCCCTGGATTCCTCCTCCTTGTATCTGGGTTTAGAAACTCTCCCAAGGCAAAAGAGTTTGGGTAATCATAAAGCTCACCTCATTTCTTTGCTCTCTCTCAGGGGTCATTGTCCTTTGTTGATTGATGTCCAGTGTCTTAAATGGTTTCATATATATTTTGTCCATTTTTTGTTTCAGATGGAAAAGTAAATCTCATTACTGTTTTTTCATATTGGATGAAAGCAGAAGTCCTCCAATAAATACATTTAACCACAGAACTAAAACCAAAACCAATGTGGGAACTGAGGTGGCAAAACAGAATATGAAAGGTTATTTACTCTGACCATGTAGACAAAATGCAACTGTAGGAAGAAAACTAAATTTGGGTGCAAGAGCAGATTCACCTCTTGCCTTAACCATAATACCTATTAGTGTTCAGATACTAATGAAAGCTTATAAATCAAACATTAGAAGTATACGCATAAGCATATTGGTAAAAACAATAATAATAATTTCAAAGTCAGATGGTAGAGAAAAAACAATGGACAAGAAAGTGAGTGAAGTGAAAGTCACTCAGTAATGCCTGACTCTTTGCAACCCCATGGACTATAGTCCACAGAATTCTCCAGGCCAGAATCCTGGAATAGGTAGCCTTTCCCTTCTTCAGGGGATCCTCCCAACCCAGGGATCAATCCCAGGTCTCCCACATTGCAAGCAGATTCTTTACCAGCTAAGCCACAAGGAAAGCCCAGACAAGAAAGTGGAGACACATTAATTTTATCATTATTCATTAAAAATAACAAATAGGTACTGTCTCAAGAGTTAAGAGAATTCAGGGTACCATATAAAAGTATAACTATGAAGGTAGACAATAGAGAAAAAATGTAAACCTTCCTAAACATCAAAGGAACTACACACACATACAATTCTATAGGGAGAACTTTTTTTTTCTTTTTTTTTAAATACCTCAGAGAAAGTACAGTTGAGCACTGTGTATAGTTGAGCCTCCATATCTGAGGTTTTTCTATATCCTCAGATTCAAACAAACAAGAACCATGTCGTACTATAGAATTTACTACTGAAAAATATCCTCATACAAGTGGACTTGCATATGTATGTTGTTCAAGGATCGACTATAGAGAATCTGAAAAAACAAAACAGACACACACAAAAAAACAGATTTCCATAAAAGAAACAGAGGAAGCTGCTCCTCCACAAAATCCACCACTATCACCACCACCAGGCTTCCTCGGTGGCTCAGTAGTAAAGAATATGCCTGCAATGAAAGAGACCCATGTTCAATCCATGGGTCAAGAAGATCACTTGGAGAAGGAAATGGAGACCCACTCCAGTATTCTTGCCTGGGAAGTCCCATGGACAGAAGAATCTGGCAGGGTCACAAAAGAGTCAGACATGACTTGTTGACTAAACAATAACCAACAATCACCACCACCACCCCACCTCAAAATAAGGCACTAATCTCCTATGGTTTCACAGAGGAATTCTATCAAAATTTTAAAGGTTAGATAAGTCCATTTCTTTTAAAACTAGTATTAACAAGAGATGGTGTGCATGCTCACTCGCTCAGTCATGTCTGACTCTTTGGGACCCCATGAACTGTGGCCCTCCAACCTCCTCCATCCATGGGATTCTTCAGACAAGAATAATGGAGTGGGTTGCCATTTCCTACTCTGTGAGAATCTTCCTGACCAAGGGATCGAACCTGTATTTCCTGTGTCTCCTACATCCGCAGGTGGATTCTTTAACACTGAGCCACCTGGGAAGTTAAATAGGGAGTGGAGGAACTCCCAAATTATTTTATTTTTATGAAGTGGGCATAACAAAAATGGGTGAATCTCACTTAAAAACAGATGCCAAAATCTGGAATAAAGTATTAGTAAAGTCATCTAGCAAGAACTGAAAACAGAATAAAACATCATGAACAAGTTATTCTCTTTCCAAACATACAGACATGGTTCAGTATTAGTAAATCAATAAGATCCATCATTTTAGTACTTTAAAAAGAAAAAAAATCACATTAACATGAGTAGGCATTTAACCAAATTTAACTATTATTTTTAAAATTCAATAAAATTTTGGTTCTTAAAATGAGAATCCATGATTCTTTTTTACTACAATATGTTCATTTCAACTTAAAAGCCAGCATCATACTTAAGAAGAAACATTAGAGTCAGCAACAAGACAAAATATTCATTATTGTCACTATTATTTAGCACTGTGCTACAGGAACATATCAATAAAATTAGACCCCAAAAAATGAAAGGTATAAAAAAACTGGAAAGCAGATAAATTTATCAATATTTGTGGATAAGATTAGAAAGTTCAAGACTACTACAACTAGAGAATTTAGTAACCTCACAGAGTACAAAATTAATGTTTATAAAATTATTACAATATATATAAATACATATAAGTATTAAAAGAAAATACTGCATAAATAGCAAAACATATATACATAAATAAAATTTCCAAGGAATAAAGTTAAAAAACATGTAAAACCTCTATGAAGAAAACGTTGAAGTATTACTGAAGGTACCTAAGGATGATTTGTATAAATGGTAAACTGTACCAACACCTTAGATAGGAAACAGACATCAATTCTCTTTGAGTTTATCTTGATCACAATTAAAAAGGCTGTTTTTGTTTATTTTAAACTAGACAAATGGACTCTAACTTTCATAGATAAAGAATGAAAAATCAATAGCCAAGAAAACACAGGACTTGTGCAGGGGAAGGGAGGTGAGGATCAACTGGAGATAGACACTAACCCTACCAGACATTTAAGATATTTCAAAATCTCAAATATAAAAAGTATAACATTGGTTCAAACATAGACAAAAATCAATGAAAAAGAAGACAGAGGCCAGAAATACATAGAACACACAATGAGTTAGCATGGTGATAAAGGTAGCTTTCAAAACAGGGATAAACAATCCAATTAACAGTGTTGAGTCAACTTGGTAGCCATTTAGAGAAGAAATAAACTGGGATCTAGTCCAGGATGCAAAAGGACAAATTTCAAAGGATGCAAATGTTTCTATATAAAAAAATATAACCAAAGATGTACTAATTGACTGAATATACCCTAGGAAGTGACTTTCTCATAGGTCACGGCTTACTATCCAATGAAAATATGTGAACCATTATTGTACAAGATATCTATAAACTTAAAATTTTCTAATAACTACTAAAATTTTCTAGTAATCCTTGAAAAAGTGGAAAATAAAATAGGTGAAATCAATTTTAATAATATATTTTAATTCAAGATAACTAAAATCTTATCAATATATAATCAATATAAAACTATTAAAATTTTTGCTTTATTTGGAACTAAACATCTTTAATTCCATGTGTATTTTACAGCTACAGACATAGCTCAATTCACACTAGCCACATTTCACAGACTGGAGAGCCACATGTGCCTACCACACCAACTGGCAGGTCCTATGCAGTACAGACTAAGTTCCACAAAGGCAGGGAACACAACTATTTTCTTCAGTTAAGTTCACCCAGAACCTGCACAGTGCCCTGCATATATTTTTGTGAGAGACAGAAAAGAAAAAGGAAGGAATAAAAATTGATCTTATTTGAGAAACAAAGGTATTGGTATAGTAAAGGGGAAGGGGGTAAAGGCATTTGCTACATTAGAAGTCTTGGATTCAAGTCTTAACTCTAATATTTCTCAATGGATAACCTGGGCAAATCACAACTTTTCTGAACTTGAGCTGTAAAAGATTTTTCATGCTTACCCACTGTTTAGGGGTTGCTATGAAGATCAAATGCAAACACATAGAAATATGTAAATTGTGAGGTACTTTATAAATGCTATTATATGTTGTTATTGAAGAACTGATGCTTTCGAATGCAGTGTTAGACAAGACTCTTGAGAGTCCCTTGGACAGCAAGGAGCTGTCAGACCACTCAGTCCTAAAGGAAACCAACCCTGAATATTCAGTGGAAGGATTGATGCCTAAAACCGAAGCTCCAGTACTCTGGCCACCTGATGTGAAAAGCCGACTCACTGGAAAAGACCTGATGCTAGGAAAGATTGAAGGCAAAAGGAGAAGGAGGAGGCAGAGGGCAAGATGATTAGATAGTATCACCGACTCAATGAACATGAATTTGAGCAAACTCCAGGAGAGAGTGGAGGACAGAAGAGCCGAGGTGCTGCAGTTCATGGGGTTGCAATCAGTCAGACACAACTTATCAACTGAACAACAACAACTAAGGTAAAAAGCTCTGTCTCTATTGTCATTATTTCCAGAGGATACTAGCTTCTTGCTTTGATCACTGTTGCCCATCTACGCCCAGCCATGAATATGCAAGTTGAAATTATGCAGCTGTTAGTCCATATTCCATCCCTGCAAGACCATTGTTTTGATTTGTAAATTTGTGCTCAGGCTTCCCTGGTGGCTCAGTGTTAAGGAATCTGCCGGCCAATGCAGGAGACACAGGTTTGATCCATGGGTTGGGAAGATCCCCTGGAGAAGGAGGTAGCAACCCACTCCGGGAAATCCCATGGACAACAGAGCCTGGCAGGCTACAGTCCATGGAGTCGCACAGAGTTGGATACAACTTAGCGACTAAATAATAAATTTGTGTTTCCAAACATCTCTTCCTGTTCCCAAACTATGACTTCTGGCTGCCTGGTAAAAACAAGGAAGAGTCAGAGGAACATGTTATTTCTCCCCCAAAGTTGCCCTCATTAATTGTCATCAAAGCTGGTATCTTGAGTAAGCAAATTAGAAAAACAAGGATACTTAAATATACTTGGTCTTTCAGATTAACCTCAATCAGCCAGAGCACCTGACCTAAAAGTCTCCTGGATTAATGTCACTTTAACAGCAACAGTACCTTTGTTAACTTCTGGATGAAACAGTCCTTTCATTTTCAGGTAATACAAAATATTCTTTTGTTAACAATAGAGTAGAAAGAGATTAACCCAGAAAACCTGGATTTTTCTCTTCTGCCTGCCACTTAAAAGTGGCCTAAATTTGCACAAATAACTTAATCTCTACCATTTCCATCTATGTTAATTGAATATAATTATGCTTTGCTTGCACAGTTGATTGGAGAATATTCACTGCCACTTTACTGAAGCTTTCCTATTATATAAAATGGTTATGGGGGTATAGTATGTTATTATTATAGTGATCTCTGGCATGGCTTATAAATAAACCATTGATGAGGAAATTTAGAAAATACTGTGGTAGTATTACTGTGAAAAAACTAATACACATGTGATATTATAGAGGTGCATGCACTCTACTAGCACATTTGATGCCAAATGTCCAAATATTTTCATTTTAATCTTGACTTTCTAATATGGTTTAGTTATCTTTTTCTATACCCGGTGCATGATGCATTGAAGATGAATGTTCCTCTAAGTAACTAATAGTAGCCATCTCTTACTCTGTGTATGTATGAGCACAGAGGGAGTTAGGACACTTGGCTCGCCTCAAAGGTGAATTGCTTCTGATAGTATAAGAGATTATACAAAGGCCTAAAGCCTCGCTCAGATGGTAAGGAATCTGCCTGCGATGTGGGAGACCCGGGTTTGATCCCTGAGTTGGGAAGATCCCCTGCAGAAGAGAATGGCTACCGACTCCAGTATTCCTGCCTGGGAAATCCCATGGACAGAGGAGCCTGGTGGGCTACAGTCCACGGCGACACAGAGTCAGACATGACTGAGCCACCAACACTTTTAAGACCACTAGACGAGAATCACCTACAGAATTCAGAGAGCGTAATTAGGTAACAGCCACTTAGCTGTCCACACACAATGCTGGAAGAGGGGCTGCATTTTAATGCATAAGAGTCCCACTGCTGCTTCCACAATCTGTACACAGGCTTCTTCCTGGATTAAACTCATAAGAAGGACTTCGTATCAAAGTTTCCTGTGATGGGGGTCTTTGTTCACACTAAATCATAAGCATAATTTTAAACAGAGAAGGAAGAAGTGATATACAATTTTGTAGTTCTTTGTTATAAAGTAGGATTTCTATATTTCTTCAGAAAAATAATTTTTACTGTTCTCACAAAAACTGAAGCATTCCCAGGGTCTGACTAGAAAAGCATAAAGTTAGGAATATTGCTCCATAGATTTATTTCTCTGAAGATGAAAACATACGATGGAACAAAGAGGAAAAAAGATAATCTTAAGGCCACAGATAACTGACCATATCTAAGTCAGAGTTCCTTAAGCGAAGCCAAAAATTCACTGGAAGCTCACTGTTTCTTTTTTTTAACTTTTACTTTTTTTTTCCCCCTTCAGTTAGAAGATATGCAACTTGATTGATGGTATTTTTTCCACATTGGTGACATTTTAAATGGAAACCAAGATTTTTTGGGGGTGGTTGTAATAGCTTGATGAAATCTTTAACATGTGCCAAAATGTTTCATTAATGTAAGTCAGCCAAATAATCCTCTTGCCTTGTAACAATATTTCTTTTTAAAAAATGCTTTCTGAACTATTAAAAAATTAGAGTACTCAGAGTTTAGCTACAAATATATGAGTTATACTGACTAACACTGTACCAGTATCTCTTCAAAGCAAACAGTAGAAAGGATGTGATAATGTTAAGATATGAAGTTCTCAACTTTTTAACATCAAATAATAATTATGTTTAAATTCACACGGCGATCAATAAGCTGGGATTCAACCAAGTTGCTGTCTTTCTCATTCAAAACAACTGTTTGCCCTTGTGAAGGGCCAGGTGGCTGCCGCCTTGAGGTTTGTGGTATTTAGGTCATGGTGACCAGCGACCAGTATGGTCTCTCTTTTCCTCTGCCCATCACTTTTTTTCTAGTTGAAATGAAGAGCCAGGTCATGTTTGATTAGTGATAACAATAAAGATGTATAGTATTTAAAAGTAAGTAAAGTGCCTTTCAGTCAATAGAAAATTACATACCTGACATTAAAGCAGAAAAGTATAGTGATGCACTGGAGGTGAAAAATGGGGGAATCTTAACTAAATTACAGGGAAATTTCCATAACAGATTCACTAGTAATGCTGATTTAGTAACGATTTCCTGTCATGAACTATATTTATCATATACCGCCTCTCTGACATGACACTGTATTTAATGTTTTTGAGAGCCATTTTTAATCAGATTAAACTCAAGGAAACTGATAGGTATCTGTTTGGTCTTAGCTTTAGCTTCTGTTTCTTATTTAGTCACAAGACTATTATTGCTGGAATCTTTATAAACACATTTCCCGGGATTGCCACAAGAGTACAGCTTATGTTGTGAGGTCAGAAAAAATGTGTGCCAGTGGTTTTCATGATCTCTGCACAGAGTGCATTACAGAATTGTTTAATAAATTAAAGACAAGTGATGCAAAATGTGTTCCTTTCCCCCATGGGATTAAGCATCTAAAAATATAACTTATTTTTAGATTCAAGAAATAGTTTCTTAGGAACTAAGTAACCAAGAAAAATGTTCAAAGAAAGGTTGGTACAATATTATTCATTACTCAAGTATATTTATATAAAACTAAAATTTTCAATAATAAGCTCAATGTTCTAAAAGCTAATTTACCAAGTAAGCAAAACTAACTTTGATAATCTATATAACTGCTCTGACATTGCTTAAGATGCAACATTCCAACACTATCAGTGAACATATCAGGCTGAATACCTGAAAGAGCTCTGGAGCGCAAGGTTTTCCTCCTTCAAATTCTGGTTCTTGGAAAAAAAGTACTCCCTGGTTCAAGATTTCCCATGGCAGATAATCTAGTGACAATTCAATAGTGCCAAACTGAGCATTAGATAAGGATGAAGTCATATATCAAAGTAAGATTAGCGTTAAAAAATGGAACAAAAAAAGTAGAGAAGAGAATTAAAAAGGTAGTAAAGACTGGTCCTTTAACACTCCAATCCTCATCACACGAAAATGTTTTCAGGCTTAGACGACTGCATAATACACGCAACATGCAAAACCACTTTGTGGTAGCTTTAACAATACTTTATTTTTTCATTCACGTAAACCGCATACCTTTTCTTAACATACATAATTACACAGTAATTTCCTTAGTAAGTACCTGTGGCTTTGAAGCTTCCTCTTTAGAATATCTTAAAACTGTAGTAGGGCATGCATAATGGACAATGATTAGCTGCTAGGATATAATCTAGGGAACTGGTACTAAACTAAAAACTTACAGTAGCATCCACAACTAGTTACATGGTACATTTTTATGAAGTATATATTATATAGGAAAAGAGACTATCCTTCAATTGTCTGTATACAAGAACAGGAGATCTTTAAGACAGTAGTAATTAATGGTTAACACAACTACTGCTGAAGTTTAGGCTTCTCCCGTGACTCAGTGGTAAAGAATATGCAGGCCAATGCAGGTTTGATCCCTGGGTCAGGAAGATCCCATGGAGAAGGAAATGTCAACCCATTCCAGTATTCTTGCCTGGGAAATCCCATGGACAAGAAGCCTGGCAGACTACAGAATCACAAAGAGTCACACGGAGTCACAAAGAGTCCAACACGACTCGGTAGTTAAACAACATTAATAACACCATAACTGAGTGTATGAAGCTTAAGAAAAATTAAAGTCAATGCTATTATTGAGAAGTTTTTTTAATATCTTTGCCATTATATACAGTTTTAGTATGCATTATTTGCTTAATATTGATAAAATATTTCATGAACAATTTACAGGTTGGGTTTCAGGTAGGCAGAATAAACACACTATTTATAAGCACAAGATATACTTTTAAACCAACTTTTAAAATTTCACTGGATCTTTCAACATTTGTTTGAAATCCTTACAAGATATTCATCTATTTGTGGCATCATATAGGTCTGTCTCCCCATCTGTCTATGTTTTTCGTGAAGACTAGTATCTGGTACATGTTTCCACCCCCCTTCCCCACTTTAGTAGCTATTCATTGGCCCACTACTAAGCTGTTGCTCCAATAGTTGTCCAACAGCATTTATCTATCATTTCTTAAAAATAAAACACAAGTTTGGTTTTTTTTTTAAATAGGACAAGCGGGTAAGTAATCAATGTCTTTAATTTTTACTAAATTTAACTCTGTATGGTCAGAAAATTAATGTCATCAAAATTACTATTGTCAGAATAAAAAATTACATTGGCAGCATGATGTAATACTAAAATCTAAAACACTGAATTTTCTAAGAGTAGCATATACATGGTTATTCATCATAGCACTTCAGACCTATCTTTTCAAAAGTAACCTTCTTACAGTCCACGGCCAGATTTGCTAAGAAATTCACATCTTGCATGTATGGACATCTTGAGGAATCCTTTTTTAAAGGAAATCCTGGCAACCTCCTTCCCCTCCCCACTCCACTTGGTAGCCTGACTCCAGCACAAGCTCATCTGGTTTGACTAAAATCATTGCATTATTTGGCAGTGGTTTCTTCATACGTGGCGCTTGGAGCTCATTGAAGCTCAAACAGTACAGGAAATGCAAATCATGCAAACCACCCTCATGATGGCGACGTACAGTGGCGTGATTGAGCGGCAGTACGCACGACTCGTGGGCTGACCACATGAAAGGAGCCATTTACAGACCAGATGAGCGAAAGCTGGGATAAGTTAGAGACTATGTGTGAGCTTCAAAGCTGGCAGAATAGCATCCTTATTTAACATAGAAGGGTTTTTTTTATTATTTTTTTTATTAATAACACCTGCCTGGGTTCTTTACGTGGAAGGAAGTTTACACAGGCAGAGTGAGCATATTGCATTAGGAGGTCCAATCTTTCTTTTTTAAATCCTACGTATTGTAGAAGAGTGGAGTACTTTCCACCAGTTTTTTCACAGGATTTTCTACAGTTGTTAACAATTATGGGAAATGTTTTCTTTCGGTGAACTTAAAAAAAGAAAAAAAAGATAATCCTGCAATGTCCTACATTATCTGCTCATAACTCTTAGTGTCAGTTTAATTGCCACATGTTAATAAAATTAGTCCCTCCAACAAAAAGGAAGGAAGGAGCTACAGTTCTCAGGAATTCTACAACAAAAGCCTTAGGAGCAATACAGAATTTGCTATTAAGAGAGTATTTGAAGAAGGATAATGCAGTGACTAGAAGAGAAAGATGGCTATAGGAAGTTTTCCCTTTCTTTTTGAGAACTGATTTGTTTTCTAGATGTTTCTCATTTACCACCAAGTAAAGAAAATGTGACTATTAAGAGAATAAATTCAATAACTTAAAATAATTAAAAGAAACGTTCGATTTTATATGTTTGTTTAGTGTTTTACATTATTTTTCAAAGCCTTTTAAGTAGGCTATTTCATTTGCATTCAGACTTAAAAGCATCGAGAATTCAATTAAAGTGCTGGCTCCCTTAACCCCTTATACCTATAGCTAGAAGCTTAAATAAGTGCATGAGGAAGTTAGAAGTTTAAATAAAGGGGGAAAAGGCTAATGGAATCAGAAAAACCTATGCATAAATAGCCATATGATACTGAACTAATCACTCTCTGAAACTCAACTTTCTTATATTTAAAGATGCTATCACTACCCTTTCTGACCGCTTCAGAGCTTCATTTGAAAGATGGGGTGCTATAGTGTGAGAAAATTGTACAGTGCTAAAAAAGTAAAGAAACACTCTACAATTTATGAGGCACTCACACTGTGCCAGGTACTACGTTAGGCTTCTTACATCCTTTAGCTCATCTGGTTTAATTTCATCTTCACAATACCACTGCATTATTATTAGTCACTTTTTTTTTTAAAGAGGAGTTGGGTCAGGGAGAGAAGGAGAGGGTGGGATGCACTGAGAGAGTAATAGTGACATAAATACACTGCCATGGGTGCCATGTGTAAAACAGCTAGCAAGAAGCTGCTAGAGAGTACAAGCTCAGTTCAGTGCTCTGTGATGACCTAGAAGAGTGGGATGGGACATAGTAGGGGAGGAGAGGCTCAAGAGGAAGGGGATATATGAATACATATGGCTGATTCATGTTGTTGTACAGCAGAAACACACACAATATTGTAAAGCAATTATATTTCGATTTTAAAAAAAGGAGTTGGATCCCTTCTGTTTACTTTTATTTGGGCAGCGCTGCATGGCATGTGGGATCTGAGTCCCTCGACCCCTGCATTGGAAGTGCAGTCTTAACCACTGGATTACAAGTGAAGTCTCTGGTTCTGTTTGAGGACTGAATTATTCTTTCTGCTTTTAGCTCCTGGAAGGCATCAAGGATCCTACTGAAGAAATCAAACCTTGATCTATCTATCAAAAGTGTGATGTATGAATATTATGGTAATCTGAAGATGGGAGATTTAAGAGACACCATCTACCTTATGTCCTGTTTCATAGGAAACAGATACAAAAACCAGTCGCAGGTTCAAGGATTTCAAAGACTATGATGGTAGTGGGCAGAAATCTCTCCTTTTAGAATAAATTTAGAGTTGCAGTCTAAGGAGGAAGCACTGAAGTAGATCCAGTGAAGAAACGAAGTATGAAAATAACTGGATTTGAAAAAAATCGAAGGTTCCAAACTGCTAAGTGGATTTGGGTGGGTTTTGTTTTCATTTTCTTTTGAATGAAGAGGGCAGAGTTCATTCCTCTTCAAATGCCTCGTGACAATTCTTAACAATCTTAAAGTCACATTTCCAGTTGGAAAATAAACCTGAATCTGCATCTCTTTGAGCCTGTTTTTCTCCATTTGCCTTCAATAGCAAGAGAACATTATTGATTCATTAAATCATCCCTTACCTTTGCCTCTAAATTATTTCCAATTCTTCTAGGATTTATTTTCCAGCCTGCTATTGATCTTCATGAGTGTCCTCTAGGTGCTATCAAATTTGCCACATTAGATTCACATTATAGAATTCAATACTAAACACTCAGGACCCACCTAGAAATGCCATCACCTACTTGTCATTCTCGACAACTCAACCTTTCCAGACCTCTCTTTTCTCAACTGTAAAATGACAGCAGGTTGATTAGAAGAGCTTTAAAGTCTTAACTATGTTAATATCTGTCATATTATCTCAGTGCCAGGTATTAATATCTAAAAATACTGATTAGTAAGAAAAAAATAAAGTAGTATCATGAAAGACTCTAAAATGGGAAGCAAATAATTAACATTTTGTCAATAGCATCCAGGGCTTCCCAAGTGGCTCCAGTGTAAAAGAACCCACCTGCCAATGCAGGTGACATAAGAGACAAAGGTTCAGTTTCTGGGTCGGGAAGATCCTCTGGAGGAAGGCATGGCAACCCACTCCAGGATTCTTACCTGGAGTATCCCATGGACAGGGGAGCCTGGTAGGCTACAGTCCATGGAGTCGCAAAGAGTCAGACATGACTGACGCCACTTAGCGTGCATGCCATAGCACCCTGTGTGACCATAGTTAAGTCACTGAAACCTTTTTGTTGCTTTTACTGATAAACTGAAAATAATACCTCACACTTTTTCATGGAGGGGGTGGACTATATAATTCTTACTGCAATGGTTCCAGAGTAAATGACTTTATTATGGCTTATTGTATTTACATGATGGTACCAAGCACTCCTTCATTTAACAAAAATGTATTATAAGCCTAGAATGTAACAGGCATCATATGACATAGTGAATTCAAGGATGATGGTATAATGGGTTGAACTGTGTTGTCCAAAAAGATCTATTTAAGTCCTAACCCCTGGTATTCCAGTTAGGATGAGATCATACTAGACTAGTATGGGTTCTATATCCAGTGACATCTATTCTTCTAAAAGGAGGAAAGGACATAAAAGATACACACAGAGAAGAAAACCATGTGACAACAGAGGCAAAGACTGAAGTGATGCACCTACAAGCCAAAAATGCCCATCACTGCAGAGATTCACTGGAAGTTAGGCAGAGGCAAGAAACGATTCTTCCCTAGACCCTTCAGAGGAAGTATAGTCTCGCCAGCTCTTGATTTTGGACTTCAGCCACAAGAACTGTGACAGAATAAACCGTGTTGTTATAGAATCTTGGGAAATTAATACAGTTGGTTACATCAGTATAATCGGAGATAGCCACTAAAATAAGCCACTCAGGCTTCCCCTGGTGGCTCAGTGATAAGGGATCTGCCTGCAATGCAGGAGTTGCAGGAGACGTGTTCAATCCCTGGGTCGGGAAGATTCCCTGGAGAAGGGAATGGCAACCCACTCTAGTATCCTGGCTTGGAGAACGACATGGACAGAGGAACCTGACAGGCTATAGTCCATAGGGTCGCAAAGAATCAGACACAACTGAAGTGACTTACCATACATGTACTCAAATTTAAAAAGTTATTAAAAGATTTGCAAGAAATGTTTTAGTGAAACCAAAAGACTGGCAACACCTAATATTTTAAAAAATTAAGCATTCATGACACTGAAAAATGTGTTTTTGAACAGGATAAACCATAGGCTACTATCTTAAGCAATTCTAACTTCCTAATTTGATTTTTTTTAAATAGACAAACCATTTGACTTCTGAACATATCAGTTTCCTTTCCTAGAAAGTAAGATTTGACATACATACTAATCTACCATACAAAAGTGAAAAGAAAATTAATGACACTTTACTGAATACTTCTCCAAATGTTCAGTGTCACAATTATACACACTTGAACACAGAGACATGAAAGAAAGGAGGAAGGAAACAAAGGAAAAAAGAAGAAAGGAAGGAAGAAAGAAAGAAGGAAAGTAAGATGATTTAGGTATAGGTAAGGTGTATATGGACTGAGGGTTATTATGTCTTATCTTTGTCTCAACTACAGACCAAGCATAATCAACTATTCCAAAAAAAAAAAAAATTTCTTTAACTATTTAAATTGCTCACGTAGTGAAAAAAAATTATAAAATAGCAGCATTCCTTAAAAAAATTTCTTGTGCTCTGATTAAAAAATAATTAAAATTACTAATACAAAACAACAATCTGTCCAATTAGTGTTATCTTTAATTAGTAAAAACATTTAACCTCTTTAGTAAGCTTTTATGTGGACAGAATGTTTCATACTACTATAATTATCCCTTAAAAGTAACAAAACAAAAAGAAAGGAAATACCCAGTAAGTGAAACAAAGCTAAGAGAATTACTGAGCTATATTTATACTTACAATCTTGAACTGGTGAAGATAATGTATAATAGATACTATTATTTGTACTAATCTCTAAGAGTTGGACATGACTGAGCGACTTCCCTTTCACTTTTCACTTTCATGCATTGGAGAAGGAAATGGCAACCCACTCCAGTGTTCTTGCCTGGAGAATCCCAGGGACAGGGGAGCCTGGTGGGCTGCCGTCTATGGGGTCGCACAGGGTCGGACACAACTGAAGTGACTTAGCAGCAGCAGCAGATAGTATATACTAGATGAGCATTCTCAACCCTGGTTTTACTTTAGAAAGACTTGCAGGACATTTAATATAAATGCTGATGTCCAGGGCCCATCTACAGGTAGGGTTGCCCCCATGGCATCGTAGGCTTTGGTCTCACAACTCCAGAGGGCACTATTTATACAAGGCAATAAAACCTATAAGATGCAGGAATAAAAGAAAGTGAATATAAAGCATTAAAGATACTAAGTGAGCCACTAAATCCAACCAATTAATCATTTCTCAAATAAGAAGCACCAGACTTCCCCCCTCTAGCAAAAAGGAAGCCTCTATTGGACAGCCATTTAGTGCATAGCATGCTGAGCATACTCTGAGTCCTGGGAGATTTATTTTTCTCCTCCTTAGCACATAATAGCACCCTATGTACGGTAAATATAGTATTTTATGATATTGAGGAATTACTTAGGATTTCTTAAGGTGATAATGGTATCACTCTACAGTTACGTTTAATTTTTAAGAGATTATAGGGACTTCCCTGGTGGTCCAGTGATTAAGACTCCACAATTCCATTGCAGGGGGTAAGGGTCCTATTTCTGGTCACTGGTCAGGGAACAAAGATCCTATATGCCATGAGGTACAACCCCAACCCCCTCCCCAAAAAAGAGGGATTTTTATCACTTAAAGATTCACAGTGAAATATGTAATTTACTAATAGAACATCAAGAATTTGCTTCAATATACTATGGAATAGGAAAGAGCTAGGCAGATTTTAGATAAAACCAGATTGGAGAATTATTTATAATTGTTTAAGGGTAAATCGGAGAAGGCAATGGCACCCCACTCCAGTACTTTTGCCTGGAAAATCCCATGGACGGAGGAGTCTGGTAGGCTGCAGTCCATGGGATCGCTAGAGTCAGACACGACTCAGCGACTTCACTTTCACTTTCACTTTACACTTTTATGCATTGGAGAAGGAAATGGCAACCCACTCCAGTGTTCTTGCCTGGAGAATCCCAGGGACTGGGGAGCCTGGTGGGCTGCCGTCTATGAGGTCGCACAGAGTCGGACACGACTGAAGCGACTTAGCAGCAGCAGCAGGAGCAAGGGTAAATAGGCTCGTTATCTACTCCCTTTTACTTCTCTATATGTTTAAATTTTTCAGTAATGTGACTACTCATAGAAATCAAAAATAGAAAAAGCAATGCACCTATAGGAAGCAAGTTCTCTTCACCAAATGGAGAATATGCTTAAGATGAATAGTATTACCATAAGGAAAGGACCAGGCTATCATTCATTAACCATATGAGTGAGAATTATTTGTTGGACAAGTAACTGGCACTCAAACAAAGAGGTTTATAACAAGACATAGGATGGAGCTATAATTTAAAAGTAGTGGAAAGGAGAAATGACATCAGGCTACAAAATAAGAACTAATCAGAGTGACCTAAAAGAGGTCAAGAAGGTTTCTGCCCTTCAAGCTGAGGTCAAAGTTAATGCCAAAAAAGAGAGATTGCTTATAGGAATCAAAAGCAAGAAAGGGCTGAGAGAAGTAGGGGGAGAAAAGATATAAAAATTTGGTATTAGAATGCCACTGATAACAATTCTAATTTACTCCTATTAAGTGGTAAATAGATGTTTATAAAAGGCAAAAAGCACAGAAATAGAACAGCCGACTCTTGAACAACACAAGTTTGAACCAAACAGGCCCACCCAATAAGTGAATAAGCAATACTCAATTGATTCTCAGTTAGTTGAATCCTCAGATGTGGATTTGCAGATGCAGAGGGCCAACTGTCAAGTTATACTAATATTTTTAAGTTGGGAGGGTAACCATAAGTTATTTAAGAGTCAACTGTATATTGAATTGAAATGAAAGCTATTCAGGGTTTTCTTTAACAATAAAGACATTTTAACAGAGAGGAATGGGCAAGAGGAGGGTCAAATGGATGACGTTGCCAAAAAACAGTGATACAAGTAAAGTTGTTAGTAACATGGAAGGAATACGATAAATACTTAAAATACAAAAAGAGCTAGGAGGGTATTCTTCTATGGAACGGTTGAAAATGCTCAAAAGGGCTACAAAAGTCAAGCAACCCTATCCTGAAAAACAGTAATGAACTATTTCTACAAAGTAATCCATGTAAATGTATATCACTGCTAAGTCAAAAGGTAAACGCCCAGCAACTGTAAATCATTATTATTCCTCCACTCTTTCCTTCTGTCGTCATAATCTGTACACTTCCAAAAAGCTCCTGGGTTTTAACAACTTACAGGAAGTTCATGTCTAGTGAAACCTTATTTTCTCATCGTATTTGTATTCTCCAAACTAAAGTTTTTGGCCAATTAACTAAAAACCAGTAACCATTTTATGCATTTTGCCACTGTATCATGGAAAAAGAAAAGCCTCGGTATTCCATCTTATACTTTAAGTTCTGTCTCATGTGCTTCAAACTCAATACAGCTTCATCTTCTGCTACTTGAAAAAGAATCTAAAAGAGAAAAGTGAAAACCACTAAAACAGCCACCTACTCCAACAAGCATGAAGTATTTCTACTAAAGTAAAGCACTGTATTGGTGCAAATGTAGTATTAAGCAGCTACTACATGCAGGACACTGTAATAGGTGGAGAAAGAAAGAAGAAGAAACTACGATGTTTAACTTTGTGAAGCAAGTAACCTGCTATGTGATCAGTGGATCAGTTTTGTCTGACTCTGCAACCCCATGGACTGTAGCCTGCCAGGCTCCTCTTCCCATGGAACGTTCCAGGCAAGAATACTGCAGTGTGCTGCCATTTCCTCCTCCAGGGGGTCTTCCCTACCCAAGGATGGAACCCACGTCTCCAGCCTTGGCAAGTGGATTCCTTACCACTAAGCCACCTGGGAAGCCCAAGTAACTGTTAATAATGTCATATGCTAGAAAATCAGTGAGTACTGTCTTCCTATGTGTCTCTAATCCATAAATAAATACAATTAGAAAATTGCACATAGCAAAGAGTATGAGTATATGTCTTACGAATTTTATTGGTATTTCTTAGTATTATTTATTCACTAATCCAACAAATATTTACCTAACACTAAGAATTGGACCTTGGTTAAAGCTGTGAAAAAAGGCAGTGTCTCTACCCTCAGGGAACTTAGAAATAATAATATTTCCTGGGAAAATTTATAATGATCATTTGCTTATAAAAGTTCAAGAAAAAGGCAATATTAAATATCATAAGACACCATAAGAACCCTAAAATATATTTTGCATATTTGCATTTGAATTTCAGTTGCTCAAAAATCCATGAGTTGTTCATCTGTTACTTTACAAATTTTTCTTTTTCCTCTCATCCACTCACAGAATGACCACTTCCTCAACATTACTAATACTGTCCAAGTGTCATGGAATAGGTACCACCATTTAGCAGTGACAAGAAATAAAACAATTATTAATAGCTCTTCAGAATTGTTTGTTACTTAGTGAACCACTATGTAAAATATCGAAAATGAAGAGCAAAAGAAATGGATGAAAGAAGATATTGAATTGTCTGGAAGAGGGGAAGTTGAGAACAGGATTGTCAGTAGTTGGTGTTTATTAGTTTTACTTAATTCTTTAATAAGAGTCCAAAACATAGTATTTGGGTGCAATCTCAGGCTAATGCAGTACTTGGGTGCAATCTCTCTGCAGATAGAATGAATTCTTTTCATTTTCGAGATAAACCATTCATTATCACAATCCAAGTCTATGTCCCAACCACTAATGCCAAAGAAGCTGAACACCTACAAGACCTCCTAGAGCTAACACCAAAAAAAAGAAAGAAGTTCCTTTTATCACAGGCGACTGGGATGCAAAAGTGGGAAGTCAAGAGATACCTGAAGTAACAGGCAAGTTTGGCCTTGGAGTACAAAATGAAACTGGGCAAAGCCTAACAGTTTTGCCAAGAGAACGCACTGGTCATAGAAAATACCCTCTTCAAACAATGTTAGAGATGACTATACACATGAACCTCACCAGATGCTCAATACCAAAATCAGATTGATTATATTCTTTGCAGCCAAAGATGGAGAAGCTCTATACAGTCAGCAAAACAAGACCAGGAGCTGACTGTGGCTCAGACCATGAACTCCTTATTGCCAAATTCAGACTTAAGTTGAGGAAGGTAGGGAAAACCACTAGACCATTCAGGTATGACCTAAATCAAATCCCTTATGATTATACAGTGGAAATAAAAGAGATTCAAAGGATTAGATCTAATAGACATAGTGTCTCAAGAACTATGGACAGAGATTTCTAACAGTGTACAGGATCAGATCAGATCAGATCAGTCGCTCAGTCGTGTCCGACTCTTTGAGACCCCATGAATTGCAGCACGCCAGGCCTCCCTGTCAATCACCAACTCCCGGAGTTCACCCAGACTCACGTCCATCCAGTCAGTGATGCCATCCAGCCATCTCATTCTCTGTTGTCACCTTCTCCTCCTGCCCCCAATCCCTCCCAGCATCAGAGTCTTTTCCAATGAGTCAACTCTTCGCATGAGCTGGCCAAAGTACTGGAGTTTCAGCTTTAGCATCATTCCTTCCAAAGAAATCCCAGGGCTGATCTCCTTCAGAATGGACTGGTTGGATCTCCTTGCAGTCCAAGGCACTCTCAAGAGTCTTCTCAAACACCACAGTTCAAAAGCATCAATTCTTCGGCGCTCAGCGTTCTTCACAGTCCAACTCTCACATCCATACATGACCACAGGAAAAACCATAGCCTTGACTAGACAGACCTTTGTTGGCAAAGTAATGTCTCTGCTTTTCAATATGCTATCTAGGTTGGTCATAACTTTCCTCCCAAGGAGTAAGCGTCTTTTAATTTCATGGCTGCAGTCACCATCTGTAGTGATTTTGGAGCCCAGAAAAAGGAGGTGGTGATCAAAACCATCCCCAAGAAAAAGAAATGCAAAAAGGCAAAATGGTTGTCTGAGGAGGCCTTACAAATAGCTGAGAAAAGAAAAGAAGCAAAAAGCAAAGGAGAAGGAAAGATATACCTATCTGAATGCAGAGTTCCAAAAAATAGCAAGAAGAGATAAGAAAGCCTTCCTAAGTGATCGATACAAAGAAATAAAAGAAAACGACAGAATGCCAAAGACTAGAGTTCACCTCAAGAAAATTAGAGATACCAAGGGAATATTTCATGCAAAGATGGGCACAATAAATGACAGAAACGGTATGGATCTAACAGCAGCAGAAGATATTAAGAAGAGGTAGCAAGAACACAAAGAACTATATAAAAAGATCTTCATGACCCAGATAACCATGACAGTATGATCACTCACCTAGAGACAGACATCCTGGAATGTGAAGTCAACTGGGCCTTATAAAGCATCATGACGAACAAAGCTAGTGGTCAGCTGAGCTATTTCAAAGCCCAAAAGATGATGCTGTGACAGTGCTGCACTCAATATGCCAGCAAATTTGGAAAAGTCAGCAGTGGCCACAGGACTTGAAAAGGTCAGTTTTCATTCCAAGCCCAAAGAAAGGCAGTACTAAAGAATGTTTAAACTATTTCACAACTGCACTGATTTCACATACTAGCAAAGTAATGTTCCAAATTCTCCAAGCTAGGCTTCAACAGTACATGAAATTCCAGATGTTTAAGAGAAATTCCAGATGTCCAAGCTGGATTTAGAAAAGGCAGAGGAACCAGAGGTCAAATTGCCAACATCCAGTGGATCATAGAAAAAGCTAGAGAATCTCAGAAAAACATCTACTTCTGCTTCAAGGACTACATTAAAACCTCTGACTGTGTGGATCACAACAAACTGTGGAAAATTCTTAAAAAGCTGGGAATACCAGATCACCTTACCTGCCTCCTGCAAAACCTGTGTACAGGTCAAGAAGCAACAAGTAGAATTGGACATGGAACGACGGATTGGTTCAAAAGTGGGAAAGGAGAAAGTCAAGGTCATTAGGGTGGTGTCAACTGCACGTCTGAGTTTGTTGATATTTCTCCTGGTAATCTTCACTCCAGCTTGTGCTTCATCCATCCCTGGGAGCTCAGCTGGTAAAGGATCCGACTGCAATGCATGAAACGCCAGTTCAATTCCTGGGTCAAGAAGACCCCCTGAGAAGGGATACCCATTGCAGTATCCTTGGGTTTCCCTGGTGGCTCAGATGGTAAAGAATTCACCTGCAATGCGAAAGACCTGGGTTCAATCCCTGGGTTGGGAAGATCCCCTAGAGGAGAGCATGGCAACCCACTCCAGTATTCTTGCCTGGAGAATCCCCATGGACAGAGAAGCCTGGCAGGCTGCAGTCCATGGGGTCGCAAAGAATCGGATATGACTGAATGATTAAGCAGAGTACAAATCAAGGCTGCATATTGTCACCTTGCTTATTTAATTTATATGCAGAGTACATCATGTGAAATGCCAGGCTGGATGAAGCACAAGCTGGAATTAGGATTGCTGGGAGAAATATCAATAACCTCAGATACGCAAATGACAAAACCATTATGGCAAAAAGCAAAGAGGAACTAAAGAGCTTCTTGATGAAGGTGAAAAAAGAGAGTGAAAAAGCTGGTTTAAAGCTAAACATTCAAAAAACTAAGATCAAGGCATCCAGTCGAATTATTTAATAGCAAATAGATGGGGAAACAATGGAAACTGTGACAGACTTTATTTTTTGGGGCTCCAAAATCACTGCAGATGGTGACTGCAGCCATGAAATTAAAAGACGTTTGCTCCTTGGAAGAAAAGCTATGACCAACCTAGACTGCATATTAAAAAGCAGAGAAAAAGGTCTCTGAGCTGACAAAGGTCCATGTAGTCCAAGCTATGGTCTTTCCAGAAGTCATGTATGGATGTGAGAGTTGAATCATAATGAAGACTGAGTGCTGAATAATTGATGCTTTTGAACTGTGGTGTTGGAGAAGACTCTTCTTGAGAGTCCCTCGGACAGCAAGGAGATCCAGCCAGTCAATTCTAAAGGAAATCAATTCTGAATATTCCTTAGAAGGATGGATGCTGACACTGAAGCTCCAATACTTTGGCCACTTGATGTGAAGATCTGACTCATTAGAGAAGACCCTGATGCTGGGAAAGATTGAAGGCAGGAGGAGAAGGGAACAACAGAGGATGAGATGGTGGATGGCTTCACTGACTCAATGGACATGAGTCTGTGCAAGCTCTGGGGGACAGTGAAGGACAGGGAAGCCTGGCGTGCTGCAGTCCATGTGGTTGCAAAGAGTCAGACACGAGTGAGCAACTCAACAACAACTAACTCTTACCAGGTATAAGAAATAATTCAAATACAATGTCTAAAAACACAGAGGAAGTCAAATGAGCAGGTTAGGTCACTTTCTCTGCAATAAGCTCGGCAAACAGATTTCTCCAACTCACCTGCAGTCGTATTTTACCTTCAGCTCCAATTAGCCAAGGTAAAGTATATTGAAAGAAATAAGGCAAGTCTACTTCTACAGGGTGGAAAAAAAGCAAAACTAATATATACAAGGTCTATTCAAAATTTTTACCTACTAATAAAAAGCTTTCAAGCACATTTATAAGTTTTAAAGATATACTCCAGCTAAATGATCTGCACTAATATGGTAGCCAGTGATACAGCTGACCTAAAATGGCCATTTCTATTGTGAATAAGAAAATTGTTATGTTTACTAAAATTCATATCAACTTGAAATAAATGTATTAGAACATTTATTTCCATTTAACAAATATTTTTGGCAGTTAGGATATTCAGCTGTTATTCTTTTATTAAAATTAATGTGAAATTTCTGAATGCTCAGACATTCACATAATTCTTTGGGGTTTAAACAAAGACTTGATACTGTATGTGTGAAAAAACTACTTTTGTGCTACAAAATTACAGTCATTTTTTTCACAGGTATGAAAAGCTGCTTTTCTTAAAAAAAAAAAAAAAAATAAGACATTGTCAAACATTTAGAACCATGAGACAAATGTACACCTTTTTCCTCTTTTACAGTCTTTAATAGACAAGGGTTTAATTTAGCCACCTTCCATTTTACCTTTTTCATAAACAGAATTTTTTTACATATGTTCAAATCAATCAAGTACCTTGGAAAATACCTACAAAATAAGAATTATTAAACAAATGTTAGCTGAAAAAAAAGGAATAAACAATGAAGTACTAGTTTACTTTTTCTAATTATAGAAATACAAATCTGACCACTATTTCAATTCATTAGAATTGATGCTTTCAAACTATGGTGCTGAAGAAGACTCTTGAGAGTTCCTTGGACAGCAAGGAGATCAAAGCAGTCAATCCTAAAGGAAATCAACCCTGAATACTCATTGGAAGGACTGATGCCGAAGCTCAGGCTCCAACACTGGCCACCTGATGTGAGAACTGACTCATTGGAAAAGACCCTGATGCTGGGAAAGATTGAGGGCAGGAGGAGAAGAGGGCAACAGAGGATGAGATGGTTGGATAGCATCATCCACTCAATGGACATGAGTTTGAACAAACTTCAGGAGATAGTAAAGGACAGGGAAGCCTGGTGTGCTGCAGTCCATGGTGTTGCAGAGTCGGACATGACTGAGCGACTCAACAACAACAACAACCCACTATAATGGGCTTCCCATGTGGCACTAGTGGTAAAGAACCCAACTGCCAATGCAGGAGACTTAAGAGACATGGATTCAACCCACGGGTCGGGAAGATCCTCTGGAGGAGGGCACCGCAACCCACTCCAGTATTCCTGCCTAGAGAATCCCATGGACAGAGGACCCTGGCAGGCCAGTCTATAGGGTCTTAAGGAGTCGGACATGACTGAAGTAACTGAGCAGACACACACCCACTATAATATTTAGTTGATTGCTGCTGGTTCAGTTATAATTCAAAATTGATGCCACGACTGAAATAAATTAAATAGTAACCAAAAATATCTGAATAATATCCATACTGTCATTTCCCCCAATCACTATGAACCATCTGTATTGATGAACAAACATAGCAGCGTATTGTAGCTGTGGGCCAAACATTCCTGAAACATAAATTTTTTAAATTAAAGTATTAATTTCATGCCATCTCTTCTACTTACATTTTTAAAGAAAATAAAGGCTAGAGATTAATAACCTAAAAATGAAAATTTCAGAACAAATGAGTTACAAAAAAGAACAGCACAAATTCTAATTTCACAATTCCATCTTCAGTTTACAAAATATTCTTTGAACGTTATTATCTCACTTGATCCTCATAACAAACCCTGAAGATAAATGGACAAGTATTATTTTTTCTTTTCACTGTCTTGCAGATGAAGACACAGAAAGACAATGAATCTGCCCATCAACAGCTAAGTGGCTAAACTGTGTTTTGAATTCAGCTCCTCTGACTTCTAAGAGTCCAGGGTTCTCCCCAAGTCCCTCACAGCTACTACGTAATAATTCATCTAACAGGTACAAAGAGAAACTCAAAACCCATCAAACATTCCTAGGAATGCCCAAACACTGAAGGAATTCACATTGTGTGGCTAATATTTGTAAGTCAAGATTAGTCAATATCTAAGTGTCTCATCTGTGGTTTGGAGCTGCGAACAAATACCACATTAGTCAGCAAGACAAAATAAGTGAGAGAACAATTGCCGCTCCATGTCTATGAAAAAAGAAGTCATTCTTGGTTTGGTATGCTTAGCAGCTGGAAAAAAAAAAAAATGTACAACAAACTGAAAAGTAAAACAGAAATGAAAATGAATGCTGATGATTTCAAACTGAATATTCTGAATTGCAAATGTGGAAATACTGATTCAAATAGCACTATTTCATTAAACTCTATTAGAGGGAAAGCTTTAGGTGACTCACATAGATAAATTCGGAAAGAAGGGATTTCCCCATCACCCCCCACATTTTAAAATGTAAAACAAAAATACCAAACAAAACCAAGTTGTGATGTTACTTTAGAGATTTCCTACCATCTCTCTAAAACCTAAGACATACCAAGTCTGTAACTACTGATGCTCTTCTAAAGACTAAAAATCCGTAATAACTGAAGTACTAACTTTGTTTTTACTATGGTCATAACACAATGTAAATGTCATGAATTCTCCAAGTTTTGATATAATCAATATCTTAAGGGTTTATCATCAAAAATGGCAATAGGCATTAGAAATCCTAGAATATTACAGTTTTTTTAAACACTGATAATGCAAATTCCTTTGTTTCTGGGGCCAGAGCAAGCTGAAGGATGCAACAGCCAAAAAGAAAACCCTATTTATCAAAACTTCCTTTTTCAGTAATTCTAAGGGGCTGGTATTCACCACAACTCCTCTCAGATTTAGACATCTAATTAGAAACTGCATTTTTAATACTAGTTAATACATGTAAAGTATATGCATGTTGAACACATTAAAGAACAAAAGTTTTCTGGGAGCTTTTTCCATGGGAAAAAAAAATAAAGAAAACTCAACACTGTTCAAGTGGATCACTACCATCTGCCAGCATTTTATCTAAAATAAAACTGACTGAAAGAAGGCAAATATTAGGATCATGTTTCCACAAGACTGAATGCTTTTCAGGTACCTCAAATCTAAAACTGCCACTGTTTCTTCTTCTTGTGTCTATGTATATGTGTGTCTTCTTTTTTCTACTGCCAGTTCTAAATAACAAAATCAGACCAAAAAAGAAAAAAAAAAATGTATTACTTACATAAAATGAAAGTGTCAGTCACTCAATCGTGTCTGACTCTTTGCAACCCCATGAACTCCTCTGTCCATGGAATTCTCCAGTGGAGTGGGTTGCCATTTCCTCTACTCTTATGTTCAATACTCAAATTTCAGAGCACAATCTCAGTTTTTAACCTCTACTTCTCTTACTTGTCTTATATTTTCCAAAAAGTACTGCAAATAAAATATGAATGTCATTAAGTATTTTTAAATACTTGGAAAAAATAATAATACTGCTACTAAAATGATTACATAGTTCCCCTAATCATTTTTTATGAGCCCCTGAGTTAAACTCTTCATTTCCACCTGTTTCAAGAGTCAAGGATTCCCAAACCTTTGTGATAATGGCACTAGCTATTGCTTGAATTCCTGGCAACAATCTTCTTATAAAATGGTATAGAGAAGTATTTTTTCAATAAAAATGAATTGATGTTTCCTTGTTTTAAAATGTTTTAAAAATCCCCTTTGAGAAAACTGAAGACATTCAGCAATGTCACAAAATAAAAGCTAAGAATCACTACATCTGAATTAGAAACTCTACAATACAAACGGTACGCACACACACAGACATGCACCATATACTAATAATATATGCATTTAATATAATTGGACTTCATGAAAAAAGTTTTCATTTTATTTAAGGTTATGATGGAGTCAAAACAAAAACACCAATGACAAGAAAACTAGTTCACATTCTTAGCCACTTTCATTTTCTGAAAATCACCAAAACAGTTTGTATACAAATAAATATCTCAATACACAGAAAAACAGACTATTGGCTAAAAATCCCCTATATTTTCAGATCTACTATTGTAGTGAAAGATAGGTTACCACGTGTGCAGATTTCCTAGAAACATATTAGTATCTGACAGCTTTAGAAAGGCTGATTCAAGTGAACACTGTCCAAAGAGTACAGGAAAAAATAAAGAAGTAAAAGGAATAGAACTATATCCAAGAAATTCCATTCCTAAAGCATACTGCCTTATTCACCTTTTTATCATTTGTGTCTGGCCCACAGCGTGTGTTCTTCAAACAGACGCCTTGCCAATCCAGACCACTGAGGAAGACACTGGCTTTCCTAAACTGACTGCAAGTTGAGTGACAACCACAGCTTCACTCATTCATTTCTACTTTGGGATTCAGCATAGATACACTTAATACGTGACTTTTTCCTTTTTTTGAGGGGAGTGGGTGATAAGTTTGAGAGGTTAATACCAAGTAGTGAATTTCTCATTGATTATGTGTGTGTGTGTATGTAATATGGACACACACACACACATACATGTGTGTGTATATATATATATATGTTATAAATTTTATTAAGTGTTACATTAATTCTTTAAAGAAAAGTAAGTTTTGTTGCATTGAAGTACATGGAATAACTTAAAATGCTGCCAAAGTAAACCCACTGATTTCGGTTTAATGGGTAAATATGAATGATTTACAACTGCTGCTGCTGCTAAGTCGCTTCGGTCGTGTCCGACTCTGTGCGACCCCAGAGACGACAGCCCACCAGGCTCCCCCGTCCCTGGGATTCTCCAGGCAAGAACACTGGAGTGGGTTGCCATTTCCTTCTCCAGATTTACAACTAGCATAGCTATTTAAAAAATAATTATAATAAAGTAGTTTGTGCTCTCTGTGATTTTACCTAAATTAATTTGTATATAAAAAAATTTTTTTCATAGATAGGATAAGGGTAAATTTCAATTTAGTTCCTAGACAAATTTTAAAACTGGTGAAATGCAAATATAAATTTTATTCATACTATTTCCTTCACCTTTATCATCCCTACTATCATTATTCTCATTCAGAATCTACTTCTACTTTAGATGTTAAGAATCCAATAGCCATCTCTACCCTCCTAATTGTCCTGTACACAGTTTTCCTTACCTCACTCCCATGTTCGACTGCAGTACTCAATGTAATTTACCTGCAAAACAGGTAAATCACAGTGAGTGATTTACCTCTTCTTCAGATAGCAGCAGTGCAATTTCCTTTTGCTCTCTTGCACTCAGTTCAAAAGGTTTGGAGGAGGTCAACCCCATAGTGGCCATGTGAGTCTGGGTCTGGCCAATCATGACATTAAATGTTGTCACAGTAATAAATTCAAAGACCACACAATTTAAAAAAAAAAGTCCTTCCACTCAATCTGGGACTTTGGTTTCAACTGTCAAAAGAGAGGTACACTCCTTCAGATAGGGTAACTAAGCAGGTGAGAGGTAAGTTCAGCTCTGGGAAAGATCCATTTGGAGAGAGCCACACCAGAGGAAAGGAGAGTCAAGAAAACAAGAGGCCTGATGAATCACTGGATCCAGCTTTGCTTGGAGTCACTCTGGACTTTCAGTTACATGAGCCAATAAATTTTCCCTTATGTTTAAGTGATTCTGAATTGGAGTGTATTATATGCAACTAACAGGGTCCTGAGTAAGACAGCCTTCAAAGGATGGATGCATGCAAGCTAAGTCGCTTCAATCGTGTCTGGCTCTTTGTGACCCTTTGCGACTACAGCCTGCCTGGCTCCGTTGTCCATGGCACTCACCAGGCAAGAACACCGGAATGGGTTGCCTTGCCCTCCTCCAGGGGATACTCCTGACCTATAAATCCATCCCACGTCTCTTACATCTCCTGCATTAGCAGGTGGGTTCTTTACCACTACTGCCAGCTGGGAAGCCCCTTCAAGGGATACTCATAGCCTAAAGCAAAAGCTCTCTAAATTCTTAACCTTGAATTCAAGAATGCTCATGAACTAGATAAAATTTGCCTTATCCTCCCAATCTGATGTCCCACAATTCTTCCTAGCTCAGAACATGTTTATGTTAAACCAAGATTTTAGAGATTGATTGTTCTGTGTAAGGTCTATAGTAACATCTTCAGTATTTAGTGTACCTGTATTGTGTTCTATGCCCTGTAAAGACATACAGCTAATCCAAAGGTTAGCCACATTCTCTTTGAAAAAGCAAATATAATCATGAAATCCTGAGGCTGGAACAGAATATCCAAACAACTAATAAGTTATATCAGAACAACTTAAAAGATATAAACACTACTGGAAAGACTTATTGCTTAAGCCTCTTAATTCTAAAAATAAAAGTAAAATGTTCAAGAAGATATACAAGCAAGACAGAAAATAATTTCTGTATTAAATAAAGCAGTGGTTGATAACAAAGTTGAATGAGAGAATAAATTTGTCTTTGTCTTAGAATTCCTTAAATCTTAATCTTGATTTTAATGCCTTATTTATAATATCATAGAACTCAATGGAAGAAACTAAAATCTTTAATTACAGATGGAAAAAAATAAGACTTTAAGGTTAAAAAAATTACTTTTCAAGGTCAAACAATTAATTGATGGCAGAGTTGGGATTAGAACCCAGAAGTGCTGATTATCCTACAGTAGTGTATTATTTCTTTCCAACATGAGTGATTTATAGTCTTTTAATGAACACTTTCATGTATATGTACATGTAAATATATTTTATTTAAGATTATCTGAAGATGCATTCTTGGACAGAGTATAAACCAGAGACACAAACAGACAGGCCTAAATGGACCAGTTAAGTAACATAAATCTAGAAACAAGTCAGTATAAAGCAATGGTAACTAGTTGTACTTGTGACCAAAACAAAGAATGTCTGTCTGTCTTAAAAGAAGTTAAAAATTAAAAATGCTTAAATAATTGGGTGGCCAAGCTAAACACTTCTTTGGGCCAAATTCTAATCTCTCATTTATCTTATAGCTTCCACACCATAAATTAAAAGCCCACTCTTCATGGGTGGCCACTAACAAAATTAAAAAGCCTTAAATACAATAATGTGAAATTTTATAAAATATCTCATACATATTCTAGATTCTATAAACTTTCCTGAACTAAGAAACATTTCTTTTTTTCCAGAAACATTTTTATACAGGGGAAATTCCAGAAAATTATATTTTTTATTATCAAAATTTACATAATGAATGATGACTGATTTCATGGTATGATTAATACAGCCCATAAAAATAAGTGAGTAAGTGTATAAGGAATTCTTTAGTTTAATCCCATAATACTGAGGCCCTTAATACACAGGCCCTTAAATGTTTCTAAGCAGTTTCTGTGTAGGAGATGATATCCCTGGACACAGGATTCTAGTAGTGCTAAAGGCAGAGGAAAAAAAAAAAACAGCAAATTAGCAAAGCCAATTGCAACTATACTTTGTTTGTATTTTCAAAACCTCAGATATGAAAGCATTCATTCAACCGTATTTACTCAACAGCTACTATCTGCTAAGAAGCATATTAAATACTGGGGATAAAAATGGTAAACAAGACAACTATGCCCCTTCTCATCATGGGACTTAAAGAAAAAATCAAACAAAGAAAATAATTACAAATCATATGCAATGTAATTGCAGAGTGGAGAGAAAAAAAGGATGCTGAAATAGAGACAGGGTGATCAGGCAAGGCCCCTCTGAGAAGGGGAAGGATGGAAAAGGTAAGTAAAGGTGTGGAGAGCAGGCATGAGTTAGTGTACCCAGCTACAGGACCGGCAAGGAGCAACAGGACGTGAGGCAGGAAAGAGTTACTGTTTCTGAATAAGAGGACAGGCCAGTGTCGTTACTACAGGAGATCAGTGAGTTGCCGGGGCTGAGAGATGAGGGTGCAGAGGCAAGCAGGGCCCTGTGAGTCCTGGGTGTGATCTGGACTCTCATATATGCAAGAGGAAGTCACTGATGGTTTTTAATTCGGGATTATTTAATACAAGCTCTTAGTATAGCAACTGGATATACAGGCACTAAACTGTCTTTCATCAACAGAGTTTACTAAATGCTTACTAAGTATCAGCACTGTGTGTCCCCATTTGTCAAACCTGCCTTTCCATCAGCAGTATCAGATTAGGCACTGGCTCTTTTTCTTTTTTTAAATAAAGGATACTTGCTTTACAATGTTGTGTTAGTTTCTGCTGTACAACAAAGTGAACCAGCTATATGTATACATATATCCCCTCCTTCTTGGACCTCATTTACCATCCATCCCTAACCAACCCCCCTAGGTCATCACAGAGCACCGAGCCAAGCTCCCTGTGCTATAAAGCAACTTCCCACCAGCTATCTATTTTCTGCATGGTAGTGTATATATGTCAATGCCACTTTCCCAATTTGTTCCACCCTCCTCTTTGCCCCACACCCCACCCCCATGTTTACATGTCCATAATAGGCATCTGTGTCTCTATCAGTTCAGTTCAGTTGCTCAGTCGTGTCCGACTCTTTGCGACCCCATGAACTGCAGCACGCCAGGTCTCTCTGTCCATCACCAACTCCCGGAGTCCACCCAAATCCATGTCCATCGAGTCAATGCATCCAACCATCTCATCCTCTGTCGTCCCCTTCTCCTGCCCTCAATCTTTCCCAGCATCAGGGTCTTTTCAAATGAGTCAGCTCTTCGCCTCAGGTGGCCAAAGTATTGGAGCTTCTGTTCAGCATCAGTCCTTCCAAAGAATATTCAGGACTGATTTCCTTTAGGATGGACTGGTTGGATCACCTTATAGTCCAAGGGACTCTCAAGAGTCTTCTCCAACACCACAGTTCAAAAGCATCAATTCTTCGGCACTCCGCTTTCTTCATAGTCCAACTCTCACATCCATACGTGACCACTGGAAAAACCATAGCCTTGACTAGATGTACCTTTGTTGGTAAAGTAATGTCTCTGCTTTTTAATATGCTGTCTAGGTTGGTCATAACTTTCCTTCTAAGGAGCAAGCGTCTTTTAATTTCATTGCTGCAATGACCATCTGCAGTGATTTTGGAGCCCAGAAAAATAGGTTCATCTGTACCACTTTTCTAGATTCCACATATACACATTAATATAAGTTCTTAATACATGCTGATGAAGGGGGTAAAATGGAAAAATGTTTAGAAAAGAGCCAAAAGAAAACCAGTCTGGGGGAAATTTTAGGCAAACCATCCTTCCCCCAGCCTTCTCTCAACTACTTATATTCAATCACAGAAATTTCTCCTAAAAAGGGAGTATTAAGTTGTGATGATCAGCATGAGACAGTAAGCAAGGAGAAACACAGGAAAGACTGTTTACAGGAAAAAAAATTTACTAAAATAGAGGATTATGCTCTTTAGAAAGAAAGGATAATGGAAGAGACATGCAGCACTTTTGTGAGCACAAGGCCTCATGCTTTCTGCCTGCAGTTATTCTTGTGGGCTGGCTGGTCAGGAGGCTAGCAGGTCCATCATGTGAAAGAACCACAAAGTATAAACTAAGGAAAGATGGGGAATAATTGGTCATTTACTAAACAGGACAATGTGTCCAAAGTCGGCTTGCTGTTCTTCAGTCACTCAGTTGTGTCCAACTCTTTGTGACCCCATGCACTGCAGCATGCCTGGCTTCCCTGTCTTTCACTATCTCCCAGAGTTTGTGCAAACTCATGTCCATTGAGTTGATGGCCAGCCATCCCATCTTCTGTCATCCCCTTCTCCAAGGAAGTCAGTGAGCATGAAAGCTCTCCTAAGAGAGGTGGCTTAAGAGAAGGGAAGGATGCCAGAACTCTGTGCTCACCTATAGAGCTCCTAACGCAAACATATTTCATTGACTAAGACCTTAATAAAGCAGAAACACCTTCTGCAATAAACAAATGTCAGGAGTGGAAGTACAATGAAAATAAGTAAAAACAACTAGATTAGAAGCACTCTAAGATTCGATTCACGGTTTCAATTGTTATATAAAAAATAAGCCTGTTACTTCTAAAAGCAAAATTATGAAGGTCCTTACTCTACAGCCAAAACATTTTTAAACAAGCATGATTTTTCATCCACTTAAGGATATTTAGGGAATTTTTTTTTTTTGCCTTTTCCATTTCCTTCATTAAAAATAATGATTTTCTCTCCTTTGTAAAAGTTTAATAAAACATCAAGTTTGTCTTTTAAAATACAGTTGTCAGATTTCAAAAGATTAAACATATGAAAGATTTACCCCACAGGTCTTTAAGGTAAGGGTCTGTTTAAAATAATATTGTACATAAAGATGCACTGTTACCTGGGGCTGTATAGAATCTTAAATGCGAAATTTTATTTTATCTTTAAAATATGCTAGAAGGAGTATTAAAAACATGCATCTGAAGTTGCACTGTTGCGCTTAACTCTTTGGAAACAGTGGGTTCACAATGCATGCTACTAACTATACAAACACTTTTGAATTAGCAGTCAACGGTGAGAATAAACTACGAACTGCATAACAAGAAAACTTTTTTTTCCCCTGCTACTGGAATATTTTACTTCTTGACAGCACTGAAGAAGAAACACAGAGAAAAGCAGAAAAGATACAGTCTGGAAACTCTCCTTTAGGATGCATGTAATATGGTTAATTTCCAGTTGTGCAATGAAGGATATAATTTAAGTGTTAGTCGTTCATGTATGTGTGCATGGCTTTGAAAACGAGAGAGAGAGAAGCGGGAAACCAGAGAAAAATAGTGAAATAGAGACTGAATGGCCAGTTATTTGGTTTTCAGTATTACACTATTTTTGAAGTATTAGGTCAGTTATATTTTCAACATCAAGTCCAGATGGTTTTATACTGCCAATCAGAGGAAAGTTCACTGAAATGAAATTTTGTGAACAAAGCCCTAAGTGCCATACAAATACTAGAAAGCTGCTGTGTGTACTGCCTGGACACAAGAGCAGACAGGTAGGAAAAAAAAAGAAAGAGAGAGAGAATCCCACAGTTAGGCATTACAGGATATGAAAGCTGGCTGGCTGGGCAACAATGATGAGGAAAACTTTCGGCCAGTTCTCATAAAATGCAAGAGTCACATATGGGTCAGACTATGGGATGCTGTATCACACCTACTGTCATTATTATTTACACAGTGTCAGAACATCATCCAAACCCCAAGAAGTGCATGCAACTGATAATGATATAAGGACAGTGAGCTGGGCAGTACTGGAAGCTACCTCCCGCCATTTATAAACCAAGTGGAGAACTTCACAGTATAGCAGTTTGAGGACAATTTGGGAATGGCAGGTACTGAGCATCCCAAACCAGAATGTTATCTGTCTTCATGAGTCTATCCTATAATTTTAAAAAAGGAAAACCTCACGAGAGGAAAATTCAAATGATGAGCGACTTCTATGGCTAAAAGCTAGAGACGAGCTGCAAATGAGAAAATTCTCCTAACAGTTAATAAATACATTTGAAAAATTAGACAAAGTGGATAATTTCTTAGAAAAGCATAACTTGTTAACACCCTACTCAAAATGAAATGGAAAATCTGAATGGAATATCTTTAAAGATATTGTCACATCAACTAAAAAATCTCCCCATTAACAGACAGGGACTGGGTCCCTGTGCAGGTCGGTTTATACAGTGCTACCTTGCCTCTTTCAGACTTGTGTTACATGACATCAAGTGCTCAGTTTTGCAGGTTTTCTGTTTCTTATAGCCATACAAGTCCTAACTGGTACTGATTATCATTATGATTTTTCCTTTCTCTACTCCCAACCCTTGAACCTGGAAAGATTTTTCATCTCCATTTTATACATATATATATATATATATATATATTTGTTGTTGTTGTTTAGTCACTGAGTCATATCCAACACTTTTGTGACCCCACGGGGCCCCTCTGTCAATGGGATTTCCCAGGCAAGAACACACTGGAGTGGGTTGCCATTTCTTTATACAGGGGATCTTCCCAACCCAGAGGTCAAACCCACATCTCCTGCTTGGCAGGTGAATTATTTACCACTGAGCCACAAGGGAAGCCCATATGTTTGTGTTTGTGTGTGTGTGTGTGTGTGTGTGTGTGTGTGCGCTTTCAATTTCACTATTTTTTGCTATTTTTATTTTTCCTTCCCAGTACTATGCCTAGATTCAAGTAAGAAGGGCCCTACCCTCGCTCGGCCATAAGCTTTAGAAAGTCCTGAGTGTCACAATTACAATAACAATAATGATAATAAATCTATTAAAGACGATGTGGCTTTGTCACTTTAGATGCAACCCACATTGTGACATGCAGTATGTTCACTATGACTCAGTTCTATTTTTTAGTATCCATGATAATTTCTTCTGTGATCCATGAATTATTTAGAATTATGCTTTTATTTCCTGACTTACAGGGTTTGGAGGAATCTTTGTTAATGATTTCTCTAGTGTTCGCACTTGGGCATGATTTCATCTGAGGGGCGATGGAGGGTTGCTTGGGGCATGCTGCCCACAGCTCCTTCTGCAGGCAAAGGGCTGTTGAGACCGACAGCAGGAAGCTGACCAGGGCGCACGCGGCAGGAGAAAGGAGGAGGGGAGTGGGTGGGGCACCGACAGCCCCCGCCCCACTGATCCCCCGGCAACTCTCTTCATTCATTTCCAGTGGGGAGTGGGTGGGGCACCGACAGCCCCCGCCCCACTGATCCCCCGGCAACTCTCTTCATTCATTTCCAGTGGGGAGTGGGTGGGGCACCGACAGCCCCCGCCCCACTGATCCCCCGGCAACTCTCTTCATTCATTTCCAGTGCACTCTTCCGCTGCTCCGTTCTTAGAACCCCCTTTCTTGGTACAAAAGATAGCATCCAGTAACACTGTTTGTCACCTTACCTTTGGTCCCTTGTCTTGGAGAGGTTCCGATAAGAGGATATGGAAAGCTTCCTAATTCAGGTTAACTCTGCCCAACATTTCATTTCAAGAATGTAACATGTAACAACTCAGTTAACCTGTCCTCTTTATGAAAACTAAGCAACCACAGCTTCAAAGCTAGGTGATCACCCTAATTTCCACAACCCTCTACGGGTTCTCTCTCACTGTGCTCGCTATGAACTTAAAAGGAAATGTATTTCATTTTACAAAATGTATCCACATGCTTTAGACAGAGAGGGTTTTCAGAGAACTAAGGAGCTACAGCCTCGCAGCCCTTCATCAGACATTGCTGACAGCCCAGTGTTTTGTCCTCCAGCTGTCGCCTCCCAGTTGTAGAGATCATAACCGCAGTCAAACACAGGGAAGGGGAGATGGCTTTCCCTTTTTATAAAACGAAAAAAAAAAAAAAAAGAAAACTGAGTTGGAAGAAACCCCAGAAGTCATCTACTTAAATCAAAATTTGCCAGAATCCAGCACTAGCTTCAAAGCAAAGCCTGGACAATCTGCCAGAGAACGGGCTCATCACAACTGACTCAGGTCTGTCGAGCTTCACTCCCAAGTGCTGGGTACTTAGCCACCCCAAAGAAAACTGACTCTGTCAACAAGGAAGAAGGGCAGTTAAGTGGGCAATGATCAGTATCTGCTACAATACCTCAGACGGAATTAAAATATAATGGCAAGCATCAGAGAGTGAACAAAAAATAATTTTAAGTTAAGACTGATTCTTTCAGTTTAGTAAAGATACTTCTTTAGTAAAGAAGGAAAAAAGAATGAAATATCTTTGATGCCTACCCTAGGTATATTTTAAGAAAGTAGAAATGCTTGATCCTGGGACAAATGACTCATACATTTCAGAACATGAAATTGAGGCCCATCCTCAGAAACATTTTTCTGCATTCTGTGAAGTTTCCAGAAGGCAAAGCTTTAATATAACCTAATAATTACCAAACTACTCTTGAGAAAAATAAACCACGGAGCTTTTGTAATCTGTAATAAAAATTAAACAGCTCTAAATGTGAATCATGATGTATTCCTTTCGTCGTCAAGATAAAGCAAATCGAACTGATTAATTAGGCTGGAGAATTTATTCTTTTACTAATAAAATATTACCCAGATAACAAGCTTATAAAAACAATGACTACATGTACAGATGTTAAAAAAAAAGTAACCTGTGTACCTACATTCCAGGTCATTCTCATCAGATAAATTCCTACTAGTTAAGAGTAGTTTTTGCCTAGTATGCAATATTGGTGCTTACTCATTTTATCTTTATGAATTTTGGTGACTTCATTTGACCAATGTACAATTAGAGTAAGCAAACAGAAATCAAGACGATTTCATATTTTTAAAAGTCTCTAGAGAGATTAGATTTATCTGGTATAACAAAATGTAATTCTTGCACTTTAATCTAGAATTGAGTGAGCATATTTTTTTAACTTAGTATAAGTTTGCAAGCTGCTGCTATTTTTCTAAAAATGAAAAGGTTATTTGGTAAAGAGTAGATAAGTTAACCCTAGTCAAATATAACTGTAAGTTAGACTAGTGAGGTATATCTTTTAGTGAAGTCTGATTAGGTTAACAAGTACCATTAACTGCAGCTTAAATAGTTGAGCTTGAAAGACCACAGATACCGCTGATAGGACCTGGAGCTTATGGCTATACATTATCATATTCCAAAAACCTACCACCCAAATAAGACTGCTTCAAAAACCAATATGATGTTCATCCTCAAATGCTTCAGACCTCAAACAGTGGGAAAGCCATGCGCATAGAAGTGTTTGTCTGCATGCTATCCATACACATGTATTTGTGATATAATAATTCCATTCAGAAATACTGCATAATCAAAATGAAATCTAATAGCAGATAGAAAAATGGTTCATTTCAATGTTCAAATCACTGTACAAATGTATCATATCATTTGGTACATATGAATGTATTATATCAAATGGTAATGTTAAATGAAAATGTGCCATAAAGCCAACCTGATCACTTGACCTTAAGTAATATAATGCAAATGGTGCTGCAAAAACACAATTAAATGAGATGTGAAAGCAACTATAAACAGTCAGATCTTAACACAGCAATATGCTTGTCACTGCCCTTAAGATTTGTTATCGATACATGCACTGAAATTTCTAATACTACTAGTGAATCTACAATACTCACTTGGTGACACCAGAATATAAAACATTAAATTATGTAAGGAAAAATACACTTTAGATTAGAAAAATACAAAATTCTCAACATGCCCTCCAACAGTTTTTACCTTTAAATTCCAAGCAACATGGCTTGAGCGTTCACTGCTGTTTCATCCGACAATCTGAATTCTCAGAGGTGATGCATGGCTTTCATATACCAAATGGGCTGTTTTCTGAATCCCCCAAATTACTACTAAGCACAGCAACCTACATTTAAATCTCAAGCTGCTCTCTCCCTTGTCACTGCTCCACCCTACAAGCAGCAGCAGATGGATACGGCTGCTGAAGCCAAGGTGGGCACTGCAGCTTGCAATGTGCCCTCACTCTAACAACCTGTCTCGAACTCCATTCATTATCAGTCTGGCACTCCTCACTCCTGCCGACATCAATGCAGCCCTACACAGAAGGGTCCAGCGTGGTAAGAACATGGATATGTAAACCACAGTAGGATAATCATCTACTACTTAACCATCAGGAGACACACGGCAATAGGGATATTCCAGGGGGATTTCATTGTACTTGTTTCCTTAAAATGGAATCAGTAGTTCCCATTCAGCTTTTCTCATGAGACTTTCTAACAGGTCCCCATAGTTCCCACTGCCTGACGATGCAAAATTCAAAACTGAGATCTGTGTCCCCAGTCTGTGTCCCCAAATCTATTCATCCTTCCAGAGTAAGCAAAGGTGACCAACTCTATAAAACGACCTCCAATTTGTCACAGTCAAAATCAACTTCTCCCCTTTTCATACTCTTATAGCACTTGCATATCCATCTTTAACTGAATAGTCTATAAAAACCTGTAAGAGTTATATTCATCTTGGTCATATCCATCTTTCCAACCTGAGCTCCTAGTACAGAGCAGATACCCTAAAACAGCATACTCACTCAAAGAGGCATGAGAGGTTATGGAAGTTAAAAAAAAAAAAACAAGTATGCACAAGATCAACTCTCATCTCAGGCCAAAAAAATGTCATCATACACCCACATGTGCATGTGGTAAAAGGACAAGACAAATAAGAAGAGGCATGTAGGGTCTAAATGAGGCCACATTCCTACCAGCCAGGTGTCCTCAGAATATCAGTGTACCCGGCTGCTTTGCTGTCTCTACAGGAATAGCTACTGTAGTCATACTGACCAATTACACAGTTGGAGGAAATCTCACAGAGGCCAACAGAGTAGCAGGCTCCTTAGAACAGGTGCATTTGAAATAGGCTGGAGACACAGCCTGGGTTTTAATTACCTGTAATGCTCACTGGTGGGAATATTCTGAGAGAAGTACAAAGCTGATGTCCTTGCTCTCCAGTGCCATTTCTTTGCAGGCAGGGTATAAAGGACAGAGTCTTCTAACTCTTCTTGAAGCAGATCCACCAGCTGTTTATGGGACCCACCATAGAATGCCTCAAGGATGAGAATACTCATTGGCCCTTTCAAACCTTCACAGATCCTAGATATTAAGAAAAAAAAAATTCAAACATACATATATGTATGTATAACTGTTTTAAAATAAATATGTTCAAATATTATATCCAGAAAGCAAATAAAATCATTTACAGACACATTTTTAAATAGGTTTATTCTTTTTTATTTTATGGTATCTTCCCCTCTTTTAACATTTATTTATTTTTGGCTGCATCAAATCTTAGTTGTGGCATGTGGGATCTTTCATTGAGGTATACAGGCTTCTCCCTCGTTGTGGCTCATGGGCTCAGGTGGCCTGCAGCATATGGGATTTTAGTTCCCCAAAATGGGATCAAACCCACGCCACCTGCACCAGAAGCTGGACTCCCAACCACTGAGCAACCAGGGAAGCCCCTGTTCCACTTTTTTTGTAAATATGTAACATGAGATTTGTATTTGGGAATCAATATTTTTATACCATTTATGTTCATAAGAGGAAAGAAAGATGGTTTATTTTTCTGATTTCTGTTTTCTTCATGTCCTAAGATTACTTCCAAACGACTCAGTTTCTTCTCCTATCCCAGGAAGTTTAAAGTCCCCTCCTACTGCGATGTCTCATTTCCTGGATGGAATGGCTGTGACCCTGACTCAGTAACCTCAGCACTACCTTGGACTACAGTTCTATCTGGACTTGGACAGTCACTGAACTCATGTCCTAACTAAGAATGCCACTACTAGAGTCCTTCATTTGTATGGCCCATTCCAGTTCAGGAATTCTCTGATTCTGGAACACTCATGTTAATCCATTTATCAATTCATCAGCTACCAGTGCCCCCAATGGATCCATATTTAGAAGAACACACACTCATACTCAAATATCAACTCTCTAGTGTTAAAAATCTTTAGGATACAATTTCTTGAGACACTTGGCCACTTCCTCACTATTATCAATATCCCACCCCCAAAGAAGATGCAAAAAATAAGGTAAAGGTACATGCTTATCAACACCAAAGTTTCTACAATCTTTCTTTAAACAACAAAAGCAATAGGTTAAGAGCAATAGGTAACACTGCTACTAAAGATGTGGTAAAATTTTCATCACAAAGAATTGGCTGTCAAGCAACTTTTTACTTTAATAATACGACTTTTGCTAATGTGCTCAGTGAAATAAAAATATATGTATGTATATAAAAACTTATATATGCATTTCAAATTACATGCTATTTCCTATAAGAAATAAACTAGAAATATCACTCAGTATGTAACAACTACATTGTTTAAAAAATATTCCACGTTTGAATTCTCTTTTATGACTTAAGTAAACACCATTCATTAAGCAGCATATTGCTTTCTGTAATAATGCTGCTGCACAAAATTATTAGTCCCCAAAACTCAATGATGATCCTAAGAAAACTGTGCTTTACCTTGCTCAGTCAAGGCAATGTCTGCTTAAATTGAATTTCAAAGCAGAAAGTCTCAAATGGTTCTCAAAGAAGTAACTGAAGTGAAAAATCATTTCTTGATATCTAAATCATCCAAAGAGCATTTTGGGGGAAGAATACAAACGTATTTCACTTATATGCAAAATAGGAAGCAGTGTTCCTCATGCGGGAAAGGCATGAAACCTTGGGTCAGGATGATACAGGTTCGAAGGTCAGCTCTGTCACATCCTAGCTGTATGATCTTGAACAAGTTACCTAACATTGCAGGACTTAGTCTCACCTTTTCTAAAATGAGGATAATAGTACTAACCTCAGAAATGTGTTGTGAGGATAAAATTGAAGCACCGTAGCTGACAAACAGTAATTAGGTACTTCCCAACCAGCACCCCACCTCCACCCCCAGCCTCTGCACCACAACCAATCCCCCCACCTCCCCAGGTATTAGGCTAAACCAATTGTGTGTGTGTGTGTGTGTGTGTGTTGGAGAAGGTGATGGCACCCCACTCTAGTACTCTTGCCTGGAAAATCCCATGGATGGAGGAGCCTGGTAGGCTGCAGTCCATGGGGTTGCTAAGAGTCAGGCAATACTGAGCAACTTCACTTTCACTTTTCACTTTCATGCATTGGAGAAGGAAATGGCAACCCACTCCAGTGTTCTTACCTGGAGAATCACAGGGACGGGTGGGCTGCCGTCTCTGGGGTCGCACAGAGTCGGACACGACTGAAGCGACTTAGCAGCAGCAGCAGCAGTGTGTGTGTGTGTGTGTGTGTGTGTGTGTTAGTTACTCAGTCATGTCCAGTTCTTTGCAACTCCATGGACTATATAGCCTACCAGGCTTCCCTGTCCATGGGATTCCCCAGGCCAAGAATACTGGAGTGGGTTCCAATCCCTTCTTCTGGTGACTTTCCTGACTCAGGGATCTAACTCGGGGTCTCTTGCATCCAGGCAGACTCTTTAGTCTGAGCCACCAGGGAACTTAAGGAGTAAAGATAGAATCCTCCAGCATTTTCAAATCAGTTCTTTTCAATCACAGGTCCCTATTCACCAAGGAAAGGAGAATAGGCAATTGAAAGGCAGTGGGTGTTAGATTCAGTGGATTAGATTTGATAGAGTACATGAAGAACTATGGACAGAGGTTTGTGACATTGTACAGGAGACAAAGATGAAGACCATTTTCAAGAAAAAGAAATGGAAAAAGGCAAAATGGTTGTCTGAGGAGGCCTTACAAATAGCTGAGAAAATCAGAGAAGCAAAAGGCAAAGGAGAAAAGGAAAGATACACCCATTTGAATGAAGAGTTCCAAAGAATAGCAAGGAAAGTTAAGAAAGCCTTCCTATGTGATCAATGTAAAGAAAAGGGGAAAACAATAAAATGGGAAAGACTAGCGATCTCTTCAGGAAAATTAGAGATACCAAGGGAACATTTCATGCAAAGATGGGCACAATTAAGGATAGAAATGGTATGGACCTAACACAGAAGATATTAAGAGGAGCTGGTAAGAATACACAGAAAAACTATACAAAAAAGATCTTCATGACCCAGATAACCATGTGTGATCACTCACCTAGAGCCAGACATCCTGGAGTCTGAAGACAAGTGGGCCTTAGGAAGCATCACTACAAACAAAGCTAGTGGAGGTGATGGAATTTCAGCTGAGCTATTTCAAATCCTAAAAGATGATTCTGTGAAAGTGCTATACTCACTACGCCAGCAAATTTGGAAAACTCAGCAGTGGCCACAAGACTGGAAAAGGTCCATTTTCATTCCAATCCCAAGGAAAGGCAATGCCAAAGAATGCTCACACTACCACACAATTGCACTCATGTCACACGCTGGCTAAGTAATGCTCAAAATTCTCCAAGCAAGGTTTCAACAATACATGAACTAAGAAATTCTACATGTTCAAGCTGGATTTAGAAAAGGCAGAGGAACCAGAGATCAAATTGCCAACATCCGATGGACCACACAAAAAGCAAGAGAGTTCCAAAAAACATGTACTTCTGCTTTATTGACTACACCAAAGCCTTTGACTTTGCAGATCACAAAAAGCTGTGGAAAATTCTTAGAGATAAGAATATCAGACCATCTTACCTGCCTCCTGAGAAAACTATATGCAGGTCAAGAAGCAACAGTTAGAACCAGACATGGAACAACAGACTGGTTCCAAATTGGGAAAGGAGTACATCAAGGCTGTATATTGTCACCCTGCTTATTTAACTTATATGCAGAGTACATCATGAGAAATGCTCGGCTGGATGAAGCACAAGCTGGAATCAAAATTGCCAGAAGAAATATCAATAACTTCAGAGACGCAGATGACGCCACCATTATGGCAGAAAGTGAAGAGAAACCAAAGAGTCTCTTGATGAGGGTGAAAGAGGAGAATAAAAAGCTGATTTGAAACTCAACATTCAAAAAACTAAGATCATGGCAACTGGTCCCACCACTTCACGGCCAATAGATGGGGAAACAATGGAAACAGTGGCAGACTTTATTTTTTTGGCCTCCAAAATCACTGCAGACGGTGACTGTAGCAATGAAGTTAAAAGATACTTGCTCCTTGGAAGGAAAGCTATGACCAATCTAGACAGCACATTAAAAAGCAGAGACATTACTTTGCCAACAAAGGTCCATCTAGTCAAAGCTATGGTTTTTCCAGTGGTCATGTATGGATGTGAGAGTTGGACTGTGAAGAAAGCTGAGCACCGAAGAATTGATGCTTTTTCACTGTGGTGTTGGAGAAGACTCTTGAGAGTCTCTTGGACTGCAGGGAAATCCGACCAGTCCATTCTAAAGGAGATCAGTCCTTAACGTTCATTTTAAGGACTGATGCTAAAGCTGAAACTCCAGTACTTTGGCCACCTGATAGGAAGAACTGACTCCTTGCAAAAGACCCTGATGCTGGGAAAGATTGAATGCAGAAGGAGAATGGGACAACAGAGGATGAGCTGGTTGGATGGCATCACTGACTCAATGGAAATGAGTTTGAGCAAGCTCCGGGAGCTGGTGATGGACAGGGAAGCCTGGTGTGCTGTAGTCCCTGGGGTTGCAAAGAGTCAGACATGACTGAGTGACTGAACTTAACTGAATTGGGTGTTAACCATTCCTCTTCAGCAGCTTGTATTTTAAATATGAATTTGAGAGTACTGCAGATTGTGTGAGGAAAAAGTAAGCTCAGAGACTGAGTTATGCAGCTTATTTTTTTCAGGTTGTCTGGAGACTTCACCTGTATGATGCTGTATACAGTACATTAATAAAGAGCCTCCAAAGTTTAACAAAATGGTAGCCATTTGCCCTTCAAATGATTGAAACTTCTAGAAAGCAAAAGAGAAACTAATGAAAGGCAATTTTTTAAATCATATCAAGATTTTCAAGAAAAAATACAAGCAGTTTAACATTAATTTGCTTACTGCATCGCATGACATGTATCTACTATCTTGCTTTATTTCCTCTGACCTAGTCACACTAAGGTGTATATGCTTAAAAGGTCTCTAAGAGTTTCTTATAAAAATGACCTGAGATACTTCCCCAAGTGATAGAAGGTGATATAAACCACTCTAGAGAATATTCCACTCATATAATCTCAAAGCAACATTAATATTCAGAAAAAAAAAGTATTCTGATTCTTCATTACTCTGTCCTTTTCCATGATTAATCTAGAGCACGTATCATGCCCTGCAGTTACAGATGTTTCTTATGGGTCTGAATCATGAGTTATCTGCAAACCATCAGCCACTGTGGAGGCAGTGCGTGTAGGTGCCGCTGCAGATTCAAGACACTCAGTAAGCAGAACTGAACATCAAGCATGTGGGAGGTTGAAAAATAGAAAAGGGGAAAAAAGATTATAGTTATAGTAGATTTCCACCCCTTTAATAGCTCAGTTAGAAGAGTGAAATGTACAGGTTTGACCTAGCGTTTACTGAAACATTCTTCTAGTGGCCAAAGGGTGTGCCTGCATTTGGGGTATTTTTCGAGGGAAAGTAACTATGTCCTACCATCTCTGAAAACTATACTTAGTGGCTTTGATTCATGGAAATTTGTTCTGCTTGTTTTGTGGAGACAGACATATCCTGGCAGTTCCCCACTTACTTCTACTGCAATGTTTGTGGCAAGAAGGAAATATGTTCTTCCCTTGTAGTCTTCTTTAAGCACAACCTGGCAGAAAGATGATTTCCATTAGGTGCAAGCAAAAGAGGGGAAGCTGATTTTTAAACATAAGATTCAAACCAAATGTCATTATAGCACATTAAAGAACAGCTCAAATACTTTCACTGTGCTTGTTTTGTTTTAGAAACACTGCTGGAAACATATGAGCAGTAGTTCAAAAAAAAAAAAAAAAAACACCACGTTAAAAAAGAACCTTTGCTGTTACGCTGGAATTTACTAAAAGATAAAGGAGTACACCATTTACCCATTTTAGCAATAATCTCAGAAAACTACAAATGGTCACACCAGGGAAGTAATACAGACAATTTTGCACCTATAGCAACAGCTACTGGAGAGTGAGTGAGTGGGAGCAGAAGAAACAGGGCCTCAACACTGAAAGTCCTTGCTCCAGAGGATGAGAGGCTTCCCTCCATGGCAAGAGGCTGTGATCAGGTATTTGCCAAAAGATGCTGGTGAGCCTACAGGTAGCCAAATGTCTTACTGAGGTGCCTGGACTTATGAATCCATTAAAGTATTAGTACAGGTACTACCACAGATGATAAGCCCTGAAACAATTAAACAGAGTAAGTATATCAAAATTAGGAGTGCGGTATTTTAAAAGGAAGAAACCAACAAACAAAAAACTTCCTACATTGGAGAATAAACACCAAACAGAAAGCCCATGTCCTTTCTACATGACACTAGAATGATGATATTTTATGAGTAAATAGACAATCTGTTCATATTCCCTAAAAGAGTGTGAAAAATGTCTCAGATAAGTTTTTAACAACTTTTAAGTTTTCCTGCTTAAATAAGTAAGCTTCAGTTCTAAAAAAAAACAAAACAAAACCTCATCTTCAGCATATTTTATCCCCCAGTGACACCAGATGAATGAGAATCTGCTACACTATTAAAGCTTTATGAAAATTTAATTCATTATCAATACTATGATTTAATGATACATGGTTAAATGCTAAATATTAAATTAGCAATATAAAATGAGTCAAAGTGATAGCCTGGAATTTTAAACCACTTCAAGTTTTATTTAAGATCATCAGAGGTCAAAATGATCTGAGAATTACCTACCTTTCAAAAAATTTACATTCACAATTAAGACTGTGAGGGAATACAAAATGAAAAATTATGATAGTATTTCATATAAATATTTTGACCAAAATGAAAAGGTGCCATTAGAGTCATCCCAATTAAAAATAAAAATGCACTGATAAAATCACCAAGAACAAAAGTAGCCTGAAACCAATGCTGTGAATATTTTAAAATTTGTATTAAAAACTTTGTCATCATACCTGCATTTATTTTAAGCTTGACCCAAGTGCTTTACTCACTAAGCATTATCACTTTCAAGGTAAACCACATTTCTGTCTACCTCCTCTAGCAGTTACAGCTGCTGTGGTAGAGTTTTGTTGTTGTTGTTGCTTTTAACAGTAATAGCTAAAGGAAATTTGCAATATGCCATTGACATCGAAAAAGACGAACTATGTATAAATATCTCATGTGGATTTTTAAAAACTAAACCTAAGTCACATTAGAATCCCATAACTAGTCCTCATATATGATATCAGTGCAGTTACCTATAATATTCAAATAATTTTCCAACCAAATACCAAGGAACAATTTTAAATCAGAGAACCTGTTGAATTAAAATATTCCACAGACACCTTAGCACTATTGGTTGTGGGAAGGTATGGTTTCAGTGATGAGGGTTTTAACGGTTTTAATCCCACACACATGAGAAATTGATTCCACAGGCTAATCCACATATGGCTTAATACCTTAAACTTCAATCAACTGCTGGAAATATATTTTGTATTTGCCTATACACAGTATTTGGAAAGTTGAGCTTGGCAGAGCAAATATAGAGAGCTTAAATACAAAATGGAGTACATTGAGGAAAGTAGAATTTGAGTCGGATTTCCCAGTAGATTATCAGAGATTTACCTGGTATTTTCTAACTGACCCTTTCCCTTCTTCCCTTCTGAACCTCCACCCACCAGCTCCAACACACCCAGGTTCTATTTAAAAAGCAACCAGTAACCCAGCAGAGTAAAATAGGGTAGCACTAAGAAAAAAGTTCATGCTACTTTCCAGCCCACTCACTTATTTTAATGATTCATCAGGGAAACCCCAGTTGTTAAAATATACCTGAAATCTCATTAAATAGTAAAATAAAAAATGAAGAGCACAAAAAGATTTCTGCTTTGAAACATGTCATCAATGATTCCCCTAACAGAACCTATTAAGGGAAATATGCAGTAAAAATATATTTTGCTATTGAATAAAAAAGTTTCCTCAAAGTATTATAAAACATTCTATTATCACATTGGGGGGGGGGGGGGGCAGAGAGACAAGGATAAACGGATCCTATGAAAAGGTTATTTTTTAAAATTTCATAAAAGTCATTCATAGCAAATACATCCTAACCTCTAAAGCCTCAATGTAATCTCTGAAGACTGATAAATAATCAGATATCAAATGTAGTGCAAAAAACTCACAATCCTAAAATTATAGGCACTGATAATATTATACATAAATAAAGAAAAGTCTGACTAACAGTAAGGCATGAAATCCGATCCTGAGCATTAGTTTGAACTGAAAATAATGTACAACAGAAACTTATCATTATTTCATTATTTGATCATGGGGCATACAGCCTAATATTTATAATAACTTGTATACAACGGTGTATTTAAAAAGCAACATTTTTTTTTCTAAGTCTTAAATTCATACTGAAAAAGATGTGGCAGAAAATTCTATTCCCGCATAAGGCTACGGATATTCTAATTCCATCAACTCTGACTTTTGTTTCTTGTTGTGGTAACTAAGTGAGGATTTATGCACCCAAAGCAAAATTTGGTAAGATTTATATGCTACACCATTTGTGAGACAATCTAAAGCTATTTTCAAGCATGCTGTTCCAAATATATGATTTGCAATGATCTTTTAACACATGCTCTTTTAAAATTATAATCTTATATGCATATATGGCTATTTAATTTTCCATGACAAATATTTTCATTCTTTCTAGATTTGGGATATAACTTTCTGCTCAAAAATATCCATTACTTATGCCATGACTTGAATTAACACAAAATCTTGGGTATAACTATCAGTATCAAATGCAAATTCAAAAAATACCTACCCATACCAACATTATGATTTATTATTCACTTATTTTCACACATATGTAATTTCCACTAACAACTAGATGTGCATGTGTGTGTGTATGTGTATATATATATATATATGTATGTATATGTATATCTATTACAAGTTCATTACCTTACATTTTTTAAAGTTATATTCAACATTATATAGCAAAATTATAACTTTGAAAATTTTTGTGAGTATACTGGTTTAATTCTACTGACAAAATACTAACCTTCTTTCAATTTTTCATTGCTATCAATTTCATGAATAACTTTAAACTATAAAACCAGCAATGAATTAGTTCTACTGAATACTAAGATTTTTTCAATTTGCTCACATTTTAAAATGTGGCAGCAAATTTATGAATCAATAGAATATTTTATACCAGAAAATTATGTCATCACTCATTTGAACTATTGCATTACCCTTTTAACTGGGTCTCCATGCCACCACACAATCTGGTTCCCAACACACCACTGTCCATAATCCAGCCACAAATAGTCATCCAAAATGCAAATCTGATCATGAAGTGACAAGCTCACATACCTTCCATATCTCCATCACCTAAGGACAAAACCCAAGGCACTAGACATGGCAGTTATGACCTTCCTTTTCAGGCCTGTTCCTTTCTTTTCACTGCAGCCTTGCTTCCCCTTCTCCCACTTCAATCCTCTTCCTCTACTTCCCCAATGTCATCGGAGCAATATCAAGCACTCACACTCATGTAGCTATTTTATATTTCTGTGACATTACATCTTTATCTTTTTTCTATCAGTCTTTTCTTCAAGTTCATCTGATGAAATTTTCTTACAATTTCTGCACATCAATCACCAACTCTATGAAGTCTTTCCCTGAACATTTCATAAACATGACTTGTTTTCTACTCTGTACGGTATCATAAGACTTTTTTCACTCTATTTCTGCATTCTGCTTCCTATGGGGCTGTAAAAAATTTGGAAGATAAGGGAACATGTCATTGTTTTCTCAAAGGGCTATCCCAGGATCTGCTACAGAGTGAATGTCACTAAGCTTTTTGTAAAGGTGAACTGAAGATTAGGAGGAAATGGGAAGTTGATTCTGCCTTTAAAGAAGTAACATTGCTTTCACCTTAACACCAGTCCTGAGCAAATCAGTGTCAGGAAGCAGCGCTATACCTGTTACTAATGATTTCCATTATTCCTGAAGCCTAGACTAAATCAAATAGCTAGTACAACTGAATACATTTTATATTTATTCTTTTTTCTTGCTGTTCACAGAAATCAGAATTTACTGAAATGAATAAATTATTTTCGTGTAGATATGTGTTTATCCTAACCTACTAATACAACAGAAGTAACTGTGATTAAAGAAGAGGGAGAAATACCATAAGCAACTGAATTCTAGGCCAAAGCAAGTTTCAAGGCCTAAGAGAATATCTGTGAGATCCATGAATTTTGAAAATCACCTACAGTTTTTTATTCTGTTTGATCTCTTGTCATCCTAGTTTAATACTAGACATGGAAGTAGGATGAGAAACCAATTCCCTCATCATCAATCTGGAGATCCCATTCCACATTTAGTAATTAGGCTTTTATTTAATGGGGAAGAAAAAAAGGCATTTTAAAATACTTTCTGCCAACAATTATGCATTTTATAAAAGTTTGACAAGATGAATAATGCATTTGCTTTCTCAAGATGGCAATTCTCCAAGCCTTCCACCTTCCTGAAACAGGCTGCAAATCAGCTCAGTGGGAGAAAATGGGGCTATATGACCCATTCAGATATGGACACCTATGTGCAGAAGCCAGCGTGAATTGCAAAATCATAGGTGGAAGGAAGGCTGCTGCCACTGTTCCACCACTTTTCTTTTACAGAAGAAGAAATAGAGACTATTGGAATCAAAGAATAAGTGACAGAAAAAACAAATATCACACATATGTGGAATCCAGAAAAATGGTACAGATGAACTTATTCAGAAGGCAGAAATAGAGACACAGATGTAGAGAACAAACATATGGACACTAAGGGAGGAAGCGGGAGTAGGATGGATTAGAATACTGGGATTGACATATATACACTACTATCTATAAAGTAGATAACTAATGAGAACCTACTGCATAGCACAAGGAACTCTCAATGCTCTGTGGTGACCTAAATGCGAAGGAAATCCAAAAAAGAGGGGATACATGTATACATATAGCTGATTCACTTTGCTCTACAGCACACACTAACATAATATTGTAAAGCAACTATAGTCCAATAAAAAATAATAATAAAATAGAATTTAAAAATTTAAAATTTTAATGTTTAATTACAAAAATTTTTAATGTGATAGAGCAAGGGTTTAAACTCAGAGCTTCTAACCCCATATTCACATATTTTCCCATTGAGCTTCACTCCAGGCATATGATATAACCTAAGTAAAAGATGCCTCCGTTTTCTAATCTTGGTAGTTTTTGCATTAAATAACAATATTATTATTATTATGTAAATAATATACTGCAGTATAAATGTATATGTTCATGGGATGTAAATGTCACTATTCTTTGATAAATGCATTTATTGTATAATATGGCTAATATTGGGGCTCTCTCAGGGGCTCAGTAAAGAATCTGCCGGCCAACTGCAGGAAACACAGGTTCGATCCTTAGATCACGAAGATGTTCTGGAGGAGGAAATGGCAACTCACTCCAGTATTCTTGCCTGGGAAATCCCATGAGGAGCCTGGTAGGCTACAGTCATGGGGCTGCAAAAAAGTCAGACACGACTTAGTGACTAAACAACAACAAACATATGTAATGATAACTCCCATTAGTCTGTAAACCTAGGACACTGGTGATGTAAGTCACACAGAACTGAACATCAAATAGTTAGGATCACAAATCTCAAACTTCTGTGATTTCTTCCTGAGTCCAGCATAATCAATCCTCTCCCTTTACCTCACAACTTTTATCCATCACCCACCAGCTCTAGACTGGCAACTTTTTGATAGGATAACAAGATGGATGAAGGACAATATCCAAGATTGATGTAACAAGAATGGAGTGTGAAGTGGGAGGGGAGAAGTCAGGCATAGGGCTATGTAGGAAATTATTTCATAAGCTGCTACAGTCACCATTAAACAAAGTCCAAGTGCCCTTGATAAAACAATCTGTAGTACTTCTCAGTGCTTATTCCCTGTAGACCACATTTACATGAGTGATTATATAGGACCCATTTCCTCCCCTGGATATTAAGTTCCATGAGGATACTGAACAGGTCTACTTGCTTACCACTAGACCCTCAGCAAGTAGCAAACAGAAGTTGTTCAACAAATGTGGTTGAGTCAATAAACCATAAAACCCTGTAAAAATGGCATTGATAATTTCTTCCTATTTCATTCAAGGTCGCAAATACTCACCCTTTACTACCACCAATTACTATTTACTCTCACAAACGTAACTTAATGCACACATTCTATCATCATCTAAATATAAGAGGTAGCATTTTATCTATTCAAAATGATACACTTTCTAAGGAAAACAGTTCTACCAATAGTCCTGGTAAGGTGTTTAGAAGTCATGTTGCACATCATGGGCAACTCTACCTTCTCTGAGCTGACTAGACTCCATAAGAATATTTAACCCAAGGACAGTCAAGTCTATAACCTGAAAGATTCAACTGGTTAACCATTAGACTGACATTTTTTATTAGACAGAGTCATTATCTTGCTACTCTACATTGACTTCTATGCCAAATTTTAACTCAGACCTGGTTTGTGCAAGGTAATTATAAATATACACACCACAGAAATTTAAAATAAAATGACTGGTTCTTAACTACACCAGTGCTAACATTTTCTAAGAATTTACTCCGTATTAACTAAGCCAAAAATTGTTGAGACATTCCCTCTTCTAGTAGGAGGCACATGTCACATTTTCAGTTAATTCTGAAACTGAAATAGCAAGGTTACTCTAACACAAATACATTCTCAGTGTCCTATTTGAAGTACTACAACCCAAGCAAACATGGGTGGCATTCCCTGATGAGTTGAAATAAATGTCACCAAGCATAATGTTCTGGATTTACTCACTTCCACTGAAAAATAAAAAGGACATAATCTCACAATCCAATCTGTTTATCAGTGAGGGAAATCAACTTAAAAGAAATACAAAATCCAGGGGCAAAAGAATATCAGGCAAACAGTTCGGAGACAAAAGAGAAATTTCCATAGAGGATTAGAGGGCTAGAAATGGAAATCCTTAGTACTGATGTTAGATATCTTTAATATTTTAATATTCATTTTGTATCAATTAAAGTACCCTGCAGTAACATGCTTTTTTTAAATGGTATTAGGAAATATGAGGGAAAGGCAAGATTAGAATCTGTCCTTTAAAATCCAAATCAACAAAATCATAAAGATGTATCAATTGAAATATTTAGTATTTTAACTTCTCTCATCTCCAAAGTTCCACATGAACACAGAAGTTTACTAGAAATAGCATTAGTTAAAAGTACGTTTTCTTCTATTTGTTTATTGCAGAAGGTTTTTTTCTAGTTGTCATGTATTTCTTAAGCAGCTTGTGATTTGCCAACAGTCTAAGACATATATTGGTGATTTATGAAGTCATCTCTAGATAGAGTTTAGAGATTGTTACTGATAAATTTTTAAAAGTCCAGAAACCCAGTTTAGACCAGGGCTGAGTAAATCTGGGGCTAATAGATGCGGTAATGAGAGCTGTATCACTATTTTTAAATATTACAAGGGGCATATCACTAGCTACTCACTATTATAAGAAAAAGAGTCAGTCTGATAATAATAGACTGGGATTTTAATATCATGAAGGTATTTAGGAATGAGTCTGTTGAGTAAAGTAAAGGCATTATGCAAACAAGGATGGATAATTTCTAGAAGGTCTGCTATTTTCCATAGTTTTGCACAGGCTGGCCCATATCATCTGACACAAAAGTTTCCACTAAAGAAGATAAGAAGCATAGCTCAAAGTTCCCTGATTGGAGCAAGCACTATGCCTTTTATCTATCTAGTGGCCTTGTTTGTCACTATTATCTCTTTATCAAATGGTTTTTCAAGGAGACATTCCAATGATACAAATATTTTGTCTAATGAGGCAGACCTTACAGTACACAGTATTCTTTGCAAACTACTCAAAGCCACATTCTGCAACCTCACCATCTCTTAAGTTAGTAATTTAATGGTTTGTAAATAGTGCATTCAAATAAGAGTAAGGTAGCCTGAGAGTTAATTAATTCTCCCTTGCATCCCTATCCAGCATATATGCCTACCTTATCTGGGACTCTAAGTCTCTAGATTAATTAGCATTCAAAGTCAACAAACAGCCTGAATCACTGTAGAGAGAGATTATAACTTAAACTCCTAAAACTAGGTACATAATATTATATATGTCATATAATAGTTCTTCAATTGATCTTAGTAGAACTGAATGACATAAAGAATACCTTGTTTCTGTTTATTATCCCTCTTGTTCAATGTTCCTTTTCCTGCTTTGTTTCTAAACTTTACTTGCAAGAACTAAATTTAAAATATCAAATAAACTCCTTCAAACTGTTTAGAGTAAACGTCTGCAGGGCACAATGTGTTACCCCCTCCCGGGAGGACCTATATATGACAAAGGAGCAACAGGTGATGATGAAATTTCAGCCATCTGCAAAGTGCAGTTGACCCGTGAACAACGAGAGGAAGAGGGGGTTAATCCATGTATAATTCATAGTAGGTTCCTCTCAATGTGTGAATTGAACCAACCACAGACCCAGAGGACTGCAGTATTTACTACTGAAAATATCTCAGTATATGCAGACCTGCGCAGGTCAAATTTGAGTGGTTCAAGAGTCAACTGTAGATCAGGATAGTTTGTGAATTAAAAGGACACTTCTCAGGTACTGAAGGCTGGTGCCTACTCTACTAATGTATAATGCTAAATTTGCTTGGAAGGATTAAAACATCCTTTCACATTAGAACATAATACAAAAGGCTTTAAAACTATGCATATCTTTTAATTCAAAACTTCTTATAAGAATTAACTCTGCAACTTGTCAAGAATCTTTTAATTAAAGTCTTTGCCAAAAATTGAAAGCAATCAAAATATAGAAAAAAAAAAAAAAGGCGGGGGGGGGGAATCTCTGATGATCAAATGATCAATGATCAAAAATCATAACAAAAACTGTTTACTGCGAATTCTTGGCAGTCCAGTGGTTAAGACCCCATACTTCCACCACAGGTGTGCAGGTTCAATCCCTGGTCAAGGAACTAAGATTATGCTCTGTGGTGTGATTAAAAAAAAAAAAAAAAAAAACTGCATATTGGCATGGGAAAATGTCTTAACTATTGTATGACTGCAGGAAATGAATATACAAAAATATATGATGAAAAGATGTAGATGAGCATGAAGACGCATACATGCACACATGTAGACATAAATCATAAATAATCATTTATGATAGAATTACGAGTGATTTTGTTTTTCTCTTTGTGCTTCATTTTATTCTTCAAGTTATCCTCATTGAATTTGTTGCAACTTGTAATTAAAAGAAACTATAAATTTTTCTTAACTTTAGGGAAGGAGGCCAAATTGTTTGAAATGACATACTACTCACCAATTTCTGAACTCCCCTCCAGGAGATTGCAAGTGGTCTTCAAATTATTTTAACTACTTTTTCTATAAAGAAACTTATTAAAAACTATCATCAAGGGTTAAACTAATGGATTTAGGGTTAGTCACAAACACTATAATTTGATTTTGCAAATACTGCTTATCTAATGCTTGAAATACAATAATTAATTTAAAATGTACTTGAATTATTACATAATTGTAAACAGATCAAGATCTTTATTTACTATATATAGGAAAACTAGAGGTATATTTTGATAGTGTGTTAGGAACTAAAATACTATTTTGTACTTATGGTTTTGAATAGGAACATGGGTAGGTATAGCATGAGCTCAAAGTTTTAAATCAAGTTCAAGCAAAATGTCAAAATTAATTTGAGCCTTAAATACTTAGGTATGGGTCTTGAAATGAGAGGAAATATTCAATTAAGGTGAATAAAATTGAAAAGAACTTCTAGTTTCACACAATTTCCAAAGTGTCTGTACTAAGAAAGCAGAAAAATGTACTGCATAATCATCCATATGTGTTACACATGTTTAAAAAAAGAAAAAGACTGATTGGCTATCCAACTACAAGAGACACTATCTTAAAAGACTGTCTCCTCTCATAGCCACTCAGATATTTCCTATATTTAGATACAGGCAATAGGAGAATGGATACTCAATTAATTTGATTGAAAACCTGATACAGTTGAATTTTATGACATGTGAATTATATCTCAATAAAACTGTTAAACATAAATAAATAAATAAACATTAATTCAATGGCCTGCCTCTTGAGAAATCTGTATGCAGGTCATGAAGCAACAGTTAGAACTGGACATGGAACGACAGACCAGTTCCAAATAGGGAAAGGAGTACATCAAGGCTGTATATTGTCACCCTGCTTATTTAACTTATATGCTGAGTACATCATGAGAAATGCTGGGCTGGAAGAAGCACAAGCTGGAATCAAGACTGCCAGGAGAAATATCAATAACCTCAGATATGCAGATGACACTATCGTTATGGCAGAAAGTGAAGATGAACTAAAGAGCCTCTTGATGAAAGTGAAAGAGGAGAGTGAAAACGCTGGCTTAAAACTCAACATTCAGAAAATGAAGATCATGGCATCTGGTCCCATCACTTCATGGCAAATAGATGGGGAAACAGTGGAAACAGTGACAGACTTTATTTTTTGGGGCTTCAAAATCACTGCAGATTGCGCCTACAGCCATGAAATTAAAAGACGCTTGCTCCTTGGAAGAAAAATTATGACCAACCTAGACAGCATATTAAAACGCAGAGACATTACTTTGTCAACAAAGGTCCATCTAGTCAAGGCTATGGTTTTTCCAGTAGTCATGTATGGGTATGAGAGTTGGACTCTAAAGAAAGCTGAGCACTGAAGAATTGATGCTTTTGAACTGTGGTGTTGGAGAAGACTCTTGAGAGTCCCTTGGACAGCAAGGGGATCCAGCCAGTCCATCCTAAAGGAAATAAGTCCTGCATATTCATTGGAAGGACTGATGATGAAGCTAAAACTCCAATACTTTGGCCACCTGATCCAAAGAACTGACTCATTGAAAAAGACCCTAATGCTGGGAAAGATTGAAGGCGGGAGGAGAAGGGGATTACAGAGGAAGAGATGGTTGGATGGCCTCACTGACTCAATGGACATGAGTTTGAGTAAACTGTGAGAGTTGGTGATGGATGGGGAGGCCTGGCGTGCTACAATCCATGGGATCGCAAAGAGTCAGACATAACTGAGCAACTGAACTGAACTCAATGGTAACTTAGACTTAGTAAATAAATATTTTTAAATAAAGCTTCCAAGTTCTAGTACTTTTTACAATTGAAATGCCATGTTTCATTTTCAAGTAAGAAGAAATAACTGTATTATTCCTGGAATTGTTTTCCAATATAACCATTTCATAGTATTTAACTTTTGAAATCATCTATACATTATTTTGCCAACAAAGGTCCATCTAGTCAAGGCTATGGTTTTTCCAGTGGTCATGTATGGATGTGAGAGTTGGACTGTGAAGAAGGCTGAGTGCCCAAGAATTGATGCTTTGAACTGTGGTGTTGGAGAAGTCTCTTGAGAGTCCCTTGGACTGCAAGGAGATCCAACCAGTCCATTCTGAAGGAGATCAGCCCTGGGATTTCTTTGGAAGGAATGATGCTAAAGCTGAAACTCCAGTACTTTGGCCACCTCATGCGAAGAGTTGACTCATTGGAAAAGACTCTGATGCTGGAGGCATTGGGGGCAGGAGAAGGGGACGACAGAGGATGAGACGGCTGGATGGCATCACCGACTCGATGGACGTGAGTCTGAGTGAACTCCGGGAGTTGGGGATGGACAGGGAGGCCTGGAGTGCTGCAATTCATGGGGTGGCAAAGAGTCAGACACGACTGAGCGACTGAACTGAACTGATACTGAAAAACTTGGGCCTCCCTTATAGCTCAGCTGATAAAGAATTTGCCTACAATGCAGGAGACCTGGATTTGATCCCTGGGTTGGAAAGATCTCTGAAGAGGGTATGCCAACCCACTCCAGTATTCTTGCCTGGAGAATTCTCATGGACAGAGGAGACTAGTGGGTTCCAGTCCCTGGGGTCACAGAGTTGGACATTAGTAAGCACAGCACAAGACCATACTGAAAAACTTAACCTCCAAATCTAGAAAGAAAACAATCTACAACTAAAAGAATATAAATAATTAAAAATTAGTCTCCAGAAAAGATAAAAACACTAATAAAAATACGAAACATGTAAATGAAAAATTGGATGCAAGTTTATCATTCCATCTATTTTTAGAGAGACACTAAGGAAATACTTAGTGTCTTTTCCTTTAGACATTAAGGAAATAATTATCAATATATAATTTTCCATATTTTAAAATGAGCACGAACTTTATATGAAAAATAAATCCTAATCCCAGGAAAGTGCCATGTAGCATTTTTTAACTTTATTACCACTTTGTTGACTCTCTGTCCCAGAGCAGATCACCTCCAACATTAATACTCTGACCTTATAGAAAAGTGACAGATAAAGTTTATGGTGAGAAAAAATGAGTTTTTATGGGTTTCCAAAAGGGAATTCTTAGGACACTGAAAGCCATATAATAATATTGATTTGATACCCAACTTTTTTACTGCCAAATTACAAACTTCAGATTTCTGGAAAAATGTCCAAGTGAACTTACAGTAAAATACAGTAAAAGAGAAGCCTGAGCTCACGATAAAAAGTCTAAATCACTTTGCAAACTTTAAATATACATATGCAATATATTTTTTTTTAATCAGATCTTTTTAAAGTTTTTAGTATCCCAAGGTTGACCTTTCACTTTGGGACTGAGTGATTTTCTTCCAGACATTTATACAAAGTCACACATAAGCTCACACCTTTCTGAGCAAATAATTTCCATGATTATTTCTAGTTTCCTTCTCTTTTAAAGGCAAATGTACAAGGTACAGACACAAGGATTACTTTCTTGTAAAACTATCTTCAAAAATCAATTAGAATATTCAAAATATTCCATTTTCACAAATGAAAATAAGTTACTTGCTGAAATGACAGTCTTCCATTTCACTGCCTTAAAAATTAAGCTGGCATGGATAATAAAAGAGTTTTCTAACTGGATATGCTTGGCATTCAAATATTTTTAAAACAAATACTAATCCATAATTAGATTTCACAGGCACAACCTATAGAAAATAGAATCTGCCTTTATTTTTCTGAGAGCAATGTTAATGATTTGATATCATAAAATTTGTAACAAAATCACTGCTTGCACAAGCCAATAAACAAACCTTCAGATGAATGTTTATTTTTCTTTACAGTCTAGTTTTGTTTGTTTGTTTTTTACCATTCATTCAGCAAATATCCATTGTGCCTACCACACACCCATTGCTGCTCTGGGTATCTGGGGATAAACTGGGCAACAAAACAAACGTTCCTGTTATTATAAGAAATTTCTTTTTAATTGGAATAAAAAGACAATCATGAAGTAAATGTATATCAGATGGTAGCAAGTACTATAAAGAAAAATTACACAAGGTAATAGAGAATAAGGTGCTGAGCACAGGGGCTGGGGAAGAGTAGGACTTTATATGGAGTTGTCAGAGGACATTTCACTGACGGTGAGATGACATCTAAACAGTAACCAGAAGAAGAGAGGGAAGGGGCTCTGAAGATGTGGATGGTAAGCCTTCCAAGCAGCAGGCAGAGCTAGAGCCTGAGATGGAATATACTCACCATGTGAAGACAGCAGGAAGGTCTGTGTGACAACAATAAGCACTTACTGAATGATAACATTCTAAAAATTTTGCTAAGTGTTTGGTGATATTAAAGTGACCCAAATATTAATTACAATACAGACTTAAAATGTTATAAACCATTTGAACTGGGTCTCAAAGAGGGACCAATACCAAGTACTACTTCAAGAAGATGAACCAAGGGGTCAGAAAGTACAGTGGGTCAAGATCCCAGTAACAAAGACAAGCTGAAGAAACGTGTAGATACTCTTGGTTCATTTAGCAACTGTTCAACTCTTTTCTCCTTTTGCTTTCTTCAAGAATTCAGACTAAAATACTTAGTTTCCCAGATACAAGGAAGACTGTTTCACAGTCTTCCAAAATGACATTAAGTGGAAAGAAGGCTCAAAACTGGAAAGCAGCCACTTTGGGAGCCAGGACAATGCTGAACAACTCTGAACAAATCAACAACCTGTAGGACTTTAAGCTGACTCATCCCAGGCCTCTGGTATCAGGCCCTCCTCTCCCAATTCCTTCTGCCCTTAGCCTTGTTCATCATCCTCAAACTCAGCTACATTTAATCTGTCTTCTTTCTTCTTCCTCTGAAACTTATGGATATTTTAGCATCCATCCTCTACTCAAAAACCAATGACTGTTCCTACCTGAGAAAGAAAATTACTTAACAGGAAACAAGTGTGTGCGTGCATGCGTGCTCAGTCGCTAAGTCGTATCCTACTCTCTGTAACCTCATGAACTGCAGCCTGCCAGGCTCCTCTGTCCATAGAATTTTCCAGGCAAGAATCCTGGAGTGAGTTGCCATTTCCTTTTCTAGAGGATCTTCCTGACCTAGGGATCCAAGCTGCATCTCCTCTGTCTCTTGCATTGCCAGGCAGATTCTTTACCACTGAGTTCCTTTCTAGCCTCAGTTCCCATCACTGTCACAGACACTGTTACTTCAAATGCAAGACTCCCTTGCCATTTTTCAAACATTCCATATACATCCCCACCATCATGCACAACTAGTGCTGTTTCTTCTTTTGGGAATCCTTTCACCTTTAGTACCCGTCAAATTCCTACATAAATATAGCTCAAGACTTCATTGAAACCGCATCTCATCCATGAAGGTTTAAGTCAATTGCTTACCCATATTCTTGCTGGGAAAATCCTATGGACAGCAGACCCTGGAAGGCTACAAAAAATCCATAGGGTCACAAAGAGACAGACACAACTGAGTACCTGAGCAAATTCATCCCATCAGAAGTAATTACTCCTTCCTTTGTAGTAACACCAACTTCACTTGCACCCTAATAACAGAAGTTACCACAATCTTACTCACACTATAGAGTATGTGTGTGTCTTCCCAACCAGATTTTGTTTCTGTGGCAACAGTTTGTGTACAATCCATGTTTATATCTATGCAAATCCCAGCAAAGTACTTTGCACACAAGGCATTTCAATAAATGTGTTTCAAATTCTCATCAAAAGATTATAAGAAGCCTTCACAAAAGGTGAAGGGGAAAAAAGAGGTATTCCTGAATTGAAAATTACAGCAGCATCATAAAGTCAGTTGTCCAGTTATTCAAATAAGCTCTAAATCATTGTAAATATCATTGAATGAGAACATAAAGACAACAAAAAATAAACCATGAGTGGTTACTGGGCAGCATAAAATTAAAGAAGAATGGGGAAATGAAAAGTGTAAAGCGACCTATATTAGGAAGCATTACCAAGGAATACTCAAACAATTCATTTAACAAGTACTTACTAAGCGCCTACTTTAGCCCAGAAACTCTATTAATTGCTGAGAATACAAAGGTGAAAATATTGAGAAAGGGCTGAACTTTTACAAGGAGTATTTTTTTTTATTTTAATTAGAGGCTAATTACTTTACAATATTGTGGTGGTTTTTGCCATGCATTCACATGAATCAGCCATGGGTGTACAAGGAGTATTTTTAAGTTCAAAGTGTTGGCCTATAAATGATTACTTCCTGAAGTATGACCAAAACAGCATCTGAAGGACCTAAAGACTATGGATACCCAAATTTCAAATCCAAATCTAGAAAATGATCTTGCCTAAATTGTGATTATGTAGCATTCTCTCCCAGGACTGCTTCTGAATGTTAAAAGGGCTTCCTTTCTTTTCAGTGACTATAAACTGCTCAGATAGAAAATTTGAGTTCCAGATACTTGAATCCATTCCCTATCCTGAGATAAGTTCTATCCATGCACAGGTTGTTTTAATAATTAAGGTAACAACAACCCTGCCATCATGAATAAAGAGGCAGGAATTTATTAAAACAGTGCTATCTAGGGGATGTCGTGTGGGAGATGAGTGGATAGTCGTCTGCTTTGTCCTCTGAGGTCAAAGTAAAAGAAACAGAATGAAAGTACAACAAAAAGGACTTAGGTTAGACATGGGAAGAATTGTGAGGCACTGGTTCATGCTGCCAAGATTCACTCTGAGCCTTTTCTTCTGTAGATCTTGGGGGGGGTGGGGAGGTAGCCTGCTTAGTTTAGAGCAAAGCAAGCAGATACAAAGATGACTTCGTAGGGACTCTTTTGGACATGTTTTACTATTGTATGTAACCATTTGCATGTGGACTGGAAACATATGACACTATCACTCTTAAGAATTAAAAGAAAGAATATACCCAAAATGCCATCTAGTATAAAATCTGATTTAGTGGGCTCTTAGCCACAAGGCCTCCAAGGATCTAATAACTCCTTTCTATAAACCAACATCAATAACGTAAATTATCAAATGACTTATTTGCCTTTTTAATAAACTCGAATTACTTATTTCTTCAAAAACTGAACATATCCTTGTTTAAACAATGATCCATGCATGGAGTTAAAAAGAAATTATATCTTTTTATTTACCCATGGAATAACTCGATCCAACAAAAGTACTGGTACTAAGTTATTCTGAGGATTTTTCTATAAGCCTTGTAACTGAGTATCTTCTATTCAAAACAACTGACATCTTTACACTGATGTCCCCTTAGCCATAATGAACAACTGTATAAAATTTAGTCCACAACCTCTCACAAATTAAAAACATGACTGTGCCCTTTACATGTATAAATGATATATACCAATATTAACAAATGTAATATATTTCTTAAAATTCATTCATTCAACAAGTGTTTTATTGAGGGTCTATCTAGGCACTATGCTAGGGGTAGGGACAACAAGATGACCTAATTAGAGTTCCTGCTCTCAGTCACAGAAACTTAACATCACAATATCAAAACGCACCGTACTGAATGTCAAAAGGAAACAAACCTTAAGTTGCTTTCTACAAGTACTCAGAAAATTCAAAGGTCCAAACAACTAACTATACAAAAGAACTAAGCAAGTATGTCAGATAACTTTAGGATGGGTCACCGACACTCTTTCCAATTCTCCTTCTCCTTGCCTTCCTCCAAAATAAAGGCTCAAAAGCTAAAATATCTTTTTTAAATTCTTGCCCACAGTAGTAGGCATCTGAATTAAATTTGTCCATTTCAGTCCATTTTAGTTCACTGATTCCTAAGATGTAGATGTTCACTCTTGCCATCTCCTACTTGACCATCTCCAATTTACCTTGATTCATGGACCTAACATTGCAGGTTCCCATGCAATATTGTTCTTTAAAGCACTGGACTTTACTTTCACCACCAGACACATCTACAACTGAGCATCATTTCTGCTGTGGCCCAGTCACTTCATTCTTTCTGGAGCTATTAGTAACTGCCCTCAACTCTTCCCCAGTAGCATACTGGACACCTTCCAACCTGGGGGGGTGGGGGTGGGGGGTGGGCTTCATCTTCTGGTGTCATATCTTTTTGCCTGTTCATATTGTCCACGGTGTTCCCACATAAGAATACTGGAGTGGGTTGCCATTTCCTCCTCCAGTGGACCATGTTTTGTCAGAACCCTTCACTAAGACCCGTCCATCTTGGATAGCCTTGCATGGCATGGCTCATAGCTTCATTGAGTTACATGAGCCCCTTTGCCACAAGGCTGTGATCCATGAAGGGTTAAACAAAGAACTTCACAGTATTTCTATAAAGGCACCTAGTGGCCTCCTGAACTCCACGGTATGGCAGGAATTTATGTGATCCTCTCCTTTTAGATCTTTTTTTTTATTTATTTGTTTTTAATTAAAGATAGGTTGATTTTCCAGGTGGCTCAGTGGTAAAGAATCTAACTCCCAATGCAGGAGAAGCAGGTTCAATCCCTGGGTCAGGAAGATCCCCTGGAAGAAGAAATGACACCCACTGCAATATTCTTGCTTGGATAATCCCATGGACAGAGGAGCCTGACAGGCTATAGTCCATGAGGTCGCAGAGAGTCAGACATGACTTAGCAACTGAACACACAGGCAATTAAAAGATAACTGCTTTACAATGTGCGTTGGTTTCTGCCATATAACAACGTGAATCAGCTGTAAGTATATCCCCTCCCTCTAAAGCCTCCCTCCCAACCACCCCTACACCCCACCCCTCTAGGTCTTCACAGAGCACCAGGCCGAGCTCCCTATGCTATACAGCAACTTCCCACTAGCTGTCTATTTTACACATGGTAATGTAGATATGTCAATGCTACTCTCTCAATTTGTCCCATCCTCTCCTTCCTCCACTGTAGCCACAAGTCCGTTCTCTTCATCTGCGCCTCCTAAAATGATTTTTATCTCATTCTAGAGGTGGTTAAGCTCCAGGAGTTGGTGATGGACAGGGAAGCCTGGAGTGCTACAGTCCATGGGGTTGCAAAGAGTAGGACACAACTGAGCAACTGAATTGAACTAAGAGGTAGTTATGTGACACACATTTTATCCCTGAGATGCAGGCAGAAGTCCCCATGAACAAGCATCTGTTTCTGAAGAAAAAGAGAAAGCTCTCCATGAAAACTTGGTTTCTGGGCTCCCTTTACTTTTCTTCCAGCTTCAAAGTAAACACAATTTCTATAGGTACAAATGTCATCTGCGGAATAAGAAGTAAGCATTTTGCACCAAGGATGAGGGAACACGATGATGTTACCTGGACCTTTGATGGCATCTACCTCCAGACTTCTTATAACAGGAGACAAATAAAATCCTTACTCACTTAAGTCACAGTCAGTAAGATTTTCTGCTACTTGGAGCCAGGGGCATTTTTACCATTAAAAGGAAGCCACAACAGAGATGTTTAAGTCGGACTATCTACGACTCCTTCTTGCTTGAGACAGAGGCTGTGATCTAGTCCTTTCTAACTAGAAGAAATAAAAACAATTTTGAATTTGCATGTGTACAGTTTTACTACAATCTTCTATAACCCAGATTACTTAAATAAATATGTTCTAACTCTTCCGTGGATATTCATTTGTTGTACAGTCATTACAAGATTTTTTATTTCTTTTCCTAACTGAAACTTTCAATACCCCAAACCTATAAAATAACATTTCTTACAGTATGATATAGATCACTCATATATGTAATATACACTAATATACAGCTGAAGAAAGGGGTAAGAAATGAGAATGGAGAGAGAAAACAAGAGGAACCTAGTTAATTTGAAAGTATAAACTTTAAAAAGTATCTTCATAATGAATTAAGACCCCAAGATTAACAGAATTTTTAAAATAGGAAAGATTCCCCCAACATGAAACCACTGTCTCTGTTTTTTGGAAAATTTTTAACTTGAAAAATATAAAGACTTCCCTGGCAGTCCTCCTCCCCTCCTCCACCTAAGTCGCTTCAGTCGTGTCCGACTCTGTGCAACCCCATAGACGGCAGCCCACCAGGCTCCCCCGTCCCTGGGATTCTCCAGGCAAGAACACTGGAGTGGGTTGCCATTTCCTTCTCCGATGCATGAAAGCTTTGAAAGTGAAGTTGCTCAGTCGTATCCAACTCTTAGCGACCCCATGGACTGCAGCCTACCAGCTTCCTCCGTACATGGGATTTTCCAGGCAAGAGTACTGGAGTTGGGTGCCATTGCCTTCTCCGCCCTGGCAGTCCAGTGGTTAACATTTCATGCTTCCAATGTAGGGAGCACAGGTTCAATCCCTGAGCCGGGAACTAAGATTCCATACACTGTGTGGCAAAGCCAAAAACAGAAAAGCATGTATCAACAAGTATTGTTCATCAAACTGATTGATCACTAGAATTATTATATCACTGCACTATCCCATCTATTTCTAGTAGCCGCCCTAAGATAGTAATCTCTCCCTATGTAAGTTTCAACTGGACATATTGTAAGTGTGTACTGTTCTTGGGATAGTTTCAATTGTACACTGCTAAAAGATTCATTAATTTCAACCACCATCAACTCCATATGCCACATATACTTTTTTCTGCCTTTTGTGTTCAAACATATTTCACTGTGGCCATTCAGAGGAAAATTATACATTCCAATAACACTTGAGTTCCCCTCAGTTACCCTTTCAGTGGCCAGGGTAATGACAGAGTAAAGAATCGTGTTCTTCACAGGCTCTCTCTCTTTTTTTTTCCTCTCCCATTTGGGAGAATTTCAGCTTCAAATCTCTTGTGCCAAGAAGCAATGGGTAATGTCTAATGCTCTTCTCTAACAGTAGCTTACTCTGGCGGGAACGGGAGGAGAGGCAGGAGAAATCACTCACATTCCCAGCTTTGAAAAAGTCTTAGCATATGGAATAAGCAATCTCTTACTCTATTTTTCTAAAATAGAATTATGGAATCATAATAGGTAAAGGGGCCAGAGGAAAAGGAAACAGAATTAGAAATTTTACAACTATCTGTGAGTATGGGTAATGGCTAAAATTTAACCCTAAATTCCCAGTGAAATCAGTCCAAGAAAACACCTATAATTCATAAAACCTGGGGCTTATATATCACTTGGCATTGTTCATAAGTAGAGACTTCCTCTGTAAAAAGGATTTTTAAAACCACATTCTCATGAGACAGCAAGAATGGGAGAAATAAGGATAATAAGCATAGATAACACAAATGCCTTGGTTTTAAAATCAACACTCAAAGACAATCTACCACAATCCCTATGACCTCAAAAGAAAATTCAGAGAATAAGTCTCCTTTGTTTATGTCATCTCAGCTTCAATTCCATCAGCAGTTATCTCCTTTAAAACAAATATTTCTAGGGCCCTTACACGATAGGAAGTCCTTTTTCTCAGGCCCATTTTTATTTGGTTATCTTTTTAGGTGCACTAAAGATTGAGTTTACAATAAGCTGAACAGACAGCGTACAAAAGGCTTTTAGAACTATACCATATGGTCCAGGGAAGGGAACAATCTGGACGATCCCCATTTCAATCTGCAAGCTTGTCCACCTCTATAACACATTATACCACTGTAATAAAATATTAAGATGGAAACGTAAAAGCGAAAATAGTCTATCTTTAGCATTACCAGGCAACCACACTTCTGAAAATTTACTGATAAACTTAATAAACATTTAATTTATATTCTGAAATTTTGGTATGCAACACCAGGCATATAAACCTAGGCAACTATTCACTAGAAACAATATTCAGCAGGGATATGTGTGAGTATTCAACTTATGCTTCAGAAATTTGGAAGGAAAAAAAAAACACTTTTACAGGGGGTATATTGGCAGGGGTTGATGTAACAGATGACACATTCTTGGAAATCAAATAAAAGCAATAGGGAAATACCCATTGTTGCCTGGTGAAGGCCTAATCACATGGACACAGCTGGAACCAATGTAGATCATTCATTAATAAAATTGTATTGTAGTAGCCACTTTTTGATGCATTTCAATTGCTGCTGTAGCCAAATCTCTGAATTTCTTTGTTCCATGTTAGCAAGATTGCTTGAATGGGAAATATGAGAAGATTTAGAACGGGGAGAGGGGGGGGAACAAACCTGTTCTCATGCTAAAAATGACACGACTAGCTCAAAAAGCTAAATGTCACTTTACCTTGCGATCTACTTATACTATCAGCAGCTTAAAATATGCAGCGTAAACCTGAAATGGGGAATTCATATGGTACCATGGATAAAAAGTGAGCAGTGTGAGATGCCACAGAAAACATATGAAAGACTTGTGAAAGTATTTTACAGAATGATGATATAAGATGTTGGGAGAGGGAATTAAAATGTATCAAATACTAAGGGGAGAATCAGACAACTGAATTAATATAAACTCTTTCATGGAATACTCTCTATTGACTTTTACACTGAAGTATGTACTATATGCTTAAAGGAAAATCATTCATATTTTTGACCACATAAACTTAGAAATCACTATTTGTCATCACATGTTACCAATATTTGATATCAAACAGCCCCTTTTTAGAAGTTAGGTTTAAAATCTGTACTAAAATTCAAATGAAATAAAATATTGGCTCTAATTATAAATGTGGTATGTACTATAATAAAGTTATGGTTAAAATAATAAATTTGATATTTATCCAATTTTGCTGGCATCCGTTAATACATTTATTTTTCTATGTTTCTGCAAATATAATGACTAAGCTTCTATATCATAATTTCTGCAAATTGTATAATATCAAACCATAAAGATATAGCAGCCTTGATATGAAGCCTGATCTAAACAAAACTGTAGAATTTATTACTTACAAAAATGAAAAACTCAGTAACATTTATCAAAAGCACTGCTCAAACATTATAGGTCTTAGATATATTTCTATTATGCCTCTGTGTGTAATTAGAATAAACAAATAAATAGCACAATTTTCATGTTGCAGTTTCTAATTCATTGAAAGATATATTCCTACCACAAAACAGATAAAGGGGCTTAACTGCAAATAAAAATTATACCAATGGAGAAAATGTATTTAAAGTCAATGAATAGTATTCAATACAAAATTAACATTCAACATAAGTGAACACACAGGAAGAAAGAGTTTTTATCTGTATTATCTCTAACCTCCAATTCTAATATTATCAAACCTTGACACAAAGGACTCAAGACAGTCATGCACTTAACTGGACCAAGAGAAAAAAAGTTTCACTGCCATTTCTTCTCAAAAGCTTCAAGTTCCTTTGGCTTAAAATGTTGACCTAAAGATGTAATTAATATAACTTAAAAGCACCTCACCCAGATTCATTTGAGCTGCTCTACAGACAAGCCACTTACATACAAGTTTAAAAAAAACACACTGGGGGGGACTTGAGAATCATAGCATTTAATACATGTGCATTATATGTACAAATCAATTTGAGTATTTGTTTGTTTTGTTATAGTAATGAGCCAATATGTTGCTGAATCTGTCTCGAGAATGAGAAAAAATAACAGGTGAGTTTATTTAATGCATACCTCTGATATACCTGTTTTACAAATCCTTTAATTATTTTAAAACATGTTCTAAACTTTTAAAAAATCTCTGGGGGAAAAAAAAAAAACTTTAGATTGCACATGTTTATCTTAATGTATCCATAATAGATATATTTTCCAGCGTGTACAAAAATGTTTTACATTAATCATTTTAACACAAACCACTGTTTACTTTCTTTTTAGTCATATCTGTCATACACTTACAAATCTATGTAAGCTTTTACTCCCAAAGGAATTTTCTCATTGCCAGAAATCATTAACAATTTTAAAAAATAAAGGTCAATCAAAATATCAATCTCCTCCTAAGAAAACACATTTGGCCTATTTAACTATTCTTACTCTGAATGTATTTAAAAAAAAAAAACAACACTGATTTTTAAAATAGATCACTTGAAAGTGAATCATTTGTTTTGCTTAATACAACAAAAAACATTTACATTTTGAGGAACATTCTAGAAAATTTCATTGAATGGTTGCTCATAGTGAAAATCTAGTTTCCTCTTCAAATCATTACTTAAAAATCATAATGCTACATTCTCACATCACTTGTAATAGTAGGTTACTAACTAAATTTAGAAAAAATTGGAAACTTAAAAACACTTTTGTATTTTACCTTGCATTTTGACTTCAGAAGAAAAAAATTTTAATGCACATCCTTGTATTTAATGGAAGCTCACTTGCTTACCTAACTACATTTGTCAAACATTCCAAAAATGAGTATTCTATCTATAAAAGATATGAACTGACTCTGAATTTTAGACAAAAATAGAAAACAATAGCAAGTTTTTTGGTCTCAACAAGAGATAGCCTGGCATAAAAATCTATATAATATAAGCAAATATTACTCGAGAGTTTCAATTCAAATAATAAGTTGTGAAGCAAGACAAGATTCCTACCAATCCAAAACACTATGTCCACATGACCCAAGTGGGCAATATTCAGAAGGGTTTTGTGAAAAGTGAGGCAAAAATGCGACTGCAAGGAAATCTCAAGAAGAGCTGGAAAAGGCGAATTGAGCACAACCTCCTATAAGGAACAATGCTATTAAGTAAACATGGAAGTTGTGAGGAGAATGTCTCTATTTTTTTTTAAGTTGTTTTTTCTTTTTTTTTCATGATGGTGTTCTAAGTGAAGAAAGAGGGAAAACAAATGGTATACGGAGGAAAAACTAAGGCCTGCTTGCCTTCCTTCAGTGATGCTGGGAGGGCACACCCTCTGCCTTATGAAAACCACCGCCAGAACCAAGCTACACAAAACATTTTGGCTGCCAGCCTAGAACAGTGCCAGGCTGTTTTTTATTTTTGCGCTAGACTCCCTCAATTGAGACAGTGTGGGATTGTCACTTTGATGCACATAGAGAACAAAGAATAATATAGGACAGAGGGGGGTAATTTTTTTGCCCCTTTAAAGTCAGGTTAGCATTTTGTTTTCTTTGACAGGTCTTGAAAAGACCCAAGAAACAAAAGTTATGCTGAAGAATGGATCAATTGCCTGAAGAAATTAGCGTGAGTACAATATTGTCAACAGTTTAAAAGCCATGTGAGAGATTAACATTTTAAGAAATCAGACTTAAAAGGGGTCCGAGTCATACATTTACCTGTTTAAGAGGCCACAGACCAAGAAGTACATGATTGATACATCAGCACATAATCTTATTTAAAATCTGATGGTATGAAGGAATGCCATAAAATCTGACCAAGAAAAAGAACGAATATAAGTATTAAAAATTTTAGGTCACCTTTCAGAGGCAACTGTGTCAGCTGCTATTGTGACCTTGAGTTCTCCAAAACTAAATAATCTGACTAAAAGATTATGATATTAGAATCTGAATACTTTATGCCTTTATAGGGAAAGAGGTGATAAATAACCAAAAATGTTTAAAGGATTAAACCGCAAATCATCTACAAAGTTGCCACAGACACAAACAGGAAAACCATCTTTTCTATCCTATTCAATTCTGTACTAGAAGCAAAGCTAACACAAATGAGAAAGCTAAGTGTGTGCTGCTGCAAGCTTGAACTAAATCTACTACCTAAATCTGGAGACTGAAAATACCAATAAGCCATTAGCTCCTAGAGGTATGACCTTTTTCTCTCTAATGCACAAGATAAGTAGAGGTAGAGGTCCATTTCCTACAAACCAAATGAAAAGAAAGAATGAACTATGACAAGCCCAGATCCCACGCTGGCATATTTTACACTAAGCTCAGCATCATCTAGAAGCAGGATGCTTCTCACTGCCAATCAGGCGGGGAGAGAAGTTGTGAAAGTAATACAGCATTGATGAATAGCACCAAAGGTCTGTGAGTCCCTTCCTCCTGCACATCTCCACTGAATCAGCTGTTAAAAGAAGACCAACGGCTGTTACAGAAATAGCAAGAACTAAAGCACTTGCCTCAGATGTTACTCATGGAGGCATGGGCATTTACCACCTGAGCCTATCTCATTTCTGACAGAATGATCCCCTGCCCAGTTTTGTTCATGGCCACAGATTCTGATAGCAAGTCACAATCAGTGTTGGGAAAGGCAACGGGGGAGGGAGGATGTGAAGAAGAAACTGAGAGAACAGTGGTCAAACTTCAAACAATATACATGCTTCTCTCACGTAAATTAGTGTTCATGCACAATACCTTGGGACAACAAAACCTGCGACAAAGGTTCCAGGTACCATGATTTGCTTTGGGTGGCAAGGGTAAGTATGCCATATAACCAAAAAAAAAAAAAAAAAAGGCAGTATTTTGCTCCTCACTGTTCTCCTTTTGCATTTCCTTTCTTTCCTCTAAGATACACTGCTGATGCTATTACCGCATGGGACACTGATGGTTGTAGGCAAAGCATTCATGTATTGCCAAAGTGGTCCAGAGAGTGCTGTATGGCTGGCTTTATTTCAGCAAGGAATACGAGGCAAAACCAGGAAGCAAAAAGAATGAAAGGTATAGAAGTTAGGCGATAGCCTGTGTTTTCTGTTTATTAATGATGCAGATGAAATGGGCAGAAATCTGGAAAAAGCAGCCAAGTTGACTGAATTACAAAGAAAGATTAAGGAATTAAATGCGTATAACTTGGCTGACAACCAAGGAACAATAATTGAGAGTTGTCCACAACTCTCCAAAGTATATACATAAAAAGAAGAGCAAGGGATTTTTATCTACTATAGAAGTGTGAATATATGAAATAATGATGAGATAAAATAAAACTTAAGAAAGGATATTCTTCTTTCTTCCTAGAAATATGTATCATCTTACTGACCCACACTGCAGGAAAGAGTAGATAATAGGAAATGACCACATACTGCCAGGGGAGTTCATTGGTGGAGAAATAAAAATGAAATCCCATTTGCTTACCTGATGTTCCAGATACAGTGATGTCTCGCTTTACATTTGTCCAACCTGGCTAATGCAGAGATACCTGTGAAATCACAAAAGACATAGTAAAGTTGCTATCTTCAAACTAAATCCAATCTGAATTCTGAATCCTTACCTGGATAAGAGTTTACTTGAATGATCTAGTAGTCTGATTCTTGGACAACCCAAGATAGAAGAACCTCTAAGAATAAAAATATTCTGAGACTTAATTAATAAGAGCTTTTTTCAGTCTTTCCAAGGATTTCCCAAATTAATTATGACAAAAAAAAAAGTAATTAGATTAAAGCTCCTTAACCTTGGTACATGGACAGCCTTCAGGAGTCTATGTACTCCTGAATGAGATATGCAAAATGTGTGGGTTTATGTAAATGTATTTCTCTCTAGGGAGAAGGTCAATAGTTCATGAGATTTGCAGAAAGGTCTATAATCCAAAAAACTGTCAAGAACCTCTGCTGAGTATCGTCTAAAATCTCACAGGCAGGTTGGAATGCATATACCAACCAGTCCAGGTTTGGGGGTTTCACCCCAGGGAAATGGTGGCGGTGCACAAACACGTGTAGATCTGGGGTAAACACCTTAAGAACACTCCTTTCTGGAAGAGCATAACATCAAGTGTAAACTGTAACTTAACTCACACAGACCCATGTTCTCTGTCTGCCATGCACAGTGAAGACAACGATATCGCCATACACCCAAGGGTGGATATTCTGACTTGCATCTTCTGTTTATATTAAAATCAGAATCCTTAGGTATATACACACTAGCAAGGTCAGAACTAACACAGCAACTCATCCCAAAAGAAGCCTACATGACAAGCAAAAAAGAGTTTACCTAGCACAAAAATCACAGGAGGAGCCAAACACATCTCCTAAAAGAATTGTTCAAAACAGTAATCAGAGTCACATTAACCTACACCAGGAAAAAGAAACAAACAAACAGGTCAGAGAACCTTCCCTACATCAACTATGAACAAGATGGGAAAGCATTCACAGCCAAGACAGGATCCAGAGCTGAGGTCTCGCCAAAACGACGACAATAATGAACAAACACCAAGAAGACATATATCAAGGGAAGAGGGAAAAAAAAACTCAAAATTGGTTTATTTCAGAGACTTCCCTGGTGATCCTGTGGTTAAGACTCAGCATTTCCACTGCAGTGGGTGCGAGTCCGATCCCTGGTCAGGGAACTAAGAGCCCACAGGCTGCAAGACCAATAAATAAATAATATGTGAAAGTCATAAAAAAATTTATTTTAAAGATGGCTTATTTCAAATAACAATTATGTGATATAGTCTCTCAAAAAAAAAAAAATAGTGTGTTTAACCATGTGTAAAACAGATAACTAGTGAGAAGGTGCTCTGTAACACAGAGAGCTGAGTCTGGCACTCAGTGACGACCTACAGGGTGGGAGGGAGACGCAGGTGGATGATACATGTATACTCATGGTTGATTTGAGCCACAACACAACACTGTAAATCAATTATCCTCCAATTAAAAGTTTAAAAAATAAAATTTTTGAGTAGTGTGTTTAGACATTCACCTCCTGAGCATCTCTCAGCATGGCTCCATCCGGTGCTGGGAATTCATCAGTGAATAAGACAAGCACAGCTTGCCCTGCTGGAGCTTAATTTTGGAGCAGAGAGGATGATAGAAGACAAATCTATCAGCAATATACCATTTCAATGTGTGACACGTGATACAAAGCAAAATGATGTGACCGAGGCATATGAAAACAGCCTGCATCTATCTAGTACATCACAGAGATGTTCACTCCAATTCTCAAAGTGAGTCAGGGACTTAGAGAACTGAGGCAGAGAAGGGACTGTGAGGACAGCTAGCTAATCAGACCTTTTCACTTCAGAGATGAGGTCAGAAGAGCTGTTCAGGAAGACAAAGAGTCACAACTTTGTTATCTCCAAACATGAAAATCCACACTAGACTAGTTAGGATTTCATGATACACACTCAGTCTTTAGAGAGAGAATTGACAGGTTCTGAACAGCATTCCTGAAAACCTGGCTGACGACAGAGTACTTCATACCCTCCATATTTAATAAGGGGCAACCGTCTAGTCAAATCCTTCAGAAGGACGCACAAAAACAGTAACACTGGTTGTGTGCTTAGTGGCTCAGCAGTGTCCAACTCTGCAATCCCATGAACTGTTGCCCGCCAGGCTCCTCTGTCCGTGGGATTTTCCAGGCAAGAATACTGGAGTGGGTTGCCATTTCCTACGCCAGGTGATCTTCCCAACCGAGGGACTGAATCCATGTCTCTTGTGTTTCCTGGACTGGCAGGCGGATTCTTTACCACTGAGCCACCTGGAAAGTCCAACACTGGTTACATGTGTATAAAGAATATGAGTGTTGGGCCTAACCTTTGAAATCATACTTTTTCAATTTGAACCCAGTAATGTGAAAGTGGCTCACTTGTGTCCAACCCTTTGTGACCCCACAGACTGTAGCCCACCAGGCAACTCCGTCCGTGGGATTTTCCAGGCAAGAATACTGGAGTGGGTTGCCAATTCCTTCTCCAGAGGATCTTCTTGAACCTGGGATTGACACCTGAGTCTCCCGCATTACAGGCAGACACTTTACCGTCTGAGCCACCAGGCAAGCCTGAACCCAGTAAACAAAGTGATAATTCAAAAGTTGTAAAAGTAATCTTGAAGTTCAAAAACAAAAATAAATAAAACAATACTGAGTAGGAAAAGGTATGGAAATCTATTTATATGTAAAGACATGCATAGAGTGATCCCGACTGGTGGAGTATCTAGGACTTTAGCCTCAGCTATAAGCTATCAACAGAGAAATATATTTTGTAAGTTTTTTTTTAAGTTGTTTGAGAAAAAACATGTCAGAGATTTCAAAAGATCAGTGATGCAAAGTTTCCCCGAAGCTAGAAATCTATTTACACTATTTGCTTAACCTACAGCATCCAATCTAAGAAAGTAATCCTGAGTTCTTTTCTTTTGACTGTGAGCAGATTCTATGGCATCTGTCATCTCGCTGACCAGAAGTGATGCCGTAGACTTGACTACACGGCAGAGTGACCTGTTCCTTCCTCCTTGGTCAAGAGAGAGTCTTCTACCCAAAGCTATAAAGCTGTCAGGGATGTAGTAAACACTTTCCCTTAAACTTCTAACAAGTCAGAACTTTTCACAAAATTTACTCCCCAAAAAGGCTTATTCACATGAACTTGCTTTGTGTTGCCATCATTCAGTGTCTTCATTTTTAATTTAGTGGTATTTTTAGCCAAATGAAATGAAAATACAGTTTTTCTCAATCTGTCTCAGCTCTACTCTTCATGTTCTGGGACCCAATTCTTGCAATCCTTTAACAACTATTTATTTCACACCAAACTAGATATCTCCCTAAAGCTTACCAATCTAGCCTCCAGGCACATTTCTTAAATAAAAGCTGTAGATATTTGTAAACCTAAAATTTGCATACTAAAGGAACAAATCAACTATCAAAAGACCTAGTAGTATATAGCAGTTGCTCACCTCTAAGCAGAGTTTTAAAATTCATTTTGATTTATTATTTTTTTAAAGAAACAGTTATTGACTTTTTCTCTTTGCAAAATACTGTTTAATGGCCTAGTTAAATTAGAGGTGAGAGTGTGAAGCAAGTGTTTTAAATTGGTAAATTCTAAATAAAGGTACATCAGTCAAAAGTTTTAATAAGACTCAGCAGGACAGAGAAGAATTAACAGTCTGTACGGTATCAAAAAGGAGTGATAGATAATGATAACCTTCATCATTTGCATAGGGATTTATAATTTCATTGCTTCAAGATTAACAAAATTATGTGGTATTTTGCCCATTCTTATCAAGTAATGGATGCCTTGGTTTGTATACATTTATCAACCGAACCAAGTAATAGAAGAAATGACTGAAATGTTATCAATTAATCTGCTGCATTTTTTAAGGTACTCCTAGGTACCAGCTATCATAATCTCTTCTAACCAATAACTGGGTACCCTAAAATAAAAACATAAGGTTTCCAACAGCATCTCATAAACAGCAAATTTAGAATTCTAAAAGTCCAGTAGGTTCCTAAAGTGGTTTTTTTAATTAGATACATTACATTCTTTTCTTTACCTTGTAGTTCAAGTCAATTGTTGTTAAATCGTTCCTTCCACCAAATAGTAACAAAAAATACAGATTGATGAATGTATTCAAGACATAGGGAGCATGTAGCTGGATGGAGAAACCCAAGCAACAGACACAAATAATGAGACGAGTTCAAGTAATAAAAGGATTCTAGGCTGGAGCAATTGTTTTCAATCATCACAGGACAAAAACAATACACTACTGTGGCCTTGCCTCACCAAGCACCCAGAATGTGTTCAAGGCCAGTGCTCTGCTTGGTACCCAGGTCTAATGAAAATCTGCAGAATCTACAACGGCTGCACAACAGAATCACCTGGAGGCCTTAAAACAAAACAAACTAAAAGGTAATACTTAAACCACATGATCAGAGATTTTGGTTTCATCAATAATTTTTAGAAGGTCCCAGGTGATTTCTTACACATGCAGCTATGGTTAAGAAATACTGCTAAGGGGCACTGGGTCTCAAAGTATGGTCCCTAGACCTGCAGTGGGAGCAACTGCAGTTGAGCACTTATTAGAAATGCAAATACCCAGGCCCCAACCCAGACCTACTGAACCAGGAAATCTGGGTAGGACCAGCAGTCTATATTTTCATGAACCCTTCAGGAAATTCTGAGATACATTAATGCTTGAAAAACACAGCTACAGAGTAAGAAGAATCTGGGTTTCAATCAACTCTCCACAATTTACTTACTGAATGACCACTGGTCAGCTCTCTAAACCTCACTTTCCTCATCTGCAAAATAATACACTCAGCTAAGATTTGTAAGCGCTTCCCTGGTGGCTCAGTGGTAAAGAATCCACCTGCCAATGCAGGAGTCATGGGAATCATGGTTTCCATCCCTGGGTGGGGAAGATCTCCTGGAAGAAGAAGTGGCCACCCACTCCAGGATTCTTGCCTGGGAAATTCCATGGAGAGGAACCTGGAGGGCTACAATCCATGGGGTCACAAAGAGTTAGACATGACTGAGCGACTGACCACGCACATATTATGTGCCAGAGAATGCACTAACAAACACTTTATATATATATTAATTAATTTAACACAACAAGTTACCAGGTAGATATTACTATCATTTCTATCCATTGAACATTACAAAGCAAGGAAGCAGAGGATCAGAATTTGAATTCAGGATTTTCAAATTCGGAAATCCTTGCTCTTTCCCTGTTTCACAAAATATGCTGATCTGCTCTTTCTCCTTCCTCCCTTCCTCCCTTTCTTTCTCCTCCCTCCTCCCTCCTGTCTTCTCTCTTTCCCTCTCCCCTATTAGTCTCTGTCTATTTGTCTTTCTCACTTTCTCTGGAAATTTATTTTCCTACTACAAAGCTAGAGATTAACTAGCATGTACGGTGTGACTACTGCTATAAATCAGAAAGAAAAATATTAATATTTTAAAAATTTAAAAGTCTTAGTAATGAAGTTACTAGATGTAGATACACACTTTGCAAAATACAGAAACACATATAATTTAGTTCTAAACTGGTAAGTCAAAAACAGAAGAAACTCAGAAGTTCATGAGACGAGCTCAGAGACCAAAGCATGACATCAGGAGGAAGTCCGACTTATCTTGAAACAGGATGAAAAGTCTGTCCAGAACAGGGGGAGAAACAAAGGGTTAGAGAGAGGTAGAAAACAAAGCTAAGTTCCGTGGGTCCTCACTTAGACTAAGAAAAATTTCACTTCAGTACAGTAAAGATACAAAATCTTTTTTCACAGAATATTTTTGACGCACTGATAGTAAAAACGTAAAGTCAAATCACATACTTATTCTAGGAAAAAAGGATTATACTGGAAAAAAGTATACATAAAAAAGGCATTTCTATTACAAAAAATATTCCATATGCTCCACCCTTTACTGTAGTGTTTCCATGGGCTATTTTTATGCACTGCACAGTATTTTCAGTCATTCACTGATTCAATCAACAATGACTGATCTCTTTGAGTAAGCCATCAAGGATAAAAAGATAAATAAGATACTGACCCAGGGCACATGGAGCATTTATATTACACTGCAAATGTTATATGCAATATGTACATGAAGTTATTAGGAATTCCAAAGGTCAATTCTTAGGAACGACTTCTGTGAAATTCCTGAAAGTCAATGTAGTGTAAACTACATTCTGCAGTTAACATACCCAAGTACTTTGTCTATGGTAGCATCACAGACATCATTTCACAAGTGGAGTATTCCCAGGACCATCCATGTTGAGGCCGACTTACGGCTAAGAAACGCAGGCAAATGTAAAACCTAGAGGTGAGCTTTTTCCTTCATCATTCATTTCACTTTTCTTGAAGAACTAAAGAAAAAACTATTCTCAGAAGCCCACTGGAAGATTCTACCTATGTATTAATGCAGGAAAATGTGAGGCACAATGGGCTGACTGAATTCACTAGCATCTCTGTCAATGATAGTCCAGGGCTGTATAACATCTTATTTAATTTTACTCTAATCTGACAACCCCACAATGCACATTTGTCTCTAAGAACCAGTTTAGAAAGCATGTATTAATACATCCACCATACTATGCTTAAATGATGAGCTGCTATAGTTATTTTTTTCTTAGGATAAATCTGAACCAAATTTGCTATGATATTAGAAATTACACCATTTTTCAAGCTACACATATTTAAGAATCATCTTTAGTAACACTATTTATTAATAACTTATACAAACACAATATATTCCCTGGTGGCTCAGCTGGTAAAGAACCTGCCTGCCAGTGGAGAGGCAACTGATGTGGGTTCAATCCCTGGGTCAGAAAGATCTCCTGGAGAAGGAAATGGCGACCCACTCCAGTATTCTTGTCTGGAGAATTCCATGGACAGAGGAGCCTGGTGGGCTACAGACCATGGGGTTACAAAGAGTCGGATATGACTGAGCACCCACACACAAACACAATAATCAAAGAACTGAACCCCAGAGTTTAAAACTACCTAGCAAACCACTAGTTTTTATCCCACATAGTATCTAAGATACATATAGTGTTAAAATTAAAAACAAAGGTATACAAAAACTTTCCAGTATTTTGAGTAACAAATTTCTTTGGCCCCAATATATCCAATTCATATTTTACTACAGTAGTTTACTAAAATTCAATCCCCTACCATCTCATTCTTTAGCAATATAAACTGCATATAACAATGTAGTAGAATTAAAAGGTTGGTATATGAGAGTAGTTCAATCTTGATAAAAGTGGTTGGGATAAAATCATCTTTTAAAATATTCAGATGATACCATCCAGATAGCCACATGCACTTGGATCTATACAGCTTAAAAAACTTGTTTAGATTTACTGAAGCTATACCTGCTGTCAAGGAACAAAAAAGTGATGAAGGTTGATCAAACGCCACTTTGCCTCCAGGATCGTGTTAATGTTTTCCACTAATGCCATCCTAAAAGTTAACAGTCAATGTAATCCAAAGGTTTCTCTTTATTTCTATATTTAAATCATCACAGGTTTGATCAAGCATGCAAATCCCTCTGGGCTAAGGGTTGCCATCAAAATGTCTTATAGGAACATTAAAAATTGAATGGGCATAAACAACTCCAGCAGTGCGAAGCTCATGACAGCATCACTGTGATCTCTGTGTTTCATGTGCAACAACACTGGGGAAGTTTGCAAGGGAATCTGAGCAACTAATTACTAGCTTTTGCTTCAGGGCAGGTGCGCTGATCTCTACAGGTGTCTCGGCCGCTGCGCTCTGCCTACTGCATTGCCTCTTGAAGACGTCCACTGTAACGACTTGCTGAAGCCCTGCAAAACATCTGAAAGAATACTAAACTGTTGGGAATTCAGGAAGAAACATGTTGTGACTCCTTCTTTAAGATACCACTGAGGAGAAATAGCAGTTGGAGAGGCTTTACTTGGTTTGTGAAAGAATAGTATAAGGCAGTATAAAAAGTAAACATAAAATTATATCTATCAATCACACACATTAAATGAGGATACCAATGTTGTCTCTAATAAGTACAGGCAGTTTTTCAAATACTGTTATTTTTTAAACAGGATATAAAAAAGCAAAAACTAAATAAATAATAAACTTACATTGGCCCAACTTTTTTCATTCATGCAAGAGAATGGCCAGTGCTAGGTATGCAATTTTCGAAGGATCAAAAAAAAAAAGAGAGAGAGAGAGGTTACCCACTATAAGAAATTAGCAAACAAAATAGTCACCTGCTGACTGGGGAGGCATATATACCATTCACAAATGATGCCACATAGAAGACTCATATTCCTTAAGATCTTTGCCATAATATTTCATAAGAAATAACACACAAAGCGGAGACAAATATCGCCTGCTCTGCAACTTGCTAACTGCTTAATCTTGAGCAAGAAACTTAAACCTTTCTGGGTTTCAATTTCCTCATGTAATAATAAACTAAACCCAACTCTTCAGGGGGTGCTTTTAAATAAGACAGTGTCTCTTAACTAATATTTGAGCCTGAGCTTGACTTATAGTAAGGGCTTAATAAATTATAATTAGCAACATAGCTTCTAAACACATTAGTCTCTTGTTCTTAGCAGAGCACTAACCAAAATAAAGCATCTTGGAAAGTAAACACTTATCAGTAGTATGCTATTCAAAAATTTGTTATATGGTACATTTTTAAAAATACAAATATTTGTACTTTTAAGCAGTCAACCAATAAGTAAACACACAAACACAACATTTAAACCATTTAACTAACTCTTTTACTATCTGAATAATCACTCAACTTGGTAAAAAGTTCTTATTTTCAATTTTGAAATTTTGTGAATAGTCACTTTTATAACAGTAAAGGATAGTTCTAATAATATTTCAAAATTCATCTTACTAAAGAATCTTTTAGGTAATACTCAGGTTAAGGTTCTTAATAAATCTACTAGATTAAGAATATATTTTTACCAATTATTTTCATCCAAAATTCTCTATTTAGAGTTTTTCTTAAACTAAATAGAATTAAGAGGGTATTTCAGAACATCATTAATATAATAGGGTAACTAAAACATCACTTGTTTCTAAATTTTAATAAAAGCAAGAGTTAAAATTGTTTCAGACTATTCTCAAAGAGTGAAAAAAGTTTAAAGCAAAATGTGTACAAAATACATAAAAATAACATAGTATTCGAAAATTGAGAATAATGAGACCCCTGGGCATGATCAGAATATAACTGTTGGAAAAAATATCCCTCCCACTCTCAGAAGACTATTACATCAGAGGCTTATTTCTTCAAATCTGGACAACGCAATAACCTTCTGTTTTCTCTTCCTTTAAATCCTTCTTCCTCCGGTTCACCCTCCAGTTTTCACCCTCCAGTTTTCACCGGCATTCCAGCCAGCTTGAATTTTAAGAACTGACTTGCTGTGCTTTCCTTCACTCAGACCTAATTATGTCTCATCCACACACAAAAATCTCTTCTAATGTGGAAGAAAGGCACATAGATACTTAAACAGATACGTGTGTGCACACACACATGCATGTGCGCCTGCACATTCACGCACAAGTGTGCATGCACAAAGTACTAAGAGAGGATAAACCAGAGGTCGATTCATTTTGCCGACCGTAAGTCAAGGAAGGTTTCATACAATTGATGGAGTCAGGTGAAACAGCACCTACAAAACAAATGCAAAGCTTCAGGCCATTAGCATCCATTACTAAGCCTCAATCTATCCCACTTCAGCTGCTTCCTGTACTCTCCTCACATGGACCTATATATCCCCATTCTCTAAACACAGTGGACACCTTGCAGTCACCTGACCTCTGCCAGTCCCTCTGCCTTGAATCCCTTTTTCATCTTCTTCATCTTTAAAGTTTTAAAAAAGAAAAAATACCCTTATATCCTTTTATCAAGACATTCTCCCTTCCACTTATTTTTCTTACATGGTTAAATCAAGGAATCAAAAGGCTTTGGACTTTGCAACTGCAAGTAGGAAGACAGTATTAATTCGGGCAAAAATTCTGAAGGAAAGTGATTTTCCACTTAAACTGTAATTATTCAGGCAACACTTTAATCAAGTGAGAAAATTGAATAAAGATATTTTTCTCTCATGTACCCTTTCTCTGCTTTACCACAAAAAATACAGGAATAAGACAAGAAAAATGAAAACAAATTTAAAAAAATAAAAATAAATAAAAGAAGATGGATGATTCACATAAAAAAAAAAGAAAAATGAAAACAATATGAGATGCAGGAAAAGACAAAGGGAGTTTCTAGTTTAACAGCAAAAGAAAAGCACATGACAAGAACACACCTACATAATGAGATGGAAGGAGAATGGCAGTCTCCCAGAAACATATATTCAAGAAAAAAAAATGGAAACAAATAAATTTCCTAATATGTTTCACCTTATAGAAAATTAGATTAAGAAGCTCCTGGAAGCTCCTGGAAAGAAATACTGAGTAACAAAAAAGCTATATAAATGAAAAAACAAAGCATTACTAACTTCATGAAAAACAAAAAATCAAAGGCATATTTCTCATCAGTTCATTATACTTCTTAGTTATAAATAATATCTGAAAAGTATAATAATGTAACACCAAAAACAAGTTAGCCAAAAGTTGTAATCTAACAATACTGTAATATGTTGAGAAAAGATGGAAGTATAAAAATGAAAAATCCTCTAAGTCTGTACTATAAAGTCAACAAGCAATATCCAAAAGAAATGAATCAAAAGGTAACTATATATATATATATATGTAATTTAGCAATATAGAGATATATAATAATCAGAAGAAACAGATGAAAGGTTAGAGAAGCAGACTGGAAAGAGTGGGTAAGGCACAACTGTATTTTCTTTCTTTCTCAGACATGTGACATGTAGGATCTTCCCCAACCATGGATCAAACCAATGCCTCCTGCATTGGGAGCAGAGCTTTAACCACGGGACTGCCAGGGAAGTCCCACAATCATATTTTCTAATAGGCTATTCACAACAATTAGAACTTTAAACTAGGTAACTGTATTACTTTGACAAAATAAGAACTTGAAAGAATCAATCATGCTCACAAGAATAGTTCTGACAGTGTTTTTCAGAAGACTAAAAAGCAGAAACAATCTAAATGTTCAGTAACAGGTGACTGGTTAACTGTTCAGCTTCTAAGTCACGTCTGACTTTGTGCAACCCCATGGACTGGAGCACTGCACTGGCAGGCAGGTTCTTTACTGCTGGTGCCACCTGGGGCTTCTGGATACCATCCTCCCAAATGAGGGAGTTTTAAAAATAACTTGTGCATTACTTTTTTTTTTTTTAAGTGGGGGGAGGGGAAATATTGATTGGTTTTGAGAAGGATCATTAATCACCACACAAGTTCTCCAATTTATTGTTCTTATTAATTGATAAGAAAAAAGTTCTCCAATTTATTGTTCTTATCAAATTTAGTTCCATCCCACATTGTTTGTCTCTCTCAAGCTGACTTCTGAAACACTTTTTTCTTTTTTCTGAAGGCTTCAGGGAAGAAGGGTTTAAACAGAGATCTCCAGGATTTCTTAATAGATACACACTTTTCATTCCAAAATGCCAGTTACTTAAGGCTTTCATTAGTAGAACATCAGTTACCCAGAGTGTTACTATATTAAATAAGCTTCAAATAGGATTATTTGTCTTTATGTGAGTTTAAGATTTCCAAATTAACTAGAAGTTTAAATATGTTTGGTGGAGCAAATATGAAAAAACATTTCATAATGTTTGGCTTTTATTTAGAGCTAGTTTCGAAATGACTAATAAATGAAGCAGCATAAATTCTAGACAGAACATTTCTGGGCAAAATCAGAAAACTCCAGTCATTCTAATATGCAAAAGATTCTTAACTCTTTCCTATAAAAAGGAGTAAATGTTCAGTATATTTGATTTAAAAAACTAGTCATAAAAGGAATCTAATATTCCATTTTGGTGGGACTATTTTCTCCATGAGATCAACTGCTACTTCTCAGCTGCTTTAGAATAGACTACATATGAGTAAGAGGAGCCACAAGAACAGAATGTTATGAAGTAAAGAGCTATTTTATCCACCCTAACTCTCCTATCCCCAGAGGTCTGAGCAGTAGGGCGTAAGGACAAGGCAAATGGCCTTTTACAAAGCAAAGTTAAACTGTTTGTTGAGTGACAACTGTATGAAATAAAGAAGGTATTAAATTCTAATAAGAAGAACAGGATCTACAGATTTTTATTTCTTATATCATTTACCAACTTTTATAAACAAGGAGATAATACTTAAACTACTAAAGGATAATTTACTCCACAAAATAATGTGTCATGAGTTGGTTTTATATATTAAATTACACGCAATATAGATTTAAGTTATTACAGAGAGGAGGCAAGGCAGAAAAACTTGAAACCCAAATTTTTAGGAATAATACCAAATGAAATTCATTTGAGTTTCTCAAATTTTTTAATACAATAAAACATGTTCATTTTATAAAAAATCAATTTGCCATCAATTTGTCAAGAACATGTATCTTCTGCATTTAGCAAAACACACTAAGAATTCTAGAAAATGCAAACCAGTCTGAAATACAGAAAGGAGATCAGCAATTGCCTGGAAACTGAGATAGGTAGTGGGTGGAGTTGATTTCAAGGGGGCACAAGCGAACTTTCTGGGGTGACAGAAATGTTCCAAATCATATTATGGTCATAGTTACACAACTGTGTGCTTTTGTGAAAACTCATCACATTGCCCACTCAAAATGGGTACAGTTTATTGTAACTAAATAATACCTGAATAAAACTGATATAAAAATACCTTCATCATAGCTTATCATGGCTGACAATCATCCTAATTCATAATGACTTTTATTGTAAATTCACTGTGTTTCTGACAAACAAGGGTAAAGATACCATGAGTAAAAACCAGCTGAATGATATGATTGGTTTATAGTCACCACTATAGCTTATTACTGAGCTTAATACACTGCCACCCACACTATGCTTACCCCATATTATATTACTGGTTAGGTTTTTTTCCTCCTGAATAGAACTCAAGCCAAAAAAAATGTGCCATGTATTTATCAGCATCCTCTAAGATCTAGCTCAATTTGTTTCACAAACTAAAGGGTTTACACACTGAGTTGCACCATGAAATACTTCAAGCAAGTGATTATCATTTCTTCCTAATGCTATAAAAGCAAACAGCTTTCAAAATAATATAAGAACAGGTATCTTGATCTCTCATACTGGACAGTATTTTAGAAGATTAATCCAGACTTTTTATTAATCACATTTAAACTATTATTTCATAATTTAAAAGTTAATTTCTTTAATGGGTATTAAAGAGCCAACAGAACATATAAAACAAGTTACTGCATAAGAGTATAATATCTTTAAAGTAAAAATGTTACAATTTCTTTCTATTATGACAGTGTTTCTAGTGTATATAATTTTTACTAAAATGATTACAAATAACGTATCTATTTCTAAAAATAACACGATATATCATCTCACACTTAATAACAGAAATTTGTTAAAGATAACTTCCTTCACAAATCTTAACAAAAAACATTTAAATATTTTACTAATTATTATTTTAAAAATTAATTACAGAGTAATCAAGCCAGTGTGGTACTGGCGAAAGAACAGACAAAAAGATCAAAGGAACAGAAAAGAGAGCCCAGAAATAGACCTATACAAGTATAGTCAACTGATCTTTGACAAAGGAACAAAGGCAATTCAATGAAGAATGGTTTTTTCTACAGATGCTGATGGAACAACTGGACCAACACAGGCAAAAAATGAGTCTAGATATAGACATTATACCCGTCCCCCAAAAGATAACTCAAAACGGATCACAGGCTTACATGTAAAATGCAAAACTATAATACACTGAGAAAACAATACACAAGAAAATGCAGATGACCTTGGTTTGATCATGACTTTTTAGATACAACACCAAAGGCACAATGAGGGGTTGGGGAAGTGGGGGTGGGGGGTGGCAGGGAGGTTAGCTGGTAAACTGGATTTCACTAAAATTGAAAACTTCCACTCTGCAAAAGACCTGTCAAGAAAATAAGAAGACAATGCACAGCCTGGGCAAAAATATTTGCAAAAAAATATCTGATAAAGGACTCATCCAAAATATACAAAAACAAAAAATCCCTTAAAACTCAGCAATAAAGAAACAATTCAATCAAAGGTGATATACAGATGGTAAATAAGCATATTAAAATGTTCAACATCATATGTCATTAGGGAATTATAAATTAATACACATCTATTAGAATGGCTAAAATCCAAAACAAATACCTGAAATACTGAAGAGGTGGTGGAGCAACGGGAACTCTCCTTCATCTGTAGCAGGACTACAAAATGGTACAGCCTCTTTTGGAGTAGTTTGGCAGTTTCTTACAAAACTAAAACTAAATATGTTCTTACCATATAATCCAGCAATCATGCCCCTTAGTACTTACACCCACACAAAAACCTGCGCAGAAAGGCTTACAGCAGCTTTATTCAGACTGCCAAAACTTGGGAACAGCCAAGCTATCCTTCAAAAGGCAACAGGATAAACACACTGTGGTACTTGCAGGCAATGGAATACTACTGAGCACGAAAAGCAATGCGTTATCAAGCCATGAAAATACATGGGATAGTCTTAAATGGAAGTGGCAACCCACTCCAGTGTTCTTGCCTGGAGAATCCCAGGGACGGGGGAGCCTGGTGGGCTGCCGTCTATGGGGTCGCACAGAGTCGGACACGACTTAAGTGACTTAGCAGTAAGTAAAAGAAGCCAATGTGAAAAGACTACATACTGTATGATTCCAACTATAAGATATTCTAGAAAAGGCAACATTATTGAGATAGTAAAATAAATTTTTTAAAAAATCAGTGGTTTGTCAGGGGCTCTGTGGGAAAGAGAGGGAGGGATGAACAGGTGAATCACAGGGTATTTTTAGGGCAGTGAAGCTGTTTTATATATTAAAAGGGTGAAAATATGTTTCATTATACATTTGCCAAAATACTTATAATGTCACAAAGAATGAACCTTAATTTAAACCAAGGACATTTGTTCATAATGATGGATCAGTGACGGTTCATGGATTGCAACCAATATACCACTCTGGTGGGGATTTGATGCTGGGGAGGTTAGGGAGGAGAGACCCTCTGTAACTTCCACTCAATTTTTCTGAACCTAAAACTGCTCTAAAAATTAAATTCATTATCTTTAAATTGATTGTATAATGAATCATTTTAAAATTAATTACATAAGAAAGTCCTTTACTTTTTAAAATCTAGATCTTGTGTATGCAGTTTAACACTGAAATACAATGCAATAGCTCTCCTGCTCATAAACCAGAAGGACCCACCTTTTCTTAAAACCATGTCAGATCATTTCAAAAGTGATTTTCTCCAAGAGAGGTTTATGGTTTGTGGTTTTATGAGAAATTCAACAAGCTTCCCATATTGAAGAGCAGTTCTTATTGTCAAAATCTTAAGTTTTACAATGACATCTTCACTTTTACAATGATAGTTTCAAAGGATTAGGTCCCCAATGCCAATACAGAAACACATGAACCAAGCAGCTAACATTCACCAGTATGTGTCGACTCTAGGATTTTACTGTATTATATACAATTGATTTCTTCACTTAATCTCTTGACATTTATTGCTTTCCTCTCCCCTTGTATGATAAAATTAATGTTTAAGGGCCTCACAATTCAAAAAATAATCATTAAGAATTAACAATATAAAAGAACATTAAATATAAAGCAAGTTGAATTCAGATACCTAATTTTTAAAACAAAAATTAAAATGTAACATTAAGTTCTTTTATCACTGGCTTCTTAATATTTTCACAAAGAAATCACCCATGGTCAAAATCCTTGACCCTGATATTTTTAAGTCTGATTAACAGTTGGATCATTTAGGAAACAATCAAAATGGGAGTGTGGAGGATGGGGATAAAAGAAAGACAAATTCAGCAACCCAAGTTGAAGTCTGAGGAATGGTATAGTCTTAAACTCTTCATACATATGTGAATTGAAGAAAAAGAGAAGGCAGGAGTATGCTGTTGTTGTTTAGTCATATCCAACTCTTTTGTGACCCTGGGGTTGTACTCCACCAGGCTCCTCTGTCATGAGATTTCCCAGGCAAGACTACTAGAGTGGGTTGTCATTCCCTGTTCCAGGGTATCTTCCCAATCCAGGGATAGAACCCATGTCTCCTACATTGACAGGTGGATTCTTTACCACTGAGCCACCAAGGAAGCCCTGTTATAAGTACACAAACAGCTTTTACCTAGGCAAGGTGATTAGGGCAAATTATGTAAAACTGCCACAAAATGATTGATTAAGACATTAAAACCATCTTGATAACAGACTTTTATTAAAGCAAAATTAGCATTCAAAGGATTTAAACCAACGATTTTTCAGAAACTACATATTAAATGTGAACTGACAGATGCCTGTCACCAATGGACTTACAGTCTCAATGCAAAGACACAACACACACAAGAGAAATCAGCATTAGTCAAGTGGTAAGTTAGCACTTGAGAGAAACATGAGAAAGAAAAATTATGGTTGAATGAGACATCTTTAGTCTGAATAATTTGGAAGAATGAGTTTCTATTACATGAGGTAGTAACCAGAACCACACTTTGCAAGGAACATCATAAACAATTTTATTTTGAAAGGGAATTTTGAGGTATTATTGTATCTAGTAAGCATTTGGAGCTCAGGAGGAGTCAATGCCAAACTGCTAATCCAGAAATCATTAGAATAGGAGGTGATGGATGATAACTAAATTTACTGTGGTAACCATTTCCTAATATATGTAAGCCAAGTCATTATGCTGTAAACCTTAAACTTCTATTTAAATCTCAATAATATTGAAAGAAAACCAAAAAATTAATAAAAATTAGACTAGAGGTGAAGATTAATGACAGGAGTACATGGAATCACTCAGAAAGACAAAACTAAGCCGGGGGGAAAACAAACAAACAAAAAAAAGGACTGAAAATACATCTTGGGAAAAGCTCCAGATTTGAGGGGTAAGTAGCTAAAGAGGGGAAGGGAAAAGTATAGACAGAGGAAATTTAACAAAAGGGAGGATGAGAGGGAGGCTCAGGGAGCAAGTGAGCCAGCAGAGAAAGTTTAAAAAAACAAACAAAAAAAGACAGTAGGAAGACACTGTTACCCTAGTCGCTACTCCAGAAACAAACCAAAAAAAAAAAAAAAAAAGAACAAAAAATAATGAATTCCTCATCATCAATGAAACAGAGACACAGCTACAACCACAAACCACAAACTATTTTTTAAAAAAGAAAGAAAAATCCACCAAATTATGTGATATCTGGAATCAAATGAGGAGCAATGCTGACAGCCAAACCACACCCCCTCAGATCTCAGGCAGCACAAAGATTTCCCGAAGGATGGAACAGCTCTAAACCCCATTCAAGGAAACTGATTAAAACAATAATGTTTAAGCATCTACCTAGGAGAAAATAAGAGATGTTCCTCTAGAACTTCATGGTCATACCACAGAAGGAGAGAGGAACCATCAACATGCTTTATCTTCAGCTTCCTAGCCGAGATTATCTGTGCCAAATGGGAGGAAAGAAGACAGGAAGGAGTTGTCACCAAACTGCCCCTATGACTCACAGGACCTCAAAGTTACAATGACCTTCACGGTACTGCAAACTGAGGTCAGACATATGCCGAGAGCAAAGGAGCCATCTTGGGTGAAGAAGTGTTTCAGTTAAAAAAATCCGGATGGAAGTGCAAACTGATGTCTTTTATTCTCACTCCCTATCACTGAATATTTGCATCTAACCTCATACTTTTATTCAGGCAATACCTGTTTTTAAAGGAATAGAGCCCATTCAAATATGAGTACAAACCAGAAATGAACCAGCAAAGAATTTATACTGAGGATTGGAGTGAAGGGACATAAGCAACTGGTAGATGAAAAAAGATACTGTCTTGGGAGACAAGGAAAAACTCACAAATAATTTTCCACAGCTTAAATTATAAAGAATATGAGCTACTTCAAAGTAAAGGGCTCAAAGAAAAGTATGAAATATCTAAGAGAAGATAAGACAATTAAAAGAGATAAAAAAGCAAATTGGCAAGCTAAAGAAGCTGGAGATTAAGAAAATGTATATTTATATTTATAAATATGTATATATGTGTGTGTGTGTGTGTATATATATATGTATGTCACAAAAGAAGCAACAAAAAGCAGAACACTTAATATTGCAAATGAGGAAAACAGACAATAGGCTTGCAGAAAAGCACACAAAATGGAAAGTTTTGAAAGCTATATAAGAGATGAAATGAGATGATCAATATAGAAGATATCAATAAAAGAGATTCAGCCAATACACCCTTGACATTTTTGAAAAAGAGAAAAAATGAAACAAAAATCCAATATAATAAAGAAAACGTTCTCTTTTGGGAGGGTAGAAATAAATACTTAAAAAAAGAAAATGTTCCAGAAAAAATAATTCAAAACAATTAATACTAACACATATCCTCATGAGGTTACAGAATTTAAGAAAGATAAAACAATAAACATAAATTATGTCAGTATAAAGGCAGAAAAAACAAGAGTGGCCTTAGACTTTTCTATAGCACCATTCACTAGTATCTGGAGATAGTGCAATGTCTTCAGAGTTCTAAGGGAAAGATGTAACATCCAATTATGTGATGCCCAACCAAATTGTCCATAAAGCACAAAAGAAGCCTACAAACACTTTAAAGCATTCAACTACTCAAGAAATTCAGCAACAATGAGCTCTTCTCAAAAAAAAAAAAAATATATATATATATAAAAAGATTTATAAATAGTTACAGATAGGCTTCAGTTCAGTTCAGTCACTCAGTCGTGTCCAATTCTTTGCAACCCCATGGACGGCAGCACACCAGGCCTCCCTCCCTGTCCACCAACTCCTGGAGTTTATTCAAACTCATGTCCATTGAGTCAGTGACGCTATCCAACCATCTCATCCTGTTGTCCCTTTCTCCTCCCACCTTCAATCTTTCCCAGCAACAGGGTCTTTTCAAATGAGTCAGTTCTTTGCATCAGGTCGCCAAAGTATTGGAGTTTCAGCTTCAGCATCAGTCCTTCCAACTTCCTTTCAACTTCTTATGATTAAACAAAACTTACATTGCTCTTATTCTATACATGTGCTGTACATAATTATTCAGTATCTTCAGTATCCCACTCCTTTTATATACTTCTACTTCCAGTATGCATTTTAGCTAGAGTTCTGTATATTAGTTCAGTTAGGTCACTCAGTCATGTCCGACTCTTTGTGACCTCACGGACTGCAGGATGCCAGGCTTCCCTGTCTATCACCAACTCCCAGAGCTTGCTCAAACTCATGTCCATTGAGTTGGTGATGCCACCCAACTATCTCATCTTCTGTTGTCCCCTTCTCTTCCTGCCTTCAATCTTTCCCAGAATAAGGGTCTTTTCAAATGAGTCAGTTCTTTGCATCAGGCGGCCAAATTATTGGAGTTTCAGCTTCAGCATCAATCCTTCCAGAGAATATTCAGGACTGATTTCCTTTAGGATGGACTGGTTGGATCTCCTTGCAGTTCAAAGGACTCTCAAGAATCTTCTCCAACACCACAGTTCAAAAGCATCAATTCTTTGGTGCTCAGTTTTCTTTATGTCCAATTCTCACATCTATACATGACTACTGGAAAAACCATAGCTTCAACTAGACAAACCTTTTTTGCAAAGTAATGCCTCTGCTTTTTAATATGCTGTCTAGGTTGGTCATAACTTTTCTTCCAAGGAGCAAGCGTCTTTTCATTTCATGTCTGTAGTCACAATCTGCAGTGATTTTGAAGCTCCAAAATATAAAGTCTCTCACTGTTTCCACTGTTTCCCCATCTATTTGCCATGAAATGATGGGACCAGATGCCATGATCTTAGTTTTCTGAATGTTGAGTTTTAAGCCAACTTTTTCACTCTCCTCTTTCACTTTCATCAAGAGGCTCTTTAGTTCTTCTTTGCTTTCTGCCATAAGGGTGGTGTCATCTGCATATATGAGATTTTTTATATTTCTCCCAGCAATCTTGATTCCAGCTTGTGCTTCATCCAGTCCAGCATTTTTCATGATGTACTCTGCATAGATAGGCTTAGATATAACCAAAAAAAAAAAAAAAAACTACAAAACACCTGACAAATTCAGCGAGCCAAGAAATGAATCAAAATAAAGAATTAAAGAAGGGAGACAAGGAGATACGTATTGATATAAAGAAACTAAATTTATTTTCACAGAATGGAGACAGAGCTGGTTCTTTGTCCTCTGAATGGATGGGTCCAAAGAGGAGTCGTATTCAAGGCATGATTAAAACACAAAGCTGCTTTAATGCTGCCTCCCATCACCAAGGGCTTCCCTGATAGTTCACATGGTAAAGAATCCACCTGCAATGCAGAATACCCCGGTTCGATTCCTGGGTCGGGAAGATCCGCTGGAGAAGGGATAGGCTACCCACTCCAGCATTCTCAGGCTTCCCTTGCAGCTCCAGTGGTAAAGAATCTGCCTGCAATGTGGGAGACCTGGGTTCAGTCTCTGGGTTGGGAAGATCCCCTGGAGAAAGGAATAGCTACCCACCCCAGGATTCTAGCCTGGAGAATTCCATCATCAAGTGCAAGAAAAGGAGAATAAAAAAGTACAACATATGCTAACTGGAGAAAACTAGGGAAAATTGTTTCAACAGGTACCCCAAAGAAACTGGGTCCTTCCACTTCTAGTCTTTGAGAAACGGAAGTGCAGGCAGCAATCTCAGCAAGTGTAGCAGAATTGGCATGTGCAACAGCCTCAGGATGCCCTGAGAGATGCTCATGGACCTCTGTTTTTATAGAACCAACTGGATCAAGTACTGACTCTTTCTGAGAGTGGGATTCCCAGGTGGTTCAGTGGTAAAAAAACAAAATCCTCCTGCCAATGCTGGAGATGTAGGACACACAGGTTCAATCGCTGGGTTAGGAAGATCTCCTGGAGGAGGAAATGACAGCCCACTCCAGTATTCTTGCCTGGAAAATCTCATGGACTGAGGAGCCTAGTGGGCTACGGTCCATGGGATCGCAAAAAGTTGAACACAACTTAGCAACTCAACGACAACAACAATAACTTTTCAAGTCATCAGGTATTCCAGGGTTTTATTTTTCAGGCACAAATAATCAATATTTTTAAAATACACAACTAAAAGAAAATAACAAAAGGCAATATAAGGTGGGGGAGGGTTATTATGAAATTATATGAAATCATGCGTGTGAAGCTTTTGAAAATGTAAAGCACTGTAGAATCTAAAGAATCTTTCATTCAATGAAAAATAAATCAAAATAAACATTAAAGAAGCCATCAGTTACTCCTCATTTCCTACTTAGTGAATTCTAAACCACTTAGATTTTCAAAACTATTTGTATTCTGACCCCAGGCTGCCTGTATGGTTGATTTCCTATTAGGAGTTCTTTCCCTCAATAGCACTGAACCAACAGGTATTCTTTTAGTCCAATGTATGTTTTCCTGGGTCCATAGTTCTGCTTCTATTTTCCTCCCTAATGGCATGCACCACCTTAACTAACTGTGTAGCATTAAATGCTATTTATTATGCTAGGGCTGTGTCATATGCCATTAAAGTACTGTATGAACTTTTTAAAGTGACCCTAACATTGAATTTCAACTTCAATTTCATATAGTCTATTTTTATATAGTTTTTACTGCTTGACCTACACATCGAATTCTTTTTTAAAATAAATAAATGAAAGGAACGAAGAAAGAAGGGGAAAAAAAGGAAAGAAGAAGGAAGGAATAAGAAAACACATTTAAAGGACTACACTTTAAGTAAACTAATATTTTATAATCAAGTTGCATGAGTCAAAACTTGATTTTACTCTATAGGATTCAGTTTCTCCATCTACTGACCAAAGAAATATATTCTCTTTAAGGAAAAAAAAAAAAAAAGTGGTACTTATTTAGGGACATCAGTTCCAGAGAATGGAATTTTCCTAAGGCAATCTGCTGTATTAAAAAGCAAAAGAGGAGGTAGTAAGCACTGAATACTTTTAAATATAAAACTAAGACTAAATAACTGTGAAAACTAGTTACAAAATAGAATGCAAGTGTTACACAACTTGATAAGCTACAAATTTAATATAAGTAATAAAAATTCGGAGGCAGGAAAAGGGAAACATGTTAATTTATTACTTTTCATTGTAGGAAATAAACTGATACAATAATATATAGTTAATATTTATATATAATATAATGATCCTGATCTGTAACCATTTTTCATAATTTATTTCTACTTTAGTGAAGTCACTTAGCTATTTCTTATGTAAAGCATCACTTAACTCTTTTTTACTATTCTATACTATTACTATAACTCCTTTTGTTTTTAATTTCTTTTACGTAAAATCATGAAGAAGGAAATGGCAACCCACTCCAGCATTCTTGCCTGGAAAATCTCACAGACAGAGGAGCCTGGCAAGCTACAGTCTATGTGAAAGTAGCATGTAGGATGATCATACCATTAAAATTTTTCTCATTTCTCCACCTATAAATGTATAAGTGTATGTGGGGGGGGGAGGGTATGTGTTCATAAAAAGAAAAAAAAAGTCTTAAACATTCCAACTTATAATAACTATTTATTTATAGATTTTTTAATGTATTCATCTTTATTTTTTATACTGAGTTCTTATATACTGAGTACCTAAACATTTCATATAAATTTGTATTTTAAGAACTTTATCATCGAAATCATGACTCTGACTCAGAATAGAAAATCATACATGCCCCCACATATTTCTGTATTCATACAGTTATTTACTCTCAATTTATTCAACCAGTAACTGTCTAGTACCCACTATGTAGAAGTAAAACATGAACTTTTCTTAAACATCTTATGTGCCATCACATACATGAGAAAGTCTGTCCTGGGTAATTACAAAACAAATATAAAGCATGCCGTGTTCTAGCAAAAGGCACTGATCATGTGAAACTTAAAACCTGAAAGAATAAACATAACACAGACACTACTAACAAAATTTTAATTCATTCTTAGTCGATTTTTGTGGGGCAATATAGACAACACGGGATTTTTTAAAAATGCATCTTAATTACAATCAACCTTTAATTAAACAAAAAAGAAACTGTAAATAAATAAAAATGCCATCTCAACACAGTGGTTTATGGTTTGAGCCTTTCCACTTAGAAAAGGGACTACACTTCCCATGCTAGGAAACACTACGCTCTTTCACTCTGTACTCTTAGTATCCAACAACTTCTACCTCAGGCCATTCCCTTGAGTTACATCCCTCTGTACCATCTACTAGTCTAATGCATTTTTGGCATAAAGGGGAAATTCTAATGGCTTCTTAGCATATTTTTCCCCATGAACACATTTAATCAAATGCATTGGTTCTAATTCCTCATCTCACAACGGTGTTGTCTTTTTTAAAAAACAATCCAAAACAATTTAACTGGACAAGCAAAGCGACAGAAATCACCAGATTATAGTGAACTATTTACCAGAAACAATCTAAATTCCAAGGGGGTAGGTGTAATATTTTAACAAAAATGATCAACTGGAAAAACCTAAAAGAAGGAGCAAATTCAAAAACATGCACACTAGTTCACATTCTTGGTTTACATCTGGTTTTGCTCTGAAATGGGGAAAGCCCAGGTAACAACTCTTTGAAAAGGTTACATAAAACTTCCCCTGGTTGCTTTTTGAAACCCACATATATAATGATATTTGTTGGCTGAGCCTTCACATGTGCCTTGCAAAAAAAAAAAGTGGTAAACAATTTCAAAAATGATGCAAACTGCAGGTATGCAAAAGGAAATGCTAAAAAGTGTACTATTTATACAGTGTTGAAAGATCTTAGGGAGATGATTCAAAAGTATTTTTAAATAATTCTTTGAAACTTAAAATAAGTGTATCTAGCACCAAAAGACAGATTTTATAAACATGAATGATGAACTGTATAGAAGTTATGAATTGCATATGTCTTACCACTTTGAAAAAATGTTTTACTTGAAGACAAATAATGTGATTATGCATCACCTTCCTTTTATTTTTTTTTTGTCCCATGATTCTTCATACCAACACAGAAGAATTGGGGGGGAGGGCGGGGACTGAAGCTCATCCATTCCAGTACCTCTGATACAAGCACACAGAATTTTCTCTCTACAACAAGAGTTAAGAGTGGAGACAGAAAAGGAAGAAAGAAGGCACATTAACAAAATGGAAAGTGAGGCTTAGGTAGAAGCAAGAATGAGACATGTGGGTTTATAACCTGGTGCTGTTCTCCCACAGAATGGAAATGGGAATGATGACATAAGATACATATATTAAAGGTCACAAATATGAGCCACAAGCCATGGTTAGAAAATGTGAGATTACTTAGTGAGTCAGACACTACCACCCAGTTCGGGCACAATCACCTCCTGCCACAGACAATGGGGGACGGCTGCTGGACTTCCCCTCATTAGAAAGTCAGGTGTGGTACCTGCTTGCTACAGTTGCTATTCTTGGCTTTGGCTGAGAGCTGTAACAGTGAAGCTTAACTGAAAGAGCGAGGTCACTGTAGTTATGTAGACCTGGGCTTACACCCCACATCTTTTAGTTCTACTTGCAAGACTGTTTCACTCCTGTGAGTCTCAGTTTGCTCATTGCAAAATGTGGGTAACAGTTCACAGGACTGTAGCAATAAAGAGCTGAGGCGATAATGCACCTGTACCATGCTTGGCAGGAACACAGAAGTCCAATACATGAACCCCTTTCCCTATGTCCCTCTCTTGTGGTTTCCTGCATGACACAGACCTAAAACAGTCAACACTTCCAAGCACTAACAAGAAAAGCTGCTAAAATTAAGTTTTTAAACAGTGGTTTTGGAAATTACACATTGATATTTGAGGGTCCCTTCCGTCCTTATGGAATACCTCTCTCAGTCAAATTGGGAACCAGCAGAGTATGGTGCAAAGGTGGTGGGAACAGGCATGATGACATCTGGGTCTGGCCATGGCTCTACTAGTTATGTTGTGGCAAATTACAGCAGCCCTGTATCTCTGTTTCCTCATGTAGAAAACATAAGTACTGAACTAGATTAACTTCTGGCTCTAAAATACCATCCTATTCTCTAAGTAGCATCCTATTGCTTTAAATTCAACTGGGCTAGGTATAAAACACAAAAGACTTAAGAATCAGCTCCACCTAAATATAAGGAACTGGCAAACTGCTTAGTGAGAAAAGAGACAAATACATAATAATTAATTAATAAGACAGCTATTCATATATATAAGTACCATAATAAAAATATTATATAATAATATAAAAAAGAACTATTATAATAAGTTAAAAAGCAACACCTGCCTTAAAAATAAGGGGATAAGAGAGGACATTGTGGAAATAGCTTGAATTACGAAGCACAATGAAAGTCAGAAGCAGAATTTAAGCTCTAAAGCATCTCATGTTGAAACTGCAGATAATATCACCTAATATTTATCTGTCAAAACATAAAGGGTCTAAATAAGATCTCTTAAAAATCTTAAGATCTCTTAAGGAGAGCCATTATCAAACACTCCACAGTGAGATATTAACAACTTGATACAGATAACAAAAGTTTTTAAGCTGAAAAGACAACATGGGGAGAAAAAAAGAATTCACTCTGAAATTCAAACTCTTTAGTATGGCACCCAAGACCCTTTACAATCTGGTCCTAATCTTCTAGCCTCATCTCCAACATCCCACCACCATAAATTTCACATTCTTGGCTTCAGGTTATCATTCACTATTTCCTAATTTTAGCCCCAAACAACTGAAAATAAGAAAATGTGATTTAATATAAATGTGATATAAGATAAATCAGGACAGAAATATGAAAATTCCTGTTTCCCAAGCTCTTAAAACTTCTCTGTAATGTGACAGAATGCCTCAACCTATCTAAAAGGAGAAAGCATCAAACAGAATGTGGAGGAAAGGGAAGGACTGGTCAGCAAAGGAATCAGAAAAGCCTTCTAGGCAAATGTTCACAAGATCAAACCAAACCACAGGAAAGGAAGTTTTGGCCGAGTTGATTAGAATAATCTGGTTTCCTTGGCAATGCTCTTCTTAGAGTGGGTAAGACAGCCTTAAGCTAACTCAGCTGAGAGATACTTCTTCAAACAAATATTTCTCCAGGTTCTCTTGCCATGCTCAACAGGTGGTCTGTGGCAACATGGTTCCCACGTACATTGCCAGAAGAGAGTGCTCTGGTCAGAAATGCTGGGTCAACCTGACGGCTGTATTTCTCAATCATCAACTGACCTCCATATTAACAACTTGGCTTCCCAAGAAGCCTGCCTATAGGGAGACAATGAACTGATCTGCCAAAATAAGCAATCCCATCTGCTTGACAGTTGTATTTCTCATTGGAAATTAGTAAACTGACAAACATATAAACATATACAGATATGTGTATATCAGTTTCGAATGTATGGCTAACGTGGCCCTGCTCCTGAGAGAGATTCACTCTCAATGGGCCCACCATACCAGGTGTCTGAGAGTATAAGGTCAAACAACAGACCCCAACCAATGACTCCATGAAGGCAAAGGCCATCACTTGAGACCCACTGGCAACAATACATGCTGTTGCATAGCCCTGCAACTTTTAATGTTTACACTCCAACATACAGCATACATCCTTGTGATTTTATCCCTCTATTCATAAAATATTTCCTCTTTCCAAAAAACCTGGCTCTCTCCCCTTCTCCACCTGGAGAACTGCCCCTCCTCCATTAAGACTACAGCTCAAATGTCAGTTCTTCAGTCCCATTTTTCCCAACAACTCAGGTAAAATTAATCACATCCTCTTGAGTGCTGCTACAACAATCCATGCATACCTCCCTCTGCTAAGGCTCTCAGATCCCAGTGGGAAATCCGATCTAGCTGGCCCCATTACCTACTCATCTCCCCAACAAGGCCCATGCACTCATCTATACTAGCAACTGCTATCACAGCATCATGTATGTTGTGAGTGCTTACTAAATGTTAGAAGGAAGAAAAGGTAAAGAGCTGGCTATGGATAAGTAAAGAAGAGGAAGTAACATTATTCTGTTGTTGTTGTTCAGTAGCTGTCATATCTGACTCTTTGCAACACCATGGACTGCAGCACGCCAGGCATCCCTGTCCTTCACCATCTCCCAGAGCTTGCTCAGACTCATGTCTGTTGTGTCAGTGGTGCCATCCTTCTACACAGGTAGTAAACAGCATGAGTTAAAGTGATAAAATGAGACTAGATACGGTCTGTGTGAGATGAGAACAAGGTAAAGATTAATCACTGAGGAGGGTTCTGACAAAAGTAAACAGAAAAGAAACTTACAAACAAATCACTGAGGATCCAGAAAGGTTGATAAAGAGGCACAAATGGGGTTAAGTAAGCAAAAGGAAACCACAGTAAGTTCTTTGAAAGAGTAACATTAAGAATTTGATACTTGGCACAAGGTAGCTGTAAAAAGAACCAGAAATGGGAGTCAGAGTTTGAATCTTCACCCCCACCTTGATGCCACCACACAAAATGACTAGCAGGTTATTGTAAGCCTCAATGTATGTATCTATAAAATAGGGATACAATACCTACGTTGCACAGTAGTTCTGAGGATTAAATAATATTATCTAGCACAGTGATTGAGACACTGTATCAATCTCTAATAGCTGCTACCTTGACTGATTTTACAGACATCAACCTAGCATAGAAGGCAAAGTGAATTAAAGGAGAAAATTGGAAGGTAAAAGATTATTAATAGGAAGTCACAGCAGTCACTAGATTTGGGCACAGGGACAGACTTAAAATCACATTAGCTTGGCTTCAGTAACAGCTCTTACCTTAACCAACAATGATATTTCTGACAAGTCACTTCTCTCAGTACATGTTTCCTGAACTGCAGATTGGGATAATAAATCCACCCCTCCTATTTCATAAATGCATTATGTTGGCTTATTTTAAATTTTTTAAAAATACATTTGGAAGTGTTTCACACTCTATAAAGTACTTTAGGGAAGATGAAGGAACGAAGAGGACAGGGCAAATTTAAGAAATATTTTCAAGAAAAACTCGAGCACATTAGAGACACTGGGAGATAAGGGGCACCAAATGTAAAATGTCAAAGCATTAAGAGAATACCTTCTGTAAAAGAAACTCAGAAATTCAGAGAAGAGAGTCTGAAGGAGATGACTCAAGAAAGATCTGTTTTGAGGCAAAAGGACAACTACCTGAAAAGAGAGGGAAGTGCAGGACTAGAGTCTGGGTGATGGACAATGATGCTAAATGGAGCTCTGAGAACTGCCACCAATATCCATCCCAGTAAGAGTTACAAGAAATGATGACACAGTGCAAAGCAAGAGGAACTAAAGAGATAAGATTAAAAATGCAAAAAGTAAAATACCTAGCAAAGGACAAGGACAAAACCCACCCCACAAAGAAAAGGCAGGTATTACTGTAAGAAGTATAGACAGCAGAGAATTCAAAGCAAAAATCCAAAATACAGTGCTCATGTAACTGAAAAAACTGAGGTCATTTGGCATTATAAGTCAAGGAGATTGAGAACTGAGGAAAAAATTCTACAGTTGGCTAGAATGTGGTCACCAGTGACCTTCAAGAGCGCAGTTCTAGGACACAGGTGGGACCAAAGCCAGGTTGCAAGGAGTTAATGATAATTCAATGATCCTCTCATGAAAAAGCAGTTGCCAATAAACTGAAGGTGAAATTCACAGATAAGAGAAAAGCACATTGAATCATTGAAAGGGGACAAACTTTATTTCAAGAAAGCTTCTTAGGATTTTTAACACTTCCACAGGAGAAAGAAGACTTTAGTTTTCCAAAATCTCCCAAAAGACATATATAAGTAGCAAAACACATGGCAGTTAGATTTTGCTGCAACTGAAGAACAGGAAAAAAAAGACTTAGCCCTAATAGTGTTTAAGTTTTGATTACAATTAATACGCATACCCTAAATAAGGCATTTTGGTAACTCAGTTACATTAACTACTACAGGAAAGTCATAGTATCCTGTTCTGACTCCAGTCCACTGGGAAAGAACACTAAATCAGAAGCCAGGAGCCCTAATTTTAGTGCAGCCCAGAAGTGAAAGTGAAAGTTACTCAGTCCTGTCAGACTCTTTTGTGACCCTGTGGACAATACAATCCATGGAATTCTCCAGGCCAGAATACAAGAGTGGGTAGCCTTTCCCTTCTCCAGGGGATCTTCCCAACCCAGGGATCGAATCCACGTTTCCCGCACTGCAGGGGGATTCTTTACCAGCTGAACCACCAGGGAAGCCTACAGGAAAGTCGTAGTATCCTGTTCTGACTACAGTCCACTGGAAAACAGCACTAAACCCGAAGCCAGGAGCCCTAGTTTTAGTGCAGCCCTATCCATGGACAATTTAATTATTACGCCACTCAGTTTTCCACATTTAGTAAAGAGAATCTCACCTACCCCACCTACTTCCAAAACTGCTGTGATGATAAAATGAAGCAGCATATGTAAGAAATATAAATAATTACATTTGTGCATAATGATAACTATACACATATACACACAGAGCTTCACAAATATAAAGCAACAATCCATTAATCATTATTTTATAGTACAGATGGATTATATCAATTAATCCATATACTATCTTTATTCTGAACAAATTTTATGTTACTAATGTAATCCTACTTCATTATTTCAATTATTATCTGAACTTTAGTAAACATACTTAGTAGTAAGTGTCAGTAAGGTGAAATGTTGATTATTCATATCAGTTATGTCATCTACATTGTCCATAAGGCACTTTACCCAAGAAAAAAAATCATAATAATTAAATTCAAATCAGATAGAATATATTTCTTAGCTGCTCTTTTAAAAGATCTGGTGGGAGAGGTTTAAATAAATGATAAATTTAAGATTATTACTATTTCATTTAGCAAAGCTCACTTTCTTTTAAAACATATTACAACTACTCAATATTTTTTCTTCTTATATGTCTCAAATCACCACCAATAAATGTACAACTCAACTAAGTATTGTTCCCCATGCTGGAGAAGACTCTTAAGAGTTCCGTGGCCAGCAAGGACATCAAACCAGTCAATCCTAAAGGAAATCTACCCTGAGTATTCACTGGGAGGGCTGATGTTGAAGCTGAAGCTCCAATACTTTGCCCACGATGGAAAGAGCCAACTCATTGGAAAAGACCCTGATTCAAGGAGAGACGGAGGGCAGGAGGAGAAGGGGTCAGCAGAGGATAAGATGGTTGAATGGCATCATTGATTCAAAGGACATGAATCTGAGCAAACTCAAGGAGATAGTGGAGGAAGGGGAGACTGGCACGCTGTAGTCCATGGGGTTGCAAAGAATAGGACAAATAACAATAACAAATAGGACAAACAACAATAACAACAAATTGTTATCCACGTAGAACAAAACTATTCAACTGTACTTCTTTTTCCTCGTAGGACAGTCAGAACTTTCAACCTGATTTTAAAAAGGGAGAATGAGTATAAACATTCTTGCTTATATTTTCAAGCAGAGATTTGGTCTTCCATCCACATAAAAAAAACTCGATGGAAATAGCTCTTAGATAAAATCATCTTGTCATAAAACATGACAGTCAGTAGTCATGAGTATCTGAAAAGCACTTGAAGTGTGACCCTATTTGCTCACACTCTAGAAATAAGCATATAATCCATGCTGCTTTCTTAATCACTGCAATCTAAATATTGAACAGCTTGGCTTTCGATATTATTTTTCCAGCATACAGAAGGAACCACACTAGCCATTGTGAGATTAATCACTTTAATAATCAATCCATTTCAAAGGCTTAGGTCTCTCTGAAACTAGTTTTAGGATCAAAAGTAATTCTAGAGTAAAGGAATTTTGCCTGAGTAACTATCCTCCATAAAACTGAAAAATCACCTATAAAATATATAAGTATTTCAGAGTAGACAATAATATAAACACTTGCATTTAACCTAAGTCTTGAGATAGTGAGCAGAACTGGATGAAGTTAAAAAAAAATTTCAGTACATTTTTCTGCAGGGCTTTTCCCAGAATCTACTACTCTCTAATCCCCAGACCCCTGGCTTAGAACAAGCCAGGAATTAAATGGAGGAAAAGAAGATGCAACCAACTATTCCACTACCTTAGTCCCAACCTGAATTTCTGGTTTTAAAATCTCTTACAATCCATCTTAGCTGAAAAGGAAATTTAAAAAAACAAAAAATTAACAATTGAAGATTCTTTGTTCCTCTTCCTGATCCCACTTCCCTCTTTCCCAGAGGTAACCACTTGGCTGACAGTGGGTCTGTCATTCCTATCATTGACTAGTTAAACATCATCCACATGTGATTGCTTTTATAGAATTAAACTCTGCAGCCCAGAGGCTGTGTCTGATATTGTCTTCTCTGTAGCATCTAGTAATCAGCATGCGCTTATCATTTAAATGTGACAAATACCTCTAAAGAAAATTAATATTTAGTAAAACTAATTAAACAGAATCATACATTGTCACAATAGGAAAAAGAAACAAATTTCTTCCCCATTTATGAAAGTCAGCTAGGCGTCTATTATGTAAAGTTGATCCAAAAATTCAAATTATTGAAAAGTTGGGTTTTAATTTAAAAGACTGAATAAATAAAATTTAAAAGACCAAATAAAATTTAGGTTTGAAAAAAATACATCTTTCATCCAAATAATTCCCTATAAACTCAATAATTACAATTTATTCTGTTTGTTTGTTTTACCACATTAGAAGTTATTCTTCTGTATTCCCTAGGCAGCAGCAAATAACACCATGCATAAGGACAGATATAATTATATGCCAAAAAAGACAGACCAGGACCCTCACACTCCAAACTCCCCTCTGTGGCTCCTTCATGCCCCATATGTTGCTAATAAAACTGTTTCAATCATACCTATGAGACAGTTTTACTGACATAATATCAGGCCTCTTGGTTGTTCACAAGGCTAACCACCAAAACTGCCACAAATGCAAATTTCAAGACTGAGGCAAGTAGAAATCCACATTGTGTGTGCGTGTGTATGTGTGTACACAAATGCATATATATTTCGGAGCACAGAAACGTGCATTAAAACTATAGTTCTACTATTTGATTCAGTAAACTTTAAAGTGCCCATCCTGGCTATATAGACATATAGAAAGTTCCAGATCTGACAACAGTATGCCATTCAAGAAACCATAACCCTAACTTTATCCTTTCATATTGTTAACATGATCAAATCAAATATCTGACTGGTAGAAAGCAATGACAGTCAGAATTGTTAGTAATATTATGTGCTGTGCTGTGCTGTTCTGAGTCGCTCAGTCATGCCGACTCTTTTTCAATCCCATGGACTCTAGCCCGCCAGGTTCCTCTGTCCACGGAATTTTCCAGCCAAAAATGCTGGAGTAGATCGCCTTTTCCTCCTCCACAGGCTCTTCCCAACCCAGGGACTGAATCTATGTCTCCTGCATCTCCTGCATTGTCAGGCAGATTCTTTACCACCGAACCACTTGGGAAGCCCCCAGTAAAAAGACACAATGAAGAAGGGTAAACAATGGAACACTGAAACAACAGTTAGAAATTTTATAAACCTGCTAAATTGATAAATGATCTGGTATTCATGCACCTGATTCTCTACTTCAAGAAACTAAAACACTTTCATCACATGTACGGCTAAATTCATCATACATAAAGTTTTCTCATAAAACATGAATGTTTAAATGACTTAACAAAAAAAGGGTTTTTTTTAAAATCCTGCTACTATAGGAAATGCTCAGTTAGATCAAGATGAATGCATTCTCAATCTTTTCTAAAAAAACTTCTCTAGGGAACCCTCTCTAAGATGTTATTTCAACATGACCTCAATTATTAAATCCTCTGGGGACAAGACTCCTTTTAATAAGTCAGCCCAAGAACAAAGGGGCTTGTGAATTCTAGTCTCCTTTGATCTATGACGGCAGCAAACAGGAAAGAAGAGGCAGGGGTGTTAGTTCAAGTACAAATCTTTCATAGGACCATCTGACCATTATCCCAGGGTTCAAAAGACCCAATCAACACCACCACACAGACAAGGGAAAGGGACCTATGCTGAGAAGGCCTGGAGAAGTTGTCATAAGGATCGTTATTCTAGGGAGTGATCAAGCCTAGAAAACATACCAACTCTAGAACACAGTGGGTGAGCCTACAGGGATAAACTTGTAACACTGGCCTAACTTCTAAACTACTGCAGTGCACCCTATTTGTTGAAAGACGCATTACTTCAATTGAAATCATAGAATTCTAGAGTGGGCAGGAATCTGTGAATTACGTGTGGTTCCTTCCACCAAACGCAAAAAGGCTTCATGTAGCATTCTTTTTGATGACAGACCCAATCTCTTTGGGAAATTCACAATGATGAGAAGCTAAAAAGCGACTGTTGACCCATTCCTAAAGGCCTTGCTTGAACATGAGTGTGTCATTTCTGCCTAAGTTTTCTTGTTCATTAATGATGCGGGCCTGCTACTCAGACTTCAAATCTGACCCACTCCATCAGATTCAGACTTTGACTTTGTCTAGCCTTTGGACAAGTATGCACTTACAGGTCAGACATTCTAAATGGAATTGTGACCCTAGTCTATCATTAGATTAGGCCAGTTTCCAGGTTTAGCTCCCCTGGTCAGCCCTCATCTATGACAGAGCACTACCACCATCACCCCTAAGTTTGCCCACTGCTCAGTCCTAACAGCCCTATGATTACAGATAAGCTTAATACTAGAGGACTCCATCTTGGCCTCTCCAGTCCAGTCCAACATCTTCTCTGATCCATATAGCTATAACAGCCTTTTGCTAATTGTTACTAACATTCTACCAGGGCTTCACTGGTGGTTCAGCAGCAAAGACTCCACTTGCAATGCAGAAGACACAGGAGACATGGGTTTGATCCCAGGGTTGGGAAGATCCTCTGGAGGAGGACATGGCAACCCACTCCAGTATTCTTGCTTGAAGAATTCTATGGACAGAGGAGCCTGGCGGGCTTCATTCTATAGGGCTACAAAGAGTTGGTCACTACCGAAGTGACTGAGCACACACACCAGGGTCCAAGAGCACCTGGATTTCAAAAAAAAACTGTAAACCTTCTCCTCTGAAATAGGCCCAATTGCATATATAATACTGTACATAATTTTAAAAGGTTCCCCATGAATTCCAAGTTAAAAACCCCTGATATCTATAACGGGGACTCATTTTTAAAAAATTAAATACATATTCCACACACACTCACACACTAAGGGGTACTCCTGCTAGACTCCCTTGCAACTTGAGATCTGTATGTGCTCTAGGTTTCCCAAGGAGGAACACTCCTAAGGAGTTCAGAAGGAGAAGGAAACAAGGAAAAGCAACCAAGTAAAAACAGGCCAGCCCATTCAGCAATGATGGCAAGCAAGACAATGATTCTTCTGGTACCAGCAGCAAAAGCCAAGACTTCTCATTCAGCACTTCCAAACTTGAACAAGGCACCGTGCTTCTGAATCCAGAGATGGCCATGGCTCCCTCGGCAAGCCAGCTGAAAAGTGTGGTTCCAGGAGTTGGTTCTAGAAACTCAGCTAAAGTCTATTCTTTCCTCTCTTCTAATCCTCAAACATCCTATATTACAAGTTAATAAATCCCCTTCTGCTTAAACTAGCTGTGATGATTCTGTTATCTGCCACTCAGAGAGCCCTTTCCAATATGTGGGCCAAGTAAACAGAACACCTGATATAAATATTTAAATATACTACCAAAACTGGCCTTAAAATATAGACCTTTGGTTGCATAACAATTGTATGTACTTAGTGCCACTGACCTATACACTTAAAATGGTGAAAATCGAAATTTTTACATTATATACATTTTATCTCAGTAAAGAAATATTATTTTTCTAAACATCCCCCCGAAATTTGTATTTCAGCCAAGGAATCAAGAACCCTTAGAAAACCTTGATTTAGTCAACTTATTCCTGTTCCAAGAGTATCAAGCAAGAAAGTCATTTATTCTCTAAGTCTAGCCTCTTGGTCTCTAAGTACAAAGACTGGAAGAAATCTCAACATACATTAGATAAATCAGACACTAAAATTCTGCAGTGGGTGAAGTGGAGGGTGGAAAAGGAACAGGCAATATTTGTTGCAAACTTACTATGTGACCATGATAAGCCAAGTGCTTTCCATATATCCTCATTTAATCCACGCAACAACAACACCCACCCAACCTCATTTATAACAATGCTTCAAGGTAAATGTAACTAACTTTTCTTACTTATGAGAAAATGGAGGAAGAAGAGCTGAGCAACTCGCCCAAGGTGCACAGCTATTGACTGCTGGAGTAATGACAGATCAAGATCTGTCTGACTCCAAAGCCCTGGCTCTGTCTATACGACATTTCTCTTACTGCCTGCCACAGCCACAGTGCTCAGCAGGCAAGGGCTAATTAAATTATCCACAGTGATGGAATCATCGCCCAGCCAGGAAAGCAATTCTTGAGAAGTGTCACCTAGACCATTAATATAGTATGCCCTGTAGAGTCAAGTGTGATGTTCAAATAGAGAAATAACTAGATGATGATGATGATAATAGCATCCAGCTACCATTTGCTGAGTGCCTATTATGCTTTAAGTGCTCCATATACACTACTTCATTTAATCCCCTGAACATCCCAGTAAGAAATGCACAGTAGGTGTTACCTTCATTTTACAACAGAAGAAAATGAGATGCAGAGATTGAGAACTCTGCCAAAGATTACACAGCAAGTTAAGTTCACAGCCACAATTTGAACTCATGTCTCTATAATGCCCAAATGCATGTGTGGGGACCAGAACTTATATTACCTTTTCTCTTCTAAAGAGCCAAACACGGGCCTTATATGGTAAACATTCAGTAAACCAGCAGTTTTTACTTTGAAATTAGGGACACCTGCCAGTGAAAGGATCCGAACTCCTTTTCTTCACACTTTCAGCCTAGCCCATCTCTCAATTCTCCCCACCTCAAGGGAGAGAAAAGAGCTACAGACAACCACTAAGGCTTGCTCTGTCAACCCGCACATACTGTTAGAAATTATACAGACTACATGATCCCAAGAGAACTGTATGAAAGCGAGGAAATTATCTGCAAGGCGTCTGATTCAACGGGACCAAGGCGAGACCTGAGAATCTGCAAACCCAACAAGCTCCCAGGTGATACTGCCTCCAGACCACGCTAGCTTCAATTACCATCCTCAGACTTCTTTATGTCCACCAAGTTCAGTCACCAAAGAGTAACTAATGACAAGCAGGAAGATGCCATTCAACTCCCTTTGGTACAGGGAGGCTTTATAATGGAGATACATGAACAAGCTGGCTGGGTGGAGACTATGCAGGAGACCACACAGTCCAGATCCAGACAATCAATGGGTCCTCAATGAATCCAGTAAATGTCTGAAACTATCAATGACACATGTAAAATGCATTTCTAAGAGGTTATAGGGTAGGGTGTGGGGGTAGAGGGAAGGGAATAAAATTTGAATAAATAAAATACAATTTGAATAAAAGGAGTAAGATTATAAATTATATAATAAACATGTGGAAACTCAGCACAAAGAGAAAATATTGCCCTAGCCCAGTACAAAACTTTAGATAAAGTCTAACTTCTAGAAAAATAGCTTTATTTCCCAAATAAACCACAGCAGCATAAAAAGTTAACAGCAATGGGAATTCAGTGTATTCCCAGATGATAATAATGAGCTGCAAAAGGTCAAGAAAACTTAAGACAGAACATACACAATGATGGAGTCACTGTTCTCTTTTATTTACAAACAGAGAAAGGAACTTATTTATTTAGTATCATTATGACAGACCCACCCATATATGGAAATAGTAGCTTGTGTAGTTAACTCAAAATATGGTCCAAACCACATGTGCTGGACTACAAGGAAAATCCAGTCTCATAAAGCAAAAATACCACTACTTAAAATTACATGCTAGCAAAATTAACATTTTGTCCTAAACAAAAGCTAGGACATGATTTTGTTTTTGTTTTAATTCAACAGATATCAGGACACTCTACCAAGATACCATATCAAAAATAAAAACCAAAAAAGCAATTATAACAAGAAAGAAACTGACATAGTGGGACTGATATAATGGGGAAAAATGGAAAATAATCTAAATGTTCATCAACAGCAAAAAAGATAAATGGGGATATAATCATAAAACAATATAATATAGCTCTAAAATTCACTGAACTATAGGGGAGAAAAGGATAGTTAGGGAGTTTGAGATGGACATGTACACACTGCTATGTTTGAAGTGGATAACCAACAAGGACCCACTATATAGCAAAGGGAACTCTGTTCAATGTAATGTGGCAGACTGAATGAGAGGGATGTTTGGGGGAGACTGGATACATGTTAATAATTATGGCTAAGTCCCTTTGCTGTTCACCTGAAACCATCACAACTAAGTTAATCGGCTGTACTCCAATACAGGCTTCTTCCCAGGTGGATCAGTGATAAAGAATCTGCCAGCCAATGGGGGAGGCAGAGGAGACAATGGTTCAATCCCTGGGTCAGGAAGATCTCTTGGAGGAGGAAATGGCAACCCACTCCAGTATTCTTGCCTGGAAAATCCCATGGACAGAGGAGACTGGTGGGCTACAGCCCATGGATTGCAAAGAGCTGGACACAATGAGGTGACTGAGCACATGCACATATCCCAATACAAAATAAAAAGTTTTTTAAAAATAATTTTAAAATTAATAATAAATAAAATTGAATTCACTGAACTATTTAGCAGTGGAATTAGGGGCTGAACTGTATCTCCCCAAAATTCATATCTTGAATCCCTAACCTCCAGTGCTTCAGAATGTGACTACACTTCTAAAGAGGGCCTTTAAAGAGGTGATTAAATTAAAATGAGTCAACTAAGGTGGGCCCTAATCCAATATGACCAGTGTCCTTATAAGAAGAGGGAATTTATATACAAAGAGACATTAGAGATGTTCACCCACCCACCAAGTAAGGACAGTGACCAGCAAGAAGCTGGCCATCTGCAGGCCAAGAAGAGAGACCTCAAAATAAAGCAAGTCCACCATCACCTTGATCCTGAATTTTCAGCCTCCAGACTGTGAGAAAATGAATGTCAGTTATTTCTACCACGCAGTCTATGGTATTTTGTTATGTTAGCCTATCCCTTCTCCAGGGTATCTTTCTGACCAGGAATCGAACCAGGGTCTCCAGCACTGCAGGTGGATTCTTTACCAATTGAGCTACGACAGAAGCTCATGCTGGCCCACAAGGACTAATACAAATGATCCCAAACTCAAACATTCATAAGAAACACCTGGAGGCCTTACTAAACGCAGACTTTGGGGCCCTTCTCTCAGAGTTTCTGTTCATTAGGTCTGGAAAGAGGCCTGAAACAGACCTAGTTCTCAGGGATGCATGTTCTTGCAAGGGCCCCGCTCTTGATGTAATGTTCTGCCATTACAATCCCCAAAGGATTAATAGTTTGAACACTGGTTCTAGTATTGGCATTTTGCACTGCTATGCATAAATTGGCTCAGCAGTAAAGAACCCACCTGCAATGCAGAAGACCTGAGTTTGATCCCTGGGTTGGGAAGATCCCCTGGAGGAAACAGCAACCAACTTCAGTATTCGTGCCTAGGAAATCCCATGGACAGAGAACCCTGGCAGGCTACGGTTCATGGGTCACAAAAGAGCTGGACATGACTTCGGGACTAAACAAACAACAAACAAAACACAAATGTGGCCAGTTCTGGCCTCAGAATTTTTATTTCCAACAAATTCCCTGTGATCCTAAATTTGCTGACCAGGTACCACATTCTGCTAAACCATCTGCTGAACCAGGTAAGTCTAAAAACATAATACTGGGGAAAAAAGAGCAAGCTGCAAAAGAACAAGTATAGATGTCATTTATATAACATTTTGTTATGGATGTGGTATTTCACTTCAGTTCCGTCTGACTCTTTGCGACCCTATGGACTGTAGCCCACCAGGTCCCTCTGTCCATGGGATTCTCCAGGCAAGAACACTGGAGTGGGTTGCCATGCTCTCCTCTGAGGGACCTTCCCAACCCAGGGATTGAACCCCATCTATTATGTCTCCTGCATTGGCAGGTGGGTTCTTTATCACTGGGAAGCCCTTTGTAATGGATATTATATATGTATAAAAAGAAGCATGGCAATGTAAACACCCAATTCAGAATACCTGCTATCTCTAAGGCCAGTAAAAGAACAGAATTAGTGATCGGCACCACAGAGAGCCTCAGCTCTGTCTACAAAGGTCTATTTCTCAAGTGAATGAAAAATAAAAAATTGAAGTAAACATGGCAAAAAGGTTCAGTTTTGAAAGAGCTGAGAGTTACATTGTGTTACTCTCTATACATTTTTGCACTTTTCTGTAAATTTAAAGCACTTAAAAATTTTTCAAAGAGAAAAGAACCTTAACTATTATATAACTCTGGTACCATCGACAATTGAGTAAAATATTCCATTCAAAATTTTAAATTTTACCAGTTGGAAGAACAATTCCACTTATGAAAAAAAAAACACAACTTCACGATAACCAAGATATAAGGTTACTTGAAGCTTGAGAATCATAATTTAAAAGACTAAATAGATATAAATCCACTTCAAATGAACACATCTAAAAATTTACTAACATACTATGGAAATTAAGAATATTAAAAATGAGAACTACTATCCCTTAGAAATAATGGTAACTGTGACATTCAGGTTCATTTGACTCTAGTATATCTTTTGCATGAAATGACAAAAATAAATTTTAAGCTGTTTTAGAGAGGCAGACAAAACATAACAGGTGAAATTTCTATAAACCTACAGAAAATAATAGGAAAAGGTTAAATTAAAATGAAAGGAACAGAAATAAATCTTAGAAAGAAAATTTCAATCTAAAAAATATAGAATAAATACAAATTTCATAAAAATAACTTTTAACTATTAAAATAGCCAATTGTGTGTTAAAATATGAATAATCAGCGCTGCTATTTTCATTTTATTGGGAATATAAAATGAAAAAACTTTTCAGAAAGAATGTAAAAACATAAATCAAGGGTATTAAAAATACTCACTCCCTTTAATCCAGTAATTTTCTTTCTAGGAATATATCCTATGGAAAAAATCAAAATAATGAAAACAAACATTCACACGTGAGCATGTTAATCATAACATTAGTAGTATAGAAAAACTACCCAAACTAAATAAATCACAATGCATACATATGATACAATATAAAATTAAATAAAAAGGAAGATTATAAGATTACACACACTATGATCTTAACTATCAGTTCAGGTCAGATGATCAGTCATGTACGACTCTTTGCATACTTAAAGGACTGCAGCACGCCAGGCCTCCCTGTCCATCACCAACTCCCAGAGTTTACCCAAACTCATGTCCATTGAGTCGGTGATGCCATCCAATCATCTCATTCTCTGTCATCCCCTTCTCCTCCCAGCTTCATTGTTTCCCATCATCAGGGTCTTTTCAAATGAGTCAGTTCTTTGCATCAGGTGGCCAAAAGTATTGGAGTTTCAGCTTCAGTATCAGTCTTTCAAATGAATGTTCAGGACTGATCTCCTTTAGGATGGACTGGTTGGATTTCTTTGCCGTCCAAGGGACTCTCAAGATTCTTCTCCAACACCACAGTTCAAAAGCATCAATTCTTTAGAGTCCAACTCTCACATCCATACGTGACTACTGGAAAAACCATAGCCTTGACTAGACAGACCTTTGTTGGCAAAGTAATATCTCCGCTTTTTAATATGCTGTCTAGTTTGGTCATAACTTTTCTTCCAAGGAGTAAGCGTCTTTTAATTTCATGGCTGCAGTCACCATCTGCAGTCATTGTGAAGCCCAAAAAAATAAAGTCTGCTACTGCTTCCCCATATATTTGCCACGAAATGATGGGACCAGATGCCATGATCTTAGTTTCCTGAATGTTGAGCTTTAAGCCAACTTTTCACTCTCCTCTTTCACTTTCATTGAGAGTCTCTTTAGTTCTTCTTTGCTTTCTGCCATAAGGGTGGTGTCATTTGCTTATCTGAGGTTATTGATATTTCTCCCAGCAATCTTGATTCCAGCTTGTATTTATCCAGCCTGGCATTTCTCATGATGTACTCTGCATATAAATTAAATAAGCAGGGTGACAATATACAGCCTTGATGTACTGCTTTTCCTATTTGGAACCAATCTGTTGTTTCATGTCCACTTCTAACTATTGCTTCTTGATCTGCATACAGATTTCTCAGGCGGCAGGTCAGGTGATGTGGTATTCCCATCTCTTTCAGAATTTTCCACAGTTTGTGGTGATCCACACAGTCAAAGGCTTTGGCATAGTCAATAAAGCAGAAATAGATGTTTTTCTCAAACCCTCTTGCTTTTTCAGTGATCCAACGAATGATGGCAATTTGATGTCTGGTTCCTCTGCCTTTTCTAAAACCAGCTTAAACCTCTGGAAGTTCACGGTTCACGTACTGTTGAAGCCTGGCTTGGAGAATTTTGAGCATTACTTTACTAGCATGTGAGATGAGTGCAATTGTGCAGTAGTTTGAGCATTCTTTGGCATTGCCTTTCTATGGGATTGGAATGAAAACTGATCTTTTCCAGTCTTGTGGCCACTGCTAACTTTTCCAAATCTGCTGGCATATTGAGTACAGCACTTTCACAGCATCATCTTTTAGGATTTGAAATAGCACAACTGGAATTCCATCACCTCCACTAGCTTTGTTCGTAGTGATGCTTTCTAAGGTCCACTTGACTTCCCATTCCAGGATGTCTGGCTCTAGGTGAGTGATCACACCATTGTGATTATCTGGGTCGTGAAGATCTTTTTTGTACAGTTCTTCTGTGTATTCTTGCCACCTCTTCTTAATATCTTCTGCTTCTGTTAGGTCCATACCGTTCTGTCCTTTATTGAGCCCATCTTTGCATGAAATGTTCCTTTGGTAATTTTCTTGAAGAGCTCCCTAGTCTTTCCCATTCTACTGTTTTCCTCTATTTCTTTGCACTAATCACTGAGGAAGGCTTTCTTATCTCTCCTTGCTATTCTTTGGAACTCTGCGTTCAAATGGGTGTATCTTTCCTTTTCTCCTTTGCTTTTCACTTCTTTTCACAGCTATTTGTAAGGCCTCATCAGACAGCCATTTTGCCTTTTTTGCATTTCTTTTTCTTGGGGATGGTCTTGATCCCTGTCTCCTATACAATGTCATGAACCTCCATCCATAGTTCATCGGGCACTCTATCAGATCTAGTCCTTTAAATCTATTTCTCACTTCCACTGTATAATCGTAAGAGATTGGATTTAGTTCATAACTGAATGGTCTAGTGGTTTTCCCTACTTTCTTCAATTTAAGTCTGAATCTGGCAATAAGGAGTTTGTGATCTGAGCCACAGTCAACTCCCAGTCTTGTTTTGCTGACTATATGGAGCTTCTCCACCTTTGGCTGCAAAGAATATAATCAATCTGATCTCAGTGTTGACTATGTGGTGATGATCTTAACTATGGAAAACTATAAAAGTTCAAAGAGAAAAATGAAAGGAAATACACAAAAATATTAAGTCTCCCTCTGGATGATGGATGATTTGCTCCTTAGCTTATTTTCTATAACATATATATATATATATTACTTTTACAATTAGAAAAATAGAAATTTAAAAATACCGGCACTTTCATTAAATATAAAACATTTCAAACTAAGGTATCAGGGCATTTAATAAGTACCTTAGCTGTTATTTCAAGAAATCCTTGAAACATTCATTGCAGTAAAAAGTTGATTATATCTAAGAAGATACAATGTACCTTTCCAAATGTAGACATTATTTAAGAAGCCTTTCATAGCACCTCCCTGGTGGTCCAGTGGTTAAGAATCTGCCTTGCGAAGCAGCGAAACACTGGCTTGATCCCTGGTCCAGGAAGATCCCATATGCCTCGGAGCAACTAAGCCTGTGTGCCACAACTATTGAGTCAGTGTTCAAGAGCCTGGGAGCCACAACGACTGAAGACCACGTGCCTTAAAGCCTGTCCTTAAAGCAAGAGAAGCCAGTGCGATGAGAAGCCCACACATCCCAACTAGAGAGTAGCCCCTACTCTTCACAACTGGAGGAAAGCCCGCACAGCAACAAAGAACCAGCACAAAAATAAATAAATAAGCAAAAGTTAAATTTCAGAAAAACTTGACCAAAAAAAAAAAAAGTCCTTCATAGTTTACTTCTAATTCCTTTCAAAGGCACCCACAGTTTTCTAACATCAAAGTGTATATACATATCTAAAACTGGTTTTCTAATCAATCATTCTATATCACAATCAACATTCCAAATCACATATTTTCACCTGCCTAATGATAATGGCTGAGACCCCAAGACCTCCCAGTCACTGAGCTGTCCCTTACAAACCACTCTAAGGAAAGTTATCACCTTGACTTTGCAGGTGTATGAACTCAGGCTAAGTAATTGTCTCAACATCACACAGCTAGAAAGTGGCAGATCCGGGACTTAAACCCTGGTTATTCAACAGAAGTACATCACAGCACCTTTCAATAAAGCTGACATAACATAAAATCCTGGTTTGGGTTTTTTGCAATTTTAATTCTGTCTCCTAAGGAAAAAAAGAATTAAAATTGCAAAAAACCCAAACCAGGATTTTACATTATGTCAGCTTTATTGAAAGGTGCTATGATGTACTTCTGTCTCCTAAGGAAAAACAGGAGAAGGCAATGGCACCCCACTCCAGTACTCTTGCCTGGAAAATCCCATGTACGGAGGAGCCTGGTGGGCCGCAGTCCATGGAGTCACGAAGAGTCGGACACGACTGAGCGACTTCACTTTCACTTTTCACTTTCATGCATTGGAGAAGGAAATGGCAACCCACTCCAGTGTTCTTGCATGGAGAATCCCAGGGACGGGGGAGCCTGGTGGGCTGCCGTCTATGGGGTCTCACAGAGTCGGACACGACTGAAGCGACTCAGCAGCAGCAGCAGCAGCAGCAAGGAAAAACAAGGACAGAGTTCCAGAAAAAAGATACAATTACCAGAAAATGTAATTAAAGAAGCTACCTATTAATCATAGGAAAAGATTTCAATCTGTATCTTTATCACGTACTTTGTACACTTACCTATTGAACACTGACCCCACACACGTGAATCACTTAGCTTAAGGTCAGAGATAAGAGAACACTGGCAAACAGGTAAAGAGCTGTGACAAGCTGTTTTTTCCAAAAACAGCCACAGCAATATTTCCTGTCCCACAAGCCCTTTCAGGGGCTTGCCACACCCTCACCCAAAGTGGGGAACAATTTCCCCTTCAGCTTAAGTTGAGCAGGGCTTTCTATCAAGGAACAGAATGACTCAGAAGTAATACTGCATGATTTCCAAAGGCAACAGAGAAAAGGCAATACAGTTGTCCCTCTGCATCTGTGGCCTCCACATTCTCAAATGCTACCAACCACAGATCAAAAATATTTGAAGAAAGAAATAAATTCCAGAAAGTTCTGAAAAGCAAAACTAGAATTTGCTCCAAATGGGCAACTATTAACATGGCTTTTTATATTGTATTCACAACTGTTTACATAGCATTTACATTGTATTAATTACAACTGATAATTAGAAATAATCTAGAGATTATTTAAAATATACAGGATGCAAATACTACACTATTGTATATACAGGACTTGAGCATCTCCGGATTTGGGGATCCTGGGGGTGGATACCAAGGACCACGGTGTAGGCTCTTTCCCTGTCACTCCAGCTCTGGCTCACTGTCTCCTCCCTCCCTCCCATGCTTCTCTCCCTCTCTATAATACAGTCCTTGTCCCCCTCTTCCCTCTCTCTCACCCTTCCAATCTAGTCACCATTCTGTGAGGAAACCCAGGTAACGTGGGAGGGCTACAAACAGGTGTCCGAACCCCAGATTCCCAGTTGTTATCTCAGCTGACAGCCAGCATCAGCCAGCAGACATGTTCCTGAACAAGCCTTCAGATGACTCTGGCCTTCCCTTTGAGCCACACAGCTGACCCAAAGGGCAGCAAAGACAAACCGTGCTACACGAAGACTTCACATCACAGACTCCAGAGAAAAGTTAACGTTTTTAAGTTACAGTGGTTTGTCAAGTAGTAAGAGGTCACCAAAACAGACATTTGGTGCTGATTTCACAGCAAGTTAAAAAGTTTCGATCATTCCATACAAAACTTGTACAACTTTGGCAATAATCCTCTTTAAATTAGCTAAACCATAGTCATCCAATGGCTCCTTTGACTTCAGATGGGTCTCTGGAAACTTGAACCTTCAAGGCTGCCTGATTCTCCATTGAGAGTCAAACTCTATAGCATGTTGAAATAAAGTTTCACTTTAAAGGTTGGTGTCACATCTTTTCAGGGGGAGGTTCTAAGCAGGGATGCCAAGAAACTTCCCTCTAGAAGATAGATGTGGCACGCATGTTTTATCTGATACCACAAAATACACTTGTAGAAAGTTATCATCTATTACCAGCGCTCCCTAGAGCAGAGTATTTCCACAAAGTAATTAGACAATGTACATAGAGAGGATGTACACAAAGTACCTATAGGGACTGCAGAGAAAAATCGTGCAGAGTGAAACAGATACACACAGAGTTGAGCGGCAAGGGAAAGAACAAGAAAACACTGCACTTCCGATGCACTGTAGGCCAGAGTACTGTTTATTCACTGCCTTGCTGTTGTTCAGTTGCTCAGTCATGTCCAACTCTTTGTGACCCCACAGAATGCAGCATGCCAGACGTCCCTGTCCTTCACTCTCTCCCAGAGTTTGCTCAAACTCATGTCCATCGAGTCAGCAATGCCATCCAGCCATCTCATCCTCTGTTGCCCTCTTCTCCTTCTATCCTCAACATTTCCCAGCATCAGGGTCTTTCCCAATGAGTCGGCTCTTTGCATCAGGTGGCCAAAGTATTGGAGACTCATCTTTAGCATCAGTCCTTCCAATGAATATTTACTGTTGATTTCCTTAATTTATATTTTTATATAGCTTCAAATGCAATTTCTAATCAAATGAGCTGAAATAAAAGCTTCTCCTTTTCGATGGAAATACAACGTAATTTTACCAACTACAAAACTTTTCAATGATGAGGTATGCATGAAGTCAACTAAATACAAATAAGAATAGAAACACTGAGATTAGTTTACTTCATAGATTTAGGAAAGAATTTTCAAATGATAATGGCAAGTATCACATTAAAAAGTTAACCAGTTAGTTATCTATCGATTAATAAGCAAATGATAGACTGTAAAATGTTCCTTGATGACAAAATACATTAGCAAAAGGGAAAGTTGCTCAGTCATGTCTGACTCTTTGTAACCGCGTGGACTATACAATCCATGGAATTCTCCAGGCTAGAATACCGGAGTGGGTAGCCTTTCCCTTCTGCAGGGGATCTTCCCAACCCAGACATCAAACCCAGGTCTCCCGCATTGCAGGCAGATTCTTTAACAGCTGAGCCCATAAGGGAAGCCCAAAATACATCAGACTGGTAATCAAATATAAATTCCATGAATATGAGCCAAAAAAAAAAAAAAGCCTTTGTGTTTTAGGCATAGTTTTCACTAGCACAAGACCTTTCTTTTTTAAAATCTTTTTGAGTGTATCTCTGTGTTTGTGCGTGTGCACACACACACATGCCACACACATGTGCATGCTCAGTTGTTTTTTTTTTTAATCTTCTTTGAGACTCTTTTTTTTTTTAATTTTTTTTAAATTTTATTTTATTTTAAAACTTTACATAATTGTATTAGTTTTGCATGCTCAGTTGTATCCGACTCCTTATACCCCCAAGGACTATAACTCACCAGGTTCCTCTATCCATGGAATTTTCCAGGCAAGAATACCAGAGCGCGTTTTCATTTCCTACTCCAGGTGATCTTCCCCGACCCTTGTGTCCCCTGCACTGGCAGGCAGATCCGTTACCACTGCAGCACCTATAAAACTCTTTTGACAGTACAATGAAACCCAAACGTTTCCTTTCAGTTAAACCTAGGTCTCTCACAGCTCTAACCACCTAATAAAATCTTATTCAGGGTCACAGACTATAGGAAATACAATCATCATTATTGCAAAATTCTTCTATTCTCCTTCATTAACTTCTGAACATATGATATATATTCATCAGGTTGTTAGGGAACCATTGACTAAAACCACCCATCTTGGCTAGGCATGATGATAACCACTTGCATAAGTTGTCTCACAACAAGAGGTCCAGGTAAGGAACACAATGCTGTTGCTGAAAATTGACCTGCAGAATTCGAGAAGGGGCCAAAAGGAGGGAGGAGACTCCGGTCCACATATCCTATCAACCTCGCAGAAACATCTGTGCTGAAATCCATCCTGGCTGAGAGATGCGCATACCACCAAGACACACCTTGAGTAAGACCAAATATGGGCCAGACAAGAGACAACCTAGAAACTAACCCCATCACCGTAAAACCTAAGACTGTGAGCCACATGGCAACGCAGTTCTTCTGGGTTCCCCTAATCAACTTCTCTTCACCCCAGGCATCTGTTCCCAATAAAGTCTTTTGCTTTGTCAGTATGTGTGGCTCTCTGGACAACTCATTTCCGAGTGTTAGACAAGAGCCACTCTTGGGACCTGGAAAACCCTTTTCAAGCGACAACACAAGTTACTAAACTGTGTGTCATACACAATGGATGTAGAATTCACGGCCAAAACGATTTATATCCAGTCCTCTGATGGAAATAATATTCCCCAAATATATGAACTTCAGATGGAAAACAAAGAAAATGAATCCAAAAGTTTATCTGCTATCCCTCCTTCTTTTGAGGGAAAAACTGTACAAAAAAATTTACAATCTTTAAACCTACAAAACGATAAAGAACAATGAAAACCCACATGAAGATTTAAAAACACTTTTTAAAATCAAATTTTAAGATGAAATTATCCTTTACAGTCCATATCTGCTGTGTAAAAGATTATGGAATCTAATAACTTTTAAGGGTTGGTTTGATTTAATGGGAACTAAGTTGAACCACTAGACCATTCAGGTACGACCTAAATCAAATCCCTTATGATTATACAGTGGAAGTGACAAACAGATTCAAGAGATTAGATAGTGTCTGAGGAACTACGGATGGAGGTTCACGACACTGTACAAAGGCAATGATCAAGACCATCCCCCAAAAAAAGAAATGCAAAAAGGCAAAAAGGTTTTCTGAGGAGGCCTTACAAACAGCTGAGAGAAGAAAAGCCTAAGGCAAGCATGAAAAGGAAAGATACCCTTTTAAATGTAGAGTTTCAAAGAAAAGAATAGCAAGGAGAGATAAGAAAGCCTTCCTCAGTGATCAGTGCAAAGAAACAGAGGAAAACAATAGAATGGGAAAGACTAGGGAGCTCTTCAAGAAAATTAGACACCGAGGGAACATTTCATGCAAAGATGGGCTCAAAAGGACAGAAATGGTATGGACCTAACAGAAGCAGAAGATATTAAGAAGAGGTGGCAAGAATACACAGAAGAACTATACAAAAAAGATCTTCACGACCCAGATAATCACTATGGTGTGATCACTCACCTAGAGCCAGACATCCTGGAATGGGAAGTCAAGTGGGCCTTAGGAAGCATCACTATGAACAAAGCTAGTGGAGGTGATGGAATTCCAGTTGAGCTACTTCAAATCCTAAAAGATGATGCTGTGAAAGTGCTGTACTCAATATGCCAGCAAATTTGTTAAAGTTAGCAGTGGCCACAGGACTGGAAAGGTCAGTTTTCATTCCAATCTCAAAGAAAGGCAATGCCAAAGAATGTCCCAACCACCATACAATTGCACTCATCTCACACACTAGTAAAGTAATGCTCAAAATTCTCCAAGCCAGGCTCCAGCAATACATGAACCGTGAACTACCAGGTGTTCAAGCTGGTTTTAGAAAAGGCAGAGGAACCAGAGATCAAATTGCCAACATTTGCTGGATCATCATAAAAGCAACAGAGTTCCAGAAAAATATCTATTTCTGCTTTATTGACTATGCCAAAGCCTTTGAATGTGTGGATCACAATAAACTGTGGAAAATTCTGAAAGAGATGAGAATACCAGATCACCTGACCTGCCGCCTGAGAAATCTGTATGCAGGTCAAAAAGCAATAGTTAGAAGTGGACATGGAACAATAGACTGGTTCCAAATCAGGAAAGGAGTACGTCAAGGCTATATACTGTTACCCTGTTTATTTAACTTATATGCAGAGTACATTATGAGAAATGCCAGGCTGGATGAATACAAGCTGGAATCAAGATTGCTGGGAGAAATATCAATAACCTCAGATAAGTAGATGACACCACCCTTATGGCAGAAAGCAAAGAACTAAAGAGCCTCTTGATGAAAGTGAGAGAGGAAAGTGAAAAGTTGGCTTAAAACTCAACATTTAGAAAACTAAGATTATGGCATCTGGTCCCATCATTTCATGGCAAATAGATAGGGAAGCAGTGGCAGACTTTATATTTTTAGGCTCCAAAATCACTGCAGATGGTGACTGCAGCCATGAAATTAAAAGATGCTTGCTCCTTGGAAGAAAAGCTATGATCAACCTAAACAGCATATTCAAAAGCAGAGATGTTACTTTGCCAACAAAGGTCCGTTGAGTCAAAGCTATGGTTTATAGTCATGTACGGATGTGACAGTTGGACTATAAAGAAAGCTGAGCACAGAAGAATTGATGCTTTTGAACTGTGGTGTTGGAGAAGATTCTTGAGAGTCCCTTGGAGTGCAAGGAGATCCAAGCAGTCCATTCTGAAGGAAATCAGTCCTGAATATTCATCGGAAGGATTGATGCTGAAGCTGAAACTCCAACACTTTGGCCACCTGATGGCCAAACAGGCTGAACAGACTCAATGGAAAAGACACTGATGCTGGGAAAGATTGAAGGCAGGAGGAGAAGGTGACGATAGAGGATGAGATGGTTGCATGGCATGATCGACTCGATGGACATGAGTTTGAGTAAACTCCAGTAGTTGGTGATGGATGGGGAGGGAGGCCTGGTGTGCTGCCGTCCATGAGGTTTCAGAGAGTCAGACATGACTGAGCGACTGAACTGAACTGAGCTACAGTTAAATCCAATCAATTTAAAAGGATAAACCTTGTCATTTTATATCATTTCTAAAGATAATTTACACAAATTATCAAATAATTCCATTTCAGAAACACTCAAACTAACAAATGACCATACACATAAACAAAATGCAGCACAAAGCTATGTCTATAAAACTGCCAAGATATTTTACAAAAATTAATCTAAGTTGATCATTTTTGCTTGTGTGTGTGTATATATATATATAGTTACTGAATACTAAATAGGGAAATAAATAAACAGGCAAATCATTCATAAAATGAGTGATCAAACAGTTAACTATAGTACTCAAGCACCAAATGACAGTATAAATGAATAAAAAAAGACTATAGTTTTTGTCACACATCTATTCCAGAACCTAAGAGATAAACCATAGGGACTCCTATAGTATACAGATCCAAATGGGAAGCACCTGCTTCCAATTGTCTAATATATATAGTATCTGCTTCTTTGGATGGAAAACCTCTAAGAGGAAACCGCATTATACTGTGTGTGCATGTACACATATGCTTAATGCTCTCACAAGTTGTACTAAAAGACATTACATGGGTCACAAAATTCAGCAAGAACAAATCTGGATGAATATCAAGACCAGCATTAATGATGCATCCTTGGTAAGGCTCTACACAAAGAACTGATTTGAACATAAAAACATTCTTCAGTCTTTCTTGTGTTCACACAGCTTGCTTTTCAAACTTGACTAAGTGAAGACTTCAATGTTGTCTGAAGAAAGAAACAGTATTTTCACTGATACTTTGAATATGATATCATCTCTCTAGGCCTTGAATCCCTGACCTCTGGGTAAAACAAATAAATCAATTATTTCATATTTTAAAATATATAATCTTTATCTACCTACATACTTGATTTCCAGCCTGTAAGAAGAGTACGAATATTTATTTTCCTATTTGCAATAATAAACATTACTCGTAGTGGACTAAATATGTCTCCAAGTCTCTTGGCTTTTCAACTCTCATGAAAGTTTAAGTTGACCATTAAGAAATCCTTAACCATTACCAAATCCAGTTCTTTCATAAGGGACAATTTAATGGCCCTATTTTGTATCATGTACCTCTGAGGTCTGATGAAGACTAAGGGCCCTTTCCAGAGAAATACCTACTTGAGTACAGACAGACAAGATTTTACATAGCAATGAAGTGGGGGCAGGGGAGGTTATTTTAGACTTTCTTAAAATCTGATGAACTTTGACTTACCTTGCTCACTTTCTTCAAGACCACAGCCTAAATCTGTATACTAATCTCCACCCCAGTTCCTACCTACCAATAGGATAGGGTTCCTGTACTTCTTGTTCATAATCCTTTAACTCTCTTACAAATTAGATGACTGTATGTATCATGGTGTACTATTTTGACTGATTTTCTCATTTTCTTCTCCATTGGAATGTGAGCTCCTTAAGGCCAGAAACTGTCAGATCCTGTTCTAAAACTTCAGCAACTGGTACCACACTGTGAAAAAAAAAATTAAGTATCTGTCTTTCAAATAAAGCCATGAGTTGATAATTGTTGAAGATGGGCAATGAGTACAAGCAGAGTAGGGCAGGAAGGATGTTTCATTCTACTAGTCTGTCTCCTTTTGTATATATTTGAAAATTTTCACATATTAAGGGGGAAAAAGTCTAGAAAAAAAGCTCTACAGCTATATACGAATAACTTTCACATATTTGAATACACCTAAAAACAAACTACACTTGTTCATTATGCCTGAGAGAACTAGGATCAGTGATTAGAAAACAAAATTCTGGCTTCACATAAGAAAGAACTCTCTAATAACTAAAGGTATCTGAAAATGAAGCTGGCACTGGGCTAGGTACAGACATACCTTGGAGATCTTTGTAGGTTCAGTTCCAGACCATTACAATACAGCAAATATGGCAATAAAGTGAGCCAAACAAATTTACTGGTTTCCTAGAGTACATAAAAGTTACATTAATGCTATACTGTAGTCTACTGTATACAATAGTGTTATGTCTAAAAAAAATAATAATGTTACATATCTTAATTTAAAAGTACTTTGCTCCTCTGCTCAGTGTTATGTGGCAGCCTGGATGGGAGGGGGTCTTGGGGGAGAATGGATACATGTGTATATATGGCTGATTCCATTTGCTGTTCACCTGAAACTATCACAACACTGTTAATCAGCTATAATCTAATACAAAATAAAAAGTTCAAAACCAAAAAGAGCCAAAAAAAAGTGCTTTGCTAAAAAATACTAACCATCATCTGACACTACAGGGTTGCCACAAATCTTCAACTTGTTAAAAAGCATAGTGTCTGCAACACACAAGAAAAAGAAGTACAATAAAAAGAAGTATACCTGTATATTCAAGCAGGAGATGGCCATTCAAAATGGATTACTATTAAAAAATGAATTCTAAGGGTTAAGCTTAGGGTTCAGATCTGTGAATATGTGAAAACATAGTTTATATCTTAAAAGAGATACACAGAAGTCAATATAATGACTACTGATTTCATAAAACAGCTACAAAGAATGAAGTCCTTTCTCAAAACCAATTACCTCTCTAGCCTCATTTCATGGGCACGCACGCACTCTGGGCTCCAGCTTCCCCAGCCTTCTGACAGGTCCTCAGTGCGCTCGGTGGTGTCCACTGCACTTGCTGCTCCTACGGGAATGCTCTTCACATAGCAGCTAAGAAACACTTCCTTGGGGAAGTCATCCCTACCTGACCAGATTATGCTCTCTGACAACCACAGTTCTTTTCCAGAAAACAGAGACCCCATGTTTTTGCTCACCACTGTATCCCTAGGGCCTGTCACAGAGTCTGGCACATTGTAAGTGCTCAATAAATATTTGTTGAATGGATGAATGAATACAACATTCCCTATGAACCTAGCATTTTCATAAATTATGATCTAAACTGAATACAAGTCAACTTACCAAAATATAATCAAGCTATTTCTTTATCACAAGTGATTAAACTATCTCCCTAGAGGCCAAGGACAATAAGAAAACAGCTAGCTCCCAAGAGAATCTTTTATACTTGTTTTATTATGAAAATATAACACATTTTCAGTAACTTTTAGCTTCACAATACACACAAAAAATTTGTTTCTCAGAATTCTTTTAAGATTCTGACAAGCCAAATGATTCTCAAGTCAAACAGTGGGTTATTAAGCTGAAAGAATTTATTGTATGAATGTGAAGTCTAATTAGGGCATTTAGTTAAGAAGCAGTGAAAGATTTAGGACAGATGGACAACCATCAGGTCATATAAAATATTTCCAAATATGTGTTTATAAGAAATATATGAAAATGCCCAGCATAGGGATACTCTCTGTTGCTAAGAAACACTGAACGTTGATAACTAAATTGTCCTTCTTACAAAGGTCAACAACAATCATCTCAATTATCAGTGCAATTCCTTTTAACTATTCATTCTTAAAAACCTTTATAAAATATACTAAACAAAAAGACGTACATGGTATTTAACACTCAGAATCACTGATGTATATAATGTATAGAGACAGTGGTATTTTACTGACTTCCATCAAAAGTGGTTTTTCAAGACAAAGTTACGAGATCCTACTTTAGTATTAAGAATGTGCGAACAAAATTAGATTAAAAGTACAAAAAAATTCTATCCACACCAAATCTATCACTATGGCTAATATACAAAATATTTGAAATTCCAAACAAATTCTAACAAAGCAAAACACTAAGTTTTAGGACTATTTTATCCTTAATTGGGAGAAATTACCCACCGTCATCTTATTCAGAACTCTGTGTTACCTGATAAATCTGAATTAGAGCCAGCACTGCACTATGTTGAAATCCCTTAGACTCAACCCTGCTTCTAATAACTTTTAGCTTCAATTCTGGACCCAACATGAACTTTCACCCAGGTCATCCACTCCATTATTAGTACCAGTCCTGGGCTCAGTCCCTCCTCCACTTCAGAAAGAAATGACAATCTAAGGAAAAGATGAAGGGAAACCTTCCTACCAAGTAATGAACTCCAAAGAGTGATTATTTTTCAATGAAATAAATAAAATTTACCTTGGAGATCCCAGAATGTGAATATGGAACATGTAAAAGATTTAGCCTAATGCCTGATTTTCTCAGCATAAAAACAACACATTACATGATTTTCTAGTACCCCAAATCTATATATTAGAAGGCACAACACCCTAAAACTCCTTTTTTATTATGAAAATCTGCAAACACACAGAGCAGTAAAGACTTTAATGTACCATATCACCTTGACAACGATTATCAGCACCCTGACAATTTTATTTCATCTATAGGAAATCTACTCTTGAACATTCAAAAGCACACTGAATTGAGATACACTTTTAAAAGTGTACTCAACATGTTGACCATGCAGAAACAGCAGGTTTCATGCAAAAACTTTATTTTTGTCTCTTACTGGTCCATTAAACACATTCAGCAGTAAAACAACCTCTGCCCTAGAGAAAAAACTCGTAATTCTCATGACTTTCTTGTCACTAAGACGTTACAGAAAATCATATGATGACTTGAAATGGTAAGTCTCAGTTCAGTAATTTAAAATAACTAGTCTCAGGCAGACAACTGGGGAAATTTGAATATGGACTACGGACTATATAACATTATCATATCAATAGTAAATTATTGGGTGTGACAATGCATTGTGTAGGAGAATATTTTAATTTTTAAAATAGAAAAGTTAAACTATTTAGGAGTAAAGTGTCATTTTCAAACGGTTCAGGCCCACTCCACCGGCCAAAAAAATTATGCTGTATATATACTTGTAGCCAAATATTACTGACTGGTAAAAGGTATGAGGTGCTTACTAGATAATTATTTCAACAGTTATATAAGCTTAAAATTTTTCAAAGTTTAAAGACTATATCCAAATAACAGTCAGAACTCCAAAGTACAGTAAACACTAAAACTTATGTTACCTTTTCAGCTAGGGCCTGCAGAGCTGGCCATTGTTAGTCAGGGAGGGAAGGAACAAGAGCCTTCTCTTCTCACAAGTTTCTCTTCTGCCGTCTTTCAAGTTTTCTGAGCCCACCCAGATCAAAGACAGGGAGGGGAGGAGGGGTCAGGCGTAACAGTATAGTTCTTACTTGACTGCTACTGTACCAACAAGACCCAATGTTATATGAAGATGGCAAGTGTTTAATGCTGATTTTCCTTCTCTTGGGAAGAGTCTATGCATTCATCTATGAGTATGATCCTCCAAGTACAAGACTCTGCCAGGGATGGTGCTCTCCCTTGGCTAACGTAACAGCTCCCTCTCAGTGTCCCCTCAGTTTCTGACCTCTGGCCATACATCCAATTCCTTACTGCGAGGATCTTCCTTCCCTGGCAGTAAACTTTCTTGGGAAGGATTCCTTTTCAAATAACACCAGGGTGATAGTCATATTCTGTGATACATACATACACTTCTGACCTGCTGGGAGAAAAGTGTGTGTTAGTCGCTAAGTCATATCTGACTCTGCGAACCCATGGACTGTAGCCTGCCAGGATCTTCTGTCCATAGAATTCTCCAGCCAAAGATACTGGAGTAGGTTGCCATTCCCTTCTCCAGGGATCAAACCTGGGTCTCCTGCATTGCAGGCAGACTTTTTACCACCTGATCCACCAGGAAGAGAGCAGCGCAATTATTTCTCAAACCCAGCCCAATTGCCAAACAACCCTTATGCTTTCTCAGGCATGAGTCAAGAATCAGTCCTTTGTGACCTCAGACCATGTACTACAGGTGAACTCCTCTCACTAAGCTTCATGAAGTATTCTGATGCCTATCTTGTAAGAGGTAGGGCTAAAACACACAGCACTTCAATGACACTCTGAATTTGCCTAATGAAATCTCTCCCTCTTTTGATATCCTCTATGTAATAAAGGGATTCAAAGATCACAAAATTAGCTTGCCACAACTCTGTATATGCTACAGCACTTCCTTGGGATATAGCAGTATCTGTTGAATACTGATATGTCAACTCAAAGTTCCACTCCTTCAGGACGCATGTCTTTTTTTATCCTTTTAGTGCCAGCACTAGCACTCAACACATCATGGGTCCTCAAGAAAATGTTTTTTGAGGGGATGATCTCAACAAATGACAGCAGGTATAAATAAGTGTTAGAGTACATAAAATTAAGCAATGACGGATGACTTTCACTATCTGAAGAACTATCTGAAAATAGACTGCTCAGTGAGCGAACATTGGGCTAAGCAAAGCACATTTGGTCCTCCCTAATTTATACACCTAGATATAGGCCTGCTGCTGCTGCTGCTGCTGCTAAGTCGCTTCAGTCGTGTCCAACTCCTAGCGACCCCATGGACTGCAGCCCACCAGGCCCGTCCATCCATGGGATTTTCCAGGCAAGAGATATAGGCCTATGAAAACCTAAAAGGGCAATCAGACACCCAAGTGATCCTCCTCTGTTCATGATACCCATCTCCACACTTACAGCATACAGAAAATACTCATGTGTTTACCATTTGTATACAGGTCACTGAGGGCTTAGTTGGTTCACCCTTGCTGACAGAAATAGTAACTATCACGCTGACCAACAAAGGTAAAGTTAAAGGACTCGCATAAAAGTTGAGAGAGAAAGGTATGGATTATAACAGAGGATGAGTAACTGCCTACAGCAAACCCCCCCAACTCCCACAGCCGCCCTTAACTCCACCCCCTCCCTGACTGTACTGAGTGAACACCATTTAGAAGAAGTAAGAGCCCCTCTATTTCTTTCTGTTTCCTACTTTAAAACTATAGCCATGCAAAAAGATCTCTGCGAGGCAGCACGATGCCTGCAGGGGCTTCCCCAGGGGCTCAGCAGTAAAGGATCCACCAGCAAAGCAGGAGACACAGGAGACCTGGGTTCGATCCCTGGGTGAGGAAGATGCCCTGGAGAAGGAAATGGCAAACCACTCTAGTATTCCTGCCTGGAGAATCCCACGGAGAGGAGCCTGGCTGGCTGCAGGTAGAACAGTCTTAGATATAGTCACTCAACAAGCCACACTGGAGAGCTAATACGTTAAGGTGCCCTAAAGGTTTTCTAGTTTAAAGATTACTTATGTACATGTTCAAGAAATACTTAAAGAACATCAACTATGTGTCAGGTTCTGGGCTAGTCAGGCACTATGGGAGAATCAAAGATGAATAAAGAATTCAATGAGCTTACAATGTAATAAGGAGGATTTGACAAATACTTAAAAGATTGTAGTATCCTAGTAAGAAAAGCACCACCATAAAGAAACGAGACTCTGAAGAATGATTCGGATTTTAACAGGGAGAGGTGAAGAAGGGCTTTGAGCAAAGGAAAGAGTGTTACCAAAGAAAAAGAAATAAATGTAGGAATACTGACCAAGACCCTAGAGTATTTGTTAGGTATTAAAAAAGTAGAAAATAAAGACAGAAAAAGCAGACTAAAGTCTAACTGGAGAGGGCCCTAAGTGCCAAGGTTAGATATTAAAACTCCCTTTTGTGAGTAACAAGAACAAATAGAAATAAATTTAAAATAAAACAGCTTCAAGGACACAGGAGTGAAAAGGATTTAGAGGGCCTAAACTTTTAAAAAGAACAAAGCTGAACAACTTATATCACACATACTTCAACATGGTATGAATCAGTATGGTGCTGACATGATAGACATATAGGTTAACATATAAAAGAGTCAAGGAAAAGATTCAGAAATATATGATTAGTTGATTTTCAACAAAAGCTTCAAGATAAGACAAGGGAGAAGAGAGAGTTTTTTCCACAACTGGTCCTTGGAAAACTAAATTTGAAAAAGAATGGACCTTGATCCTTACCTCAAACTCTACACAAAACTTAACTCAAAATGGGCCAGAGACTGAATGCAACAGCTGAAACTATTATATTACACCTTTAGAAGAAAATATATGCTAAAATCCTTATAACCTAGAGTTAATCGAAGATTTCTTAGAACCACACAAGGAAGGGAAGGAGAAAACACTGATAAAATGGATATATTCAAAAATTAAAACTTCTGTTCTTCAAAAGACACCATTAATGAAAGAAAAGGGCAATCTACAGACCAGAAATTTCAAGAAAACATACAATCTAATTTTTTTAATGGGCAAAAGATTTAAACAAATATTTCACAGAAGATTAAACAAATGGTCAATAAGGACATGAAAAGATCAATGCCACTGGTAAACAAACAAATGCAAATTAAAACCACAATGAGACACCACCATGCACCCCACTAGAATGTCAAAATTTTAAAGAATGATAGCATCAGGTGCTGGCCAGAACGTGGAGCAAGGAGAACTTTCATACACTTGAAAGAATACGGTACAATTACTTTGAAAACAATTTGACAGTTTCTTACGAAGTTAATCACACACTTATCATACGTCACTAGACTTCTATTCCTGGGTATCTAACCACAAAAAGTTAAACCATAAGACACAAAGACCTGAACATGAGCATTCATGGTAGCTTCAGATCAGATCAGAACAGTCACTCAGTCGTGTCCGACTCTTTGCGACCCCATGAATCGCAGCACGCCAGGCCTCCCTGTCCATCACCAACTCCCGGAGTTCACCCAGACTCACGTCCAACGAGTCAGTGATGCCATCCAGCCATCTCATCCTCTGTCGTCCCCTTCTCCTCCTGCTCCCAATCCCTCCCAGCATCAGAGTCTTTTCCAATGAGTCAACTCTTCGCATGAGGTGGCCAAAGTACTGGAGTTTCAGCTTTAGCATCATTCCTTCCAAAGAAATCCCAGGGCTGATCTCCTTCAGAATGGACTGGTTGGATCTCCTTGCAGTCCAAGGGACTCTCAAGAGTCTTCTCCAACACCACAGTTCAAAAGCATCAATTCTTCGGCGCTCAGCCTTCTTCAGAGTCCAACTCTCACATCCATACATGACCACTGGAAAAACCATAGCCTTGACTAGACGAACCTTTGTTGGCAAAGTAATGTCTCTGCTTTTCAATATGCTATCTAGGTTGGTCATAACTTTCCTTCCAAGAAGTAAGCGTCTTTTAATTTCATGGCTGCAGTCACCATCTGCAGTGATTTTGGAGCCTCCAAAAATAAAGTCTGACACTGTTTCCACTGTTCCCCCATCTATTTCCCATGAAGTGATGGGACCAGATGCCATGATCTTCGTTTTCTGAATGTTGAGCTTTAAGCCAACTTTTTCACTTTCACTTTCATCAAGAGGCTCTTTAGTTCCTCTTCACTTTCTGCCATAAGGGTAGTATCATCTGCATATCTGAGGTTATTGATATTTCTCCCAGCAATCTTGATTCCAGCTTGTGTTTCTTCCAGTCCAGTGTTTCTCATGATGTACTCTGCATGTAAGTTAAATAAGCAGGGTGACAATATATAGCCTTGACGTACACCTTTTCCTATTTTGAACCAGTCTGTTGTTCCATGTCCAGTTCTAACTGTTGCTTCCTGACCTGCATACAAATTTCTCAAGAGGCAGATCAGGTGGTCTGGTATTCCCATCTCTTTCAGAATTTTCCACAGTTTATTGTGATCCACACAGTCAAAGGCTTTGGCATAGTCAATAAAGCAGAAATAGATGTTCTTCTGGAACTCTCTTGCTTTTTCCATGATCCAGCGGATGTTGGCAATTTGATGTCTGGTTCCTCTGCCTTTTCTAAAACCAGCTTGAACATCAGGAAGTTCATGGTCCACGTATTGCTGAAGCCTGGCTTGGAGAATTTTGAGCATTACTTTACTAGCATGTGAGATGAGTGCAATTGTGCGGTAGTTTGAGCATTCGTTGGCATTGCCTTTCTTTGGGATTGGAATGAAAACTGACCTTTTCCAGTCCTGTGGCCACTGCTAACTTTTCCAAATTTGCTGGCATACTGAGTGCAGCACTTTCACAGCATCATCTTTCAGGATTTGATATAGCTCAACTGGAATTCCATCACCTCCACTAGCTTTGTTCATAGTGATGCTTTCTAAGGCCCACTTGACTTCACATTCCAGGATGTCTGGCTCTAGGTCAGTGATCACACCATCGTGATTTTCTGGGTCATGAAGATCTTTTTTGTAAAGACCCAAGAAAAGTTAGGGAATAAGCTAAGTGGTTATCTAGGGGGAAGATCAAGTGCAAAGGCCCTGAGGGCAGCTATTCCAGGAATAACAGTGAATGGAGGGTAGTAAACACAGTCAAAAGCTGAGATTGCAGATGGAGGAAGATCATATAGAGCCTTATAAGCTACTAGAAAGACTTTAGTTTTTACAGTAAATAAGAAAGGAAACAAAGTTGTGACATGAACAAAGACAACATCTGACTTAGGTTTTAACTGATTCTTTTGGCTACTGACTGCACTGAGACTAGACCAAAGTGCTAGGATACACACTGAGTTGGGGATTATAAGAGGAAGCTAGGAGACTAGTTAGTTCGGTAGCTCAGTCACATCCAACTATCTGTGACCTCATGGACTGCAGCAGGCCAGGCTTCCCTGTCCATCACCATCTCTGGGAGCTTGCTCAAACTCATGTCAATCAAGTCAGTGATGCCATCCAACCACCTCATCCTCTATCGTCCCCTTCTCCTCCTGCTTTCAATCTTTCCCAGCATCAGAGCCTTTTCCCATAAGTCAGTTCTTCGCATCAGGTGGCCAAAGTATTGGAGTTTCAGCTTCAGCATCAGTCCTTCCAGTGAATATTCAGGACTGATTTCCTTTAGGATGGACTGGTTGGATCTCCTTGCAGTCCAAGGGACTCTCAAGAGTCTTCTCCAACACCACAGTTCAAAAGCATCAATTCTTCATCACTCAGCTTTCTTTGTAGTCCAATTCTCACATGAGACCAGTTAGGAGACTATTAAAAGAATCCAAGTAAGAGATGACAACAGGCTGACCAGGTAGTAGTGGATGTGGGGAGAGGTGGTCAGATTCAGATTCTAGATGTATTTTGATGAAGATCCAACATAAATTATAGACAGATAAGCTGTAGATATGAGAGAGAAGAGTCATAGATGACTTCAAGGTTCATGATCTAAGTAACAGGGATGGGGCTGTCATTTACTTAGATGAGAAAGACTGAAGATGAAACAAGTTTGGATGAAAAGATAAATTCAGTTTTTGCACATTTTAGATTTAAATATGCATATGGAAATATCATAAATCAATTAGTTACGTGTCTGGAGTTCAGAGGAAAAAAAAAAATCTTTTTTTTTTTTGGGGGGGGGGCAAAGTTAATCCCTGGGTATCATGGTGTGTGTGTGTGTGTGTATGTGTGTGTGTGTAAAACTTTAGGAAAGAATCCATACTTGAACTGAATACATTAGGGCCTTAGTACTAATGGATCATGTGCTTTCTGATTTACATAAATCCATGCAAGTCTGCTAGGCACTTCACACCTTTATTTTTACTTTCACATCTGAAGTACAGCAATATGGATAGATAAGGTGTGTATTTAAGATAACAACGTGAACAGACACATTCCTGGAGCTATAGCTATTTAAAAGTGACACTAGCATCAAGATACTCATTCTTATTCTGGGAAGGCTTTAAAAAACAATCACTTGTTACGAAACTAACTGCACTGCCAAATGCTTAAGATCATATGTAAAAATCATCATCTTCTCTACGTTTTACTGTTTTAAATCAAGGAAAGTAATAGACTTTGTGATTAGAAGTTTGGTTTTTATGCTTATAACCATCTAAGTTCTAAAGTGAGTAACATTTCTACACTGTATCTTATAACAGAAATACTTTGCGTAATGTTAACGAAATACAAAATGGCATGTAAAAGAATCAAACCTCAACTGGAATTTGTTAACATGGGCAAACTGGTGATTGAAACCATTTCTTTAAAATAGTAACATTTTCAGTGTGGATGAGCATTCTTCTCTCCCAGTCATCTATTCATTTCCAATCCCATGCCTTTGACTATTTCCTCATGCTAGTATGTCCCTCTTCGCAGCTGTTACCACCCTCTTCCTTCAAGGCCCAGCCCAAACTCAGCCTCCTCCAAAGCCTGCCCTGAACCCCAGTGGTTTTCAGTTCCATATTCCCAGAGCATTGCCACTTATAGGTCCAGAGCACCCATGTCGCTCTGCCACGGATTAAGTTTACCTCTACACTAAAACAGAAACCGCTTGAGGACAGAAAATCTACCTAAAATGCTTACCTGAGTACCCTACATATGAAATTGTAGGTACCTTACTTAAAGGTTTGTTCAACTAAATTAAAATCCTATCAAAGAAAACAATCAAATACACTGAACTCAGTGGGATATATGCTCTAATTTCATCACTTCAAACATGCACTTTTGGGTCTCACTTCCCCATCTCTCTGTAACATTCCAGATAAAATGACTCAGTCATTTTCAAATATTGCAAAATATAATCTAGTCTAATTTATACCTTAAGTTTCATATCTTATTCAGAGTATCCATATACTAACCTCAGCCAAGCCAGGCAAGAACATAATCAGTTTCTTTCAAAATCCTTACTGGTTCTTTCACTTTTCTCCACTTCCTTTTTCACTTCCTGGTTCTGCCAGATCAGAATAGGAGAGGGACAAGTGTCCCACATGCCTACTTTAATGGGGGCTTACTTGATAGCCATGAAGTAAGATCATCTGCTATGCTTATGTAATTATGACAGCTATCTCCTCTCATTCTCAAAGCCCAACTTGGACAGCACGTTTCAGGTCTTCACAGAAGGGGGGCCTTAAATTTCAAGAAGCCTCCCACCCTGAATAGTTCCCTGGTGTTGGGGGTGCACTCTACAGCTGGCCTCTTACCATCCTACCCAAAATCCCCTTATAGGGCAAGCACTCCACCTTCCCAGGAGCCATCAAGATTACCTCAAGCCTGGTTACTTCCCATGGCACCCAAAAAAACTTATGCCTGCTCACCACACTAGATGCAAATACCAGCTCTTCCCACTACTGCCCTCTCACTCAACATGCCAAATAACTAGCTCCACTTATTCTCCTCCCCTCCAGAAATGAGTCAGTTAAGGAAGGGCCCTGAACTCTAGGAAATGTATGCCATGATCTCTCAAGAAGTCTGCAGAAGGTGCTACTGCAGTATCAATAAACAAGGTTCTGAAGCTGATTAAACACCCGGACAAGAAATTAAATACCAATTTACCTTTCTGGAAGATATACCCAAATCCTGGGCTGGAAATAAAAGGGCCTTTGGGCAAGAAACAGGGAAATGTCATATAACCAACTCTCCACTAGAGTAACAATTCTTCCCTTGAATGACACTTTGTGGGGGAGGACTGTGCTGGGCCTTTGTGGCTGGGTGCGGGCTTTCTCTAGCTGCTGCGAGCAGGGACGGGGCCACTCTCTAGTTGCAGGCTTTGCAGCGTGCAGGCCTCTCATTGTAGTGGCTTGTTACACAGCACAGGCTCTAAAGCGTGTGGGCTTCAGTAGTTGTGGCCCATATGCTTAGCTGCTGCGTGTCATACGGGATATTCCCAGACCAGGGATCTAACCAGTGTCCTCTACGTTGCAGGCAGATTCTTAACCACTAGACTCCAAGAGAAGACCCTGAATGACATCTTTAAAACCCCTTTTCTAATTTCACTTATGTTATGGGGAGTGGATGCCACAATCTTCTTCTTTTACTAAGCCCCACAGTACTCTTTAGAATATAAGGATGCTTCAGTTCAATTCAGTTCAGTCACTCAGTCGTATCCGACTATTTGCGAACTCATGAATTGCAGCACACCAGGGCTCCCTGTCCATCACCAACTCCCACAGTTTACTCAAACGCATATCCATCAAGTCAGTGATGCCATCCAATCATCTCATCCTTTTTCGTACCCTTCTCCTCCTGCCTTCAATCTTTCTCAGCATCAGGGTCTTTTCCAATGAGTCAGTTCTTCACATCAGGTAGCCAAAGTATTGGAATTTCAGCTTCAACATCAGTCCTTCCAACGAATATTCAGGACTCATTCATTTCCTTTGGGGTGGACCGGCTGGATCTCCTTGCTGTCCAAGGGACTCTCAAGAGTCTTCTCCAACACCACAGTTCAAAAGCATCAATTCTTCGGTGCTCAGTTTTCTTTATAGTCCAACTCTCATATCCATACATGACTACTGGAAAAACCATAGCTTTGACTAAACAGACCTTTGTTGGCAAAGTAATGTCTCTGCATTTTAATATGCTGTCTAGGTTGGTCATAACTTTTCTTCCAAGGAGTAAGCGTCTTTTAATTTCATGGCCACAATCACCATCTGCAGTGATTTTGGAGCCCAAAAAAATAAAGTCAGCCACTGTTTCCCCTGTTTCCCCATCTATTTCCCATGAAGTGATGAGACCAGATGCCATGATCTTCGTTTTCTGAATGTTGAGTTTTAAGCCAACTTTTTTACTCTCCTCTTTCATCAAGAGGCTCTTTAGCTCTTCTTTGCTTTCTGCCATAAGGGTGGTGTCATCTGCATATCTGAGGTTATTGATATTTCTCCTGGCAATCTTGATTCCAGCTTGTGTTTCTTCCAGCCCAGCGTTTCTCATGATGTACTCTGCATAGAAGTTAAATAAGCAGGATGACAATATACAGCCTTGACGTACTCCTTTCCCGATTTGGAACCAGTCTGTTGTTCCATGTCTGGTTCTAACTATGGCTTACTGGCCTAAGAACCATCTAAAAATTAACACAGATTCTTGTCTGCAATTGTCCTCAAAGCCCAATAAATAGCACTTCCTTTCTGCAATGAACTAAATACTCACTTCTATGAGATGTCTTCTCTATTTCAATAAGTACAGGTGAAATAAGAGTAACTGTAACCTATCAAACTATATGGCTTCCCAGCTGGCTCAGCAATAAAGAATCTGCCTGCCAATACATGAGATGCAAGAGTTGTGGGTTCGATCCCTGGTTCAGGAAGATCACCTGGAGGAGGAAATAGTAACTCACTCCAATATTTCTGCCTGGAAAATTCCATGGACAGAGGAGAGTGGCAGGTTACAGTCAATGGCGTCACAAACAGTTAGACATGACTTAGCAACTGAACATATACACACATCAAGCTATGTGTTCGATCCCTGTGTTGGGAAAATCCCCTGGAGGAGGACACAGCAACCCACTCCTGTATTGCTGCCTGAAAAACATGGACAGAGGAGCCTCGTGGGCTATAGTCCATGGGGTCACAAAAAGTCAGACACAACTGGGCACACACACACACAAATTAGTGACTGAACACACACACACATCAAGCTATAGCTATGAATTCGCCTGTATATTTTGAAAAAAGTTTACTTTAGGAAAACATAGTAACTGCAATCTATAAAGGGATCTATTTATTGTCTACTCCTCATTGTGGAAGGTTTCCAGGAGACAACAACAGAATTCCCAATTTGGTCTACCAATGTTAAATTCACATATTTCTTATTAAATATAACTTATTTATAAAGTAAGTGTTTTGCTGCTTTATTTAAACACACACACACACACACACAATCACACTCTTCCCTAAACTGCCTTGTATTTGAAAATGGGAAAGTTTTCCAAATATTAATCACAATGATCCAAAATAAAATCTGCAGGGGAGTTCAATTATGGCACAATAAATGAATGACAAAGCATCTTATTTCAAAATCCCTGAGTTTTAGGATTTGAATATCTGTAAGAACATTCCTTTCATTACAGATTCAAAAGTTTAAGGCTTTCAAATGCTACAACACACCTGTCTCTGAGTTATAGGCATTGCTTCCATGAAAAAATAGCTTAAAATCCATGAAATGAAATCAACTCCACATAAAGCTATCGCATGACTCTGATCGCTAATCTGACTTGTAAATTAGATGTCTGTAACTTCCACTATTCAGCAATCCACAGATTTTTTTTCCTAGCAGGATGGCTATGTTGGCTGCAACGCACTCTGACCAAAAATGTGCGGTAGCAGCAGTGTCACACTGACAAACTGAATGCTATAGACCTTAAATAGAGGTTTCATTTAAGTCATGAGAAAATCTTTCTCTGTAGATGAATGACGCAAAATGTAATCTATGTTTTGTATCCTGGGCTGCCAGGATTTTTGTTGAATGCTAGATGGAAAAAAAAAAGACTCACTGAGGAAAAAAATGGGATTTGACTTTAAGAGAATCCACCCACTTCATTCTCAGCACTGCTTTCAAATCTTCTATGAAGTGAAAGTCACTCAATCGTGTCCGACTCATTGAGACCCCATGGACTATACAGTGCGTGGAATTCTCCAGGCCAGAATACTGGAGTGGATAGCCTTTCCCTTCTCCAGGGGATCTTCCCAATCCAGGGATCGAACCCAGGTCTCCTGCATTGCAGGCAGATTCTTTACCAGCTGACACACAAGGGAAGCCCAAGAATACTGAGCTATGTTTCAATAACTGATATAAACAAATGAATACCAAACGCAGGGATTCTAACCAAATAAAATATTGAGTTTGGTTCAGAGAGAACTTTGATGCTCCAGTTTTCTTGTGATTCAATAGTTCTAGAAAATACATAGGTTTATTTCCAGTTCACACATGCTCATTAAATCATTTTAAGTGAATTTAGTTAACAGGTCTGAAAACATTAATTTATTATTAGTAGCTGTTAGTATTAATTTATAATATTATGTTCTATGCACATTAATACTGTACAGCATGATTTCCTACTTACTATTGAGTTCAACAGCCTACACAAAAGGATATTTTCCTAAAAAATTCTGGTTACAGAAGCAAATAGAAGCATATTTACACACTCTAGGGGAGAGCAAAATTTCAAAAATTCCCCAAACAAAAACTTCCACATGATATCACAGTCCTTATTTTGACCTTTTTAGTTTAAGCTAAAAGAGATGCTTAAAATGTTTTTCAGGTTAAGCTAAAAAAGATGTTAAGCTAAGAGATACTTCTCTTTAGATTATTTCCCTTAGTGTAAGAAAGCCCAATACTAAAAGGTGATAACTATATTAATTTCCATAAATAGGATCTTTAAGGTTTGATTACCAAAGAAATTACCATATACCATTATGGAATGATAATATATTACACACTCCCCAAGTAAAAGACCAAATTTACTTCAACCACCCCCACTCAAAAAAAAAAAAATCTTTATTCAGTCATGAAGTCCTTGGAATCACAGCAGGGCTTGATGCCATATTGGTGTCACATTCTGCCAGCAATCCAAATAGGCCAGCCTTCTTTTTCAACTTCTTTGTCTACTAGTGCATCACTGGACCCAGCAGGCAGTTCACCCAGACAATTTCAATAACGGATTTTGGCTCTCTGTGGATAACAGATGAAAATCTTTACGAAGTATCCAGTTTGTCTTATAGCTGAGAGATCTGAACCTGATGCAGATGTCACATCTAAATTCTTGAACAGATTTTTATCATCAGTGCCACCTATAAAACAAGACAGTGTCACCAACAGCATTGTCCTGGAGAACATCTATTTCAGTAATGCTAATAAGCTTTCTGTATTACAACTGACAGTCATTTATTTGCCTAAAACAGAGATCAGCAAACCAGAGCCCATGGCCCAACATTTAGCCCACTGCCTGTTCTTACATAGTCATGATCTAAGAATGGATTTTATATTTTTTAGTGACTTTAAAAAAAATGTTTAATGATTAATATTTTGAGACATGTGAAAATTACATGAAATTCTAATTTCAGTCTCCATAAATAAAACTGCATTGCAACATAGCTACTCATTCATTCATGTATTTAGCTGCTTTCACACTATAATGGCACCTTAACAGAGACCATAATCAACCATAAATCCTAAAATATTTACTCCCTGGTGCTTTGAAAAGAAGTCTGCTGACCCCTGGCCTAGAGAATATTTAGTGGGTAGGTAATATGAATCCAGTTTCTTTGCCTGACTTCCATCCATTGGTTTAACAAGTACTCCTTCGATAGGTCTATCATTCCAGTGCAGAGAGCAACTATGGTCACTCTGCTCCCCACTTTGGCCCAGTCTTGCCTCTATACAAAGGCCCGACAAGGCCCTTGGGCAGGAAGAAGACAAGCTCAACTTCAGGTCAAATTCTAGTTCTCCAAAGTTGTCCTTGTCTGTATCCCCATGTTTCCTGGTTCTACATCTTTGCCATATATCCACCATTCCCATAATAGGCTCCCTGTATGGACACCACTCTTAAAAAGTCTGTATTTCCTACCAGAGACTCTAAGGTAGTAGTCTGAGTCACACCATTCTTTGATTTGCCAGCCGATTACCAGTTCTACCCCTGCCCTAGCAGCCACAGGTAACATGAATTTGTTTGGGGCCCTTGTGAACATTTTGCATACTTCTTCAACCTCCTGGGTTCCATTCTTCTTCCTGATCATGAATGCCCATGGAGTTCATTATTTTCCTTCTACATTCAAACCTTTGGCCTATAAATCTATGACTTCAACCTTACCAACGGGCTTGTCATTCTACCTCTTGAGCTCAGTTCATACAATAACCAAACACAGGAGTATAACACAACAAAAAGACTCTATACAGGTGGATCTCCCAACATAGGACTACCCATCCCTTATTTTAGGAACTGGCACAAAAAAAGTATCTATTAGTATCACTCCCAAGCAGCATCCAGAACATCCCTTCCCTTTTTCCCTCCACCATTGCTGGTTGGCCCAAAGTTTCTATACCTGCTTCATCTGAGAGTTACTCACCACACTTTATATACACCTGGGGTCCGAAGGATACCTGCATCTCAAGTACTGCTTCAGAATGCCTCTCTTGCTTATATTAAAGCTTTACCTAAAACACTGTAAAGCAACTGTACTCCAATAAAAATTAACATTATTTAAAAAAAGCTTTAGCATTCCTATTTCTATTACAAGCAAAAAAAGGGGACCTCTTGCCACTGGGACTGCAATGAAGTAATGATTTTGGCTAGACTTCCAGGAGTCAGAATATAATTCCCTACAGAAAGATGTTAATAATCCAAAACAAGGCTATGCCCATAGTATTAATGGCACTATAGAACCCATCTCTAATGCATATTATATTGTTGCAATTAACTAATTCACAAACACATTCATAAGCTGTGGACTGACCATCTAAAAACTAGCTATGAAATGTCAGGAAGACTTTACAGTAGACAAATTAGCCTAGAGTGAAGACTTCAGAGAAAATGGCAGTTTATTTTCAGGAAAGGGGATTTCACTGCAATCCTGAAGAAACCTGCCATGGTGAACAGCTCTTAAAACTGCATGAATAGCTCACAACCAAAAGAGTGGTGTCAAGAATGAATACACTGATGCAATAACCATTAACCATTATCTCAATTCTGAGTAGCAACAATCTAGGTAGCATCAATCTTAAATAAAAATGAAAATCTTTTTTAAAAACACACACAGGAAACTTCTGCCTGCTTGGAGAATGACAAGAATGCCAACCAGTGACATATCCTTACAACTAGAAAAAGAAACTAGAGGTAAGCAGTCCATATTCCAAAGGAATATGCAAAATATTACAACTTTAGAACTTTCACTTGATGAATCTAGCCTAATTTCCTTAAACAGTTCCCAAACTTCCTAGCATCAAGACTCTGTGCACTATTGAAAATTGAGGACTCCAAGAGTTTTTTTTGTTAATATGAGTTATAATTATCAGTGTTTACTATTATTAAGAATTAAAGGAGAAAATTTTAACTACTGATTCATCTTAAATTTTTTAAGCTTGACTTACAATTTAAAAATGTATATATGAGATACCACACAATTAAGCTGATTCTCCCATCCATGGACTCAGGCTGTTTCCAATTTTTCACTATTATAAAATGAAATCATAGATATGTAAATATTAACAAGAAAAAAAAAGGGTTGCTCTATAGTGTTAATGGGAAGAAAATCAGGTAATAAAATAGCATTTAGAGTTTACAGTCTTTTAGTTTAAAAAAATGCAACATTAAATAAATGTTTTATTAAAGCACTTGTTTCAGTGAACTGCTAGTATCTGAAAATGCAGACATCTATCTCATCTCTCTATCAAGGCTGAGTTCCTGCAGAGTGGAAAATGCTTATTCATATATACTCTACAAATATCTGTTGGATGAAACAAATTATTTTCCATTTCTAGAATGTGCAAGACAATGATTAAGTTCCAATTTTGTACAAAAATATGCTCTGCTTTCCTCTGAGTGATTCATTTTAAAATTTTAGTGACACGTTAATATGAGAATATACTTTTGAAAAATTACTATACAAAAAAACCTTAGCATTAAAAATGACATAGCTTTACAACTTTTGCAAATTTCTTTCATGTTTAACCTAATAGAGGACAGCTGGATTCTCTTATCTGCTTCTACATACAAACTGTTGTGATACCTGCTTTGACTGAACTATATGAAAACAGCCCCACACAAGTATGCAGTGAGAAAAAAGGAAGTATATGGATATTCTTTGATACTACACCAAAACTTGACAAGTAGAAGAGTTTGTGGGCTAGCTGTAATATGAAATTGAATATCACATAAGTTTTCTGTATTCTGTTACATGCTTTCTATAAGGGTCTTTTACCATAATTTTGGAATATTGATCACTTTGAAAATATTGTTTCATTGAGTTATTGTTGTTCAGTCACCCAGTCATGTCCAATTCTTTGCAAACCCATGGACTACAGCACACCAGGCCTCCCTGTCCCTCACATTCTCCTGAATTTTGCCCAAGTTCATGTCCATTGAGTTATATAAACATTGAAGATCCTGATATAACACAACAGCAAAAATTCACATTCATAACATCACCACCCATCCCACTGCAAAACTCTAAGTACTGAGAAGCTGACAAGAACACAGCAGCTGATGTAAGATTTCCAAAATTTTAATTTTCCCTAGAAAGTTAAAATTTTATCATCAGCAACAAATATTGTCAACTGTTTTTCCCTGAAGTGAACAAAAGATCACTTTATTCATTTTCAAGAAAATGACTGCCAGATATCTAGGTCTAAATAATCATGGTTTGTCTGGTATTCGACCTTTCAAGCAAAAATGATATTTCATGTAAAATATGGCTAATTCAGCTTGCAACTCAGAAGAATACTTAAGGGTTTTCCTTGAGATAAAATACTCTGGATATACAGCAGAAGTGCCTTTTGCGTATTTCCTATCTCATCATATATAGAGACAGAATATAAAACCATCACATATGAAATATCAAACATATATAAAATACTCAAACATCATATATAGAATATTAAAACAATGCACTCAAGGATCAAAATTTAATAAAACTAATAATTTTTAGTGCTTCATTAAGGACACTCAAGTAAAATTGGCTTTTTTGAGTTTTTGTTTTGGGTTTTTTTTTTTTTAAACCATGAATGGATAGCAGTGAAGAATATGATGATTACTAGTAGAGTCTGGTGTCACTGACATTTAATATCTACTAAGATATTCAGTTTTACCTAGTACTATTTACTATTTACCTACTAAGTGAACTCCGGGAGTTGGGGATGAACAGGGAGACCTGGCGTGCTGCAATTCATGGCGTCACAAAGAGTCGGACATGACTGAGCAGCTGAACTGAACTGAACTGATTTTACCTACTACCTACTACTAGTATCAGCAGAGCAAATGTAAAAAGTGGAAAAGGAAAAAGTTACTACTACCATAAAGATAATTTTAACCTAATGGATCCCCCTGAAAGGGTCCCAGTGACTGACCAACAGGCTTACACACCACAACTTGTGGACTACTGCTGTCTTAAGAAAACACTGAAAGCTAATGAATGATAACTTGCCATCTTCAAATCCATAGTAAATGCCCTCCAACATAAAAAATACAGTAAATACCTGTATGACTTATTTCCTTTTAACTCAAAATTGGTCCAATTTGTTCTGAAAGTGAAATAATAATATAAATAACAGTAGTGATTAACATGTAATGACCTCTGACAGGTATTATGTCATTTAATCCTCGTAACTCTTACCAATTCTCTGACCTTCACGTCACAGATGAGGAAGCCTGAAGTGCAGAGAACTAACGCCACACTTCCAAAGTGTCAATAATTACCAGTATTTATGGATTCTGGCTTTACTTGTGGCTCAGCTGGTAAAGAATCCACCTGTAATGCTGGGAAGATCCCCTGGACAAGGGAAAGGCTACCCATTCCAGTATTGTGGCCTGGAGAATTCCATGGACTGTAAAGTCCATGGGGTCACAGAGCTGGACACTACTAAGCAGCTTTAACTCCAATACTTTGGACACCTCATGCGAAGAGTTGACTCACTGGAAAAGACCCTGATGCTGGGAGGGACTGTGGGCAGGAGGAGAAGGGGACGACAGAGGATGAGATGGCTGGATGGCATCACCGGCTCGATGCACTTGAGTTTGAGTGAACTCCGGGAGTTGGTGATGGACAGGGAGGCCTGGCGTGCTGCGATTCATGGGGTCGCAAAGAGTCGGACACGACTAAGCGACTGAACTGAACTGAACTGAACTGAAGCAGCTTTCACTTTTACTTTAAGTATTTTGCTTACCTCATATTAGTCTTAACAACCTTTTTATTATCCCTTTTTTCCTTAACTCTTTATACTTTAATACCATTTTACAGATGAAACTTGTAATCAAAAAAGTAAAGTATCCTGCCCAAGGTGACCCAACTGTTAGATATCTATATTTAAATCCAAGTCTGTCTCACTCCTAAGAGTACAGTACACATTCCGCTTTCCTATACCAATTATCAACATATCCTTTGCATATAAATAGACTGATGATTACAAAAGTCTTACATAGTTTTAAACAAGACAACTGAGCAAGGCCTCTATTTTAATAATTCTTGCTAATTGACTATTTCTGTCATAAACTAGAACAAAGTCTACTTCCCTTTAAAATAGTATATGATCCAGATAACAGTTCACTAATTCACATTATTAGACACTTAGCTGTGAACAGGACAATAAATCAATACTGATAAGCTTTCTCCTAAAAAAAAAAAAAATACTCAATACACTCAGCTGATATTGTTTCAGTATTATAGATGAAAAACCTGAAACCCAGAGAAGTAACTAACTTCCCCCAAAGACATGTTGTTCACAAATGGTACGGTCAAAATCAGTCTGGACTGACCCTGAAGCCTAAACTCTTAACTACATGGCCTGCATATATTAAAGAAGGCAATGACCTAGGAATTGTTCACAAGGTCTGTATACAGAGCTTGCTGATATCGTAACAACTCTAACCAAGGCAATCAACATATGAATCATCTTGCATCTCAAAGATCAACATATGAAAAGGAAGCTGGTGCATGCTGAAAATAAAAAGCCATGTTCTAAGGTGCTTTCAGTAAAGCATCTATAGGTAATGTTGAAGAAAGGAATAAAATTCAGTTACAGTAATGCTGAAGAAAGAAATAAAATTCAGTTACAGAGGTGTCAGATAGCACACATCTCTGTGGCTAAAATAAGCCTACCTCTGTTTCAAAACAAAACAACAACAAAAAATGGCCTAGAGGAGAGCCACAGGCTACCTACAGATTGCACAACTTTCAGATGCCAGGAACCCAGGAATGCTGCAAACCTCAGTAAACGGCAGCAGAAATCATTACCCTAAGACACTAAACTCTAATCAATCAGAAAAATTTTAATTTCAAGTTATAATTTGCAAAAGTCAAGGGTTATGGCCCAATGTTTGTTTCTATTTCAAGGGCTTACAGTACAAACTGTTGCTTAATATTAAACCCCAAGGCGGAAAGGAATAGAATCAAGGTTTATCCAGCTCAATTCACCTTCACAACTTGTTTTAAGAACTTGCAGAAATATAAACATCTTGAGCTTGGACAGAGGAATGTGGCTTTAATTTCAAGCCCATTGTATTCTTAAGGAGTCCCCACACACACTTGACATTTGACAGGAAGGTGACAAAATGGAAGGCTGTGGTGTACCACCTAAAAGGGCAGGCATTACAGGCAAGAGATGAGCAATTACACTTGTCAAAGAATACCATATTCTGGGTTCCCTCTGTGGCAAAGATAAAAAAAAATTACAGAGCAAACCTTACCTCCTCCATCAATGATTCCCAGCATGACCAAAAAGAATCAGAATCTAGTAATGTAAAACCAGCTGACAGATATATAGAAAGAAAAAAAAAAAATCAAGATTGAGGTCATGTCCCTTGACATGCATCATTTACACTAAGGATCCCCTCACTTATCTGAATTAATTTCATGTACCTCATTTCATTCAGATAATTGAAGTTTTCCTCTTAAAAGTTGTAAAGTGTTTACCTCAACATAATTAGTAAACTGTCCACTTAAAAATACCACTACAAAAATTACCACCCCCTCCTCTCTACATTACACATATACTTCACCATCATTAAAAGTATGAGATTTTGGCCTTCACGGGAAATTTAGTTCAAAACTCCTCTTTAAAAAATTAGCACAAGAAATTCTACAAGAAAAGTTATGGTCATTACCTTTTTAATAAGTGTCTGCATTACTTGTTACAGACATGGTAATTTGGATACTCAATACATGACTACTGTTCTGAAACCATATTAAAGGTTTTAGACTACTAAAGAGTTTGATGACTTGCCTCAATACAATAACTGGGATTGTATGGAGAACAAAATCAAAGAGGTCTCTCTTTTTTATGAGCAGGCATTTAAGGGCCTTTTAACGAGAATTTACTCTACAGTATATAATTACTAATGAACAAAAATAGGGCCATTAAATTCACTTCTTTATAGTGCCATAAAACTTCTATTTGTAAGAAATAAAATATATACATTTAATCAAACTCAAGAAAACTCTAAGTGAGCAACACCTAACAATACATAGTAAAAACTATATACTTTTTCTTCTTAAATAAATGTCCTGCCAGATGACTGTGACTAATTTTGTATGTGGATATGCTTATAATTTAAAATACACAGACTCTCTGGTACTAATGATGGCAATGAAATGTCTGAACTTCTTATATGAATTCTCAATTTCTATATGAACACTGGTTTCCAATACTGATAACAGACTTACTGTTGATTACATCCAATCGATACTTGTATATTGTCTATCACCTGCTATGTGTCAGGCACTGCAGTAAGTGCTGAGGACACTGTCAGGAACAGCACAAATTCAGTCCCAACACTCGAGGAATATAGAGTCTAGAACGAAAGAAAGATAATGAAAAAACACACTATGGGAAACTTGGTGGAATAACAGATACTTGGTCAAATGAAAGCTCAAAACTGCAAGAAGATCTGGGTAGAAAATCAAGCACTTGAAAAGAATTAGCTACCACTAAAATCTGATAAAAATAAACCAGTAACTAACTCAGCTAAGAAGACAGAGAACCAAGAGCAAAACAGTCAGGAAGTAATGAGTATGTGACCAGGGTGTTCTAGTATCAGATGCAAATGAAAAGCTGACCCTCAAAAAAGCTGAAATTATAGCAGCCAAAGAGCCCAGCTCTCAGCTGTCCTGTTCTCAGTATCTGACAAGTCAATACAGTGAGTGTGAGCCTAAGAAGCAGAATCAAAGCATTCTGACTCTGCTAGCTCTGTCATGGTTGAAGCAGGACCCCAACCATCCACCATGGATAAGACCAGGCCCCAGTTCCAAGGGAAGAGAGGACAGCAAGGAGACAGAGACGGTCAAGCAGGAGAGTTCTTGAGCAGGCTCAAGACAAGGTTCAGGTCCGCAGAGGATATGAACTACACAAAAGAATAATACAAGAAACACATCAACTCTATGGACTATTCAATAGCAAGGAAAGACTGTGGAATTGCTTTACTTTTAAAAATAAATACTCACAATTATATTCTTAAATCTAAAAGCCTTAAGTGTGACCTTCAAGAGTGGGAGAAAAGGACTAGACATTCTTACTAATTCTTACCAATTGTCTGATTCTATAACCTAACTCCATCTAAATCTATATTTATAGTCTACACGCTCTACATATACTTCCCCAAGATGTTTATGGCATATGTTTCAAAATTCCTCATGAGTAAAAGCGTTTTTCAAAATGAGAATCTCATAGTCAAATTGAGTATGTGCAAAGGATATAAGAAGACATCATATCTCAGTAAGCAATGGATGCTCAGGGCACTGGAATAATTCCAGATTTCACTTCCTGAAGGGGCTGAGGATCTTAAGATATTTTCAGTCTTAAAAATCAGTTCAAAAACTGGGTAGAAAAGACAGAACGAGGAGTGGACAGGCCAGGTAGCCTGGTTCTGACACAGGAACCAGCAATGACAGAAGAGGAATTATTTGCTCCCTATAAATTAAGCACCATCATACTCTACTACTGGAGGAGGAAATGGCAACCCATTCTAGTATTCTTGGCTGGAGAATTCCATGGACAGAGGAGTTCATGGGGTCGCAAAGAGTCAGAAACGACTTGAGCGACTAACACATACACAACACATACATACACTCTACTATACAACTGTTTTTAGTAACAGTGTCAGGAGAGAGGAAAAAGTGCATGTAGTCCAAAGATGATGTCCCTGTGAAGACTATTATTTATATAATTCAACATACTCAAACAGAAATAACACTATGGAAACAGCCTTGCATTTGCCCAAACATTATTTGCCAAGGCTATTCAAATGGTGGAGTGGTGCTACTCTCCAAAAGAAACGCTTGAAAATTTTCCTCATTTTTTTTTTAAATAAACAAAACATTATAATAATCTATTAAAGAAAGAAAATAAAAGTCTAAGAAAAAGAAAATATAGTGGGGTCTTGGTGTTTTTGTTTTTATTTGGGGTTTTTGCTTTATTTTTTCTGTATATCCATCACGAAGCACATCACATCAGCCAAAAACTGTTTAAAGTATCATTTAAAGACAGCTTGTAAAGGCAGTCTGAACTCTGAAAGTCATGTTGCTTCCAGGAGTCTATATACTGAAAAATATATCTTTATAAAGTGAAACGAAGGTGGCCTTAAAATGTGGCCTATGGTAACAATCAGGATCATTCAATTCACAATTTTCAAACTTTGCTCCAGTAGAAAAACTGCATTATTTTAGCTCTAAGTGGTGTCCTATCAAAAAGTTTAAGTAACACTGTGTTTCCCCAATTTCACAGTGGATAACATATATTAAAGAATAAAATTCTCAATGTTAAGCTTTTTCCTCAAATTTTCTAAAATATTATTAGATACATGCTATCTCTTTCAGTATTGGAATTAAGCCTAACAGAGTATCTGATTCAACACAAAAACGGAAATGAGATATTTCAAGTTTATAATATCATCCTTCATGACTTCCAGACACTCTGCTACCTTCTTAAGTTTGATTAAGCCCAACAAAACCACAAGCATTTACAAAGGACCCACTACACTTGACATGAAGCGTACACAGATGAATAAAACACAGTCCATCTTACAGGAAGCCCCCACCAGGGAAAGTGCACACAAGCCAAAAAGTCTCTACTAAATGCCTGCAGTAAACACTGGAGTGGGAGATGCACATTCACCCCAGGCCAGTAAGAACTTCCAGACTTCTGCATTGAGGACCACTAAGAAAAGGGATGCTGAGGATGCTGGAATTCAATGACTACATGCGTACAGACCTTTCTTCTCTATTATATCAAGTTTACATACATCATAACTCTAGGATTCTTGAAATGCCAATCTCCTGGAATTGACACAGACTACCTGAATCAAGAATATGAATGAACATTCTTGAAATGAAAATAGTTACTAAATTCAAACAAACTGGAAATTACTGTTTCAATTGGTAAAATGTAAACTCTCCTTAAATATAATTTGTATCTAATGAGTCCAAATCACAGACTAAAGCCTATACCCAAAATATGGGGAAAAAATTAAAAGTTAGTAATTTTTTGGCTTTTAAGACATCAAACTCAAAACAAATTTTGGTACAAAAATATCCATTGGGGAGGTCTAAAGTATCTACTTAAGTGTTCAGTTAAATCAACTAGTTCTCTTTAGTTCATGTTAAATCTCTTCAGGGAATCTGGATTACTTTCTCTCTGCAAAATAATGACGCTGGATTAAATTAATAATAAATAACTAACAATCAGCTGTTAAAGTTCCTCACAAACAGAAAATTCTGTACTTCTGCAGTCCGTGAAATTAAGACGTCAACATGGTTTCAAAATAAGAGTAAAGAAGCCTTAACTGCTCAAAGTGGTAATGCTATAAACATCAGTTTCCTACCTTATCTTAGTATCAAGGTTCAGATTTTACCTATCCAGTTTTCAAGTTCGTCAAAGAAAGTTTCATGATTCAAAGGGTACTCCTCCCACCCTCTATACTAAAACTGCTTCTTTAAAACAAGATCCTAAGGAAAATGCATAATGAAAGGCAGTGCGAGCTGAGGAGACTATTCCACACCAAACCTGGAACGCACTAATTAAAATTCAGTATTGCACTTTGTATGTAAGTTCCTACATGAAACTCCCGCCATGCTTTAGTTTAAGGTTAAACAGGTTAATAGAATCCAATAAAATGGCTCTATTGAATTATACTGGATTTCTTTGCAGCAGCTCCTTTACCTGACCATTCTGTTGAACTTTAAAATCAACTTCAGGGGTAGCACCCAGGAACCAAGGTGAGCCACGGCTCACGGGGGCTGCACTCTGCAACCCACATCATGTGGAAAATCACCGTCAACGCACGTTTTCCACTTCAAACTGTGATACGGTGGAGGAAAAAGTGCATAGCCTTCTCTTTGAACCTCCCATCATATTGCCTCCAGGCGCTAACTTAAGAATTATCTCGAAGATAATCTAATGCAGTACAGTTCTCAGAAGACTCTATAAAGTTGCCTTCGCCAGAGAGGAGAGGGAAGAAAAAAAAACCTCGCCCGAAACTAAAGGTTAAATTACTATAGTACTGCAACTTCGCTGTTGGGTACGTGTCTGGATTTACAGGATTAATTCCGGGGACATTTCCACCAGTACAAACTGCCTGGAGCCCGATTAAAACAAAGTGTATGCTGGATCCTCATAGGAGAGAAGTGGCGGGGGTGCACAGAGTGAGTGAGGTCGTAAGTCTCTGCAGACTAAGTAAGGGGCTCCTGAGGTCAGGAAAGTGAGGGCGATAATTGGGCCAGACGCAAAGGGTCCTTCAGGCAGGCCTACGGGCGCGCGGCGCGAAGGACCACCGGCCCGGCAGTCTCAAGATCGGCGAGGAGGGCCCTACGGCCGAGCCCAGGAACCTGGCCTCCTCCCAGCCAGAAGGCGACGTGCCCCCACCCACTCCCGCGGGCAGAGCGAAGAGGCGGCAGCGGCGCGCCGAGCTGCGGGAAGCCGGCCCGCAAAAAACGCAGAACCCAAGAAAAGGGAGTCAGAAAATGGCCAGTGTGCAGCAGGACTGAGACGCTGCTGCCCGGCTCAGGGCGCGCGGCGGACCGCGACACCGCCAGCGCAGCGCGTGCGCCCGGGAAGCACACCGCCCGCGCGGCCCTCAGCTCCGCCCCCCCCCCCTCCCCCGGCTCCCTGCGCCGCCGCCGCCGCCAAAACCCCTCTGGGAACTCCGAGCCGCGCGGCCCCGCGAGGCGGGCGCCTTGGAGCGGAGGGGAGGGGCTGCGCTCCCCGCCTCCCCGCCGGCCCGCGCGGCTCCCCAGCCCGGAGCCTACTCACCTCCTCCTCCTCCTCCTAGTCTCTCCCTCCTGGCCACCGGCGCGGCCCAGCCGGCGACGCGCTGACGCCGGGCCCCTCCCCCGCGGCCGCAGCCGCCGCCGCCGCCGCCCCGCCCGGCCCGCGGCCGCAGCGGCCTCGGGGCGCGTCAGGCGCATGCCCCGCCCACTGGGGCCGCCCACGCGCTCAAGACTCCGCCTCCTGCGCTGCCGGGACGCTGCCCGTCCCTGACTCAGCGGCCGCTCCCGCCCTCTGGAGATTAGCACATGTGGGCTCTCGACCCCCGCACCGCTTTTTACCTATTCACTGCCCGAGGACCTCGCTTTTCCGCCCACCTCCCCACCTTTCCCATCGCTGGTCCGCACCCCTGTCTTCCCCTTAAGGTTTTTAGTACTCTTTCCTCAACCCCTAGTCTGGTTGTAAGCTCTCATGCCTTCTTTTCTTTCTAGAAGATCTTCGCTGCTCACTAGGTCAGCCTCAGTTTGCAGTTTCTTGCCAGTCCCTTCCCTCCTGGTCCCCGTTCCTCTCCCCTGCCTGCTGGAGCCTCAGGGTCCCCGCACATCCTGGACTTCTTCCCTGCTACCGCTACCTGCTGTGCAGCTCGCACCTCCTGAGCGCCTGCTCTGCCAGCGCGTTCTAATTTCCCTCCCACTGGTCACCTCGGAACCCTATGGAAAGGCTCACTTCTTCCTTTACCTACATTTTGAGCGTCTTTTCTGTTCTCACTACTCTAAATACTTCAGATGCAGTGTAGGAGTTAAACAAATGCATGTGCGCTACCCCACTCACCTGAAGAGTATCTAAAGTAGTTAAAATTCACAAAACTGGGTCTTCCTTGGTTGTCCAGTTGCTAAGACTTGGTCCTTCCAGTGCAGGGGGCTTGGGTTCGATTCCTGATCAGGAAACTAGATCTGGCATGCAGAAAGTAAAAAAGGATCCTTAATGCCACAATGATGACGGAAGATCCCAATTACCACAACTATGACCCAGTGCAGCCAAATAAAGCATTAAAAAAAAAAAATCACAAACCTGAGCAATAGCAGTGTGCGTCTTAGACTTGCATGGGTTCCCTCCAATCTTTTTCTGTGCAGTAATATATTAAATGACACAGTTCCTGTTGGGGATTAAAGTTCACACATTTTGCCTGTTATTTTCTCTGCAATCTAACCTCACTTTAGCTCTTTTATTTATAAAATTCAGATTCAGTAGAAGAGCACCAGGATCTTTTAGATCTCCTGTTTTCTTACCTGTAGAAGGAGGAATGTGTTTCTTCCACATTTCAATTTCTGTGATTCCGAATCAAAGGGTTTTGTATTTGGAAAGCGCTTATGGGTTAAATGAGTTAGAAGAAGGCAAAACATGCAAATGTAACTAGAACTCCGGTAACTTCATTTTAAAAACTGCAACTTGGAAGAGTTGGACTGTGATGTGGAAATGAATTAAACATAACAAAATGAGGGAAACTGATTAGGCCTTTGGAAGCAACATCCACAAGTTGCTTTAAATTATGTGAGTAAACATTATTATCCTTAAATTGAAGAGTAAAAACTATCTTCCATTCTAAACAAAATCCAGGCTCTATGTAGACCCTTGAAGTTTAAAACCATTGTTGAACTGAACAACAGCATTATAAGCATTTGAAAGCCTAATCAACCATCTGTCCATCCTCTTTAACACAAATTGGGAAACAGAAAACTATAAATGCCAAAAGCTGAAAGTGAGTGTTCCTAAAAACACATAAAATAGTAAATCCTATCCATGGAACAAGTATAAGAAGAACTCCAAAGGCTATGGCTGCCATTTCACTGCTCTGGAAATCCAGTCTTAAAATGTTATAATTAACTTATCTAGTGCATTCTAACGGAGAAGGCAGTGGCACCCTACTCCGGTACTCTTGCCTGGAAAATCCCATGGATGGAGGAGCCTGGTAGGCTGCAGTCCATGGGGTCACTAAGAGTCGGACACGACTGAGCGACTTCACTTTCACTTTTCACTTTCATGCATTGGAGAAGGAAATGGCAACCCACTCCAGTGTTCTTGCCTGGAGAATCCCAGGGACGGGGGAGCCTGGTGGGCTGCCGTCTATAGGGTCGCCCAGAGTCGGACACGACTGAAGCGACTTAGCAGCAGCAGCAGCAGCAACAGCAGTCCATTCTAAAGGAGATCAGCCCTGGGTGTTCTTTGGAAGGAATGATGCTAAAGCTGAAACTCCAGTACTTTGGCCACCTCATGCGAAGAGTTGACTCACTGGAAAAGACTCTGATGCTGGAAGGGATTGGGGGCAGGAGGAAAAGGGGATGACAGAGGATGAGATGGCTGGATGGCATCACCGACTCAATGGACGTGAGTTTGAGTGAACTCCGGGAGTTGGTGATGGACAGGGAGGCCTGGCATGCTGCGATTCATGGGGTTGCAAAGAGTCGGACACGACTGAGCGACTGAACTGAACTGAGTCCTTATCATCTGGAGTCTAATCTTTTCATTTTACAGTTGAAGAACTGACATCCAGAAAGGGTAAATACTTACTCAGTATTACCCAGACTAATTGGAAACAAAGCCAGAATTCAAACTCAGATCTTCTGACTCATATATCTGCCAGCATCTGGGTTATAGTTTCTAGTCACAAAAAGTTATTATGCATCAGAGGTCTTTGACTCTGCAGTTTTTCCTACATGGCCTAAGTGATGTATGAAATTATACATGGCGTTAACTAGGAAAGTATTGCTATCAGAGGTCATTTTGTCCCACTGATTTCAACAATTCCTTTTGCATAAGCTCCATCTCACCTGGTCAGGGTTCATCTTTGTTCCAAGCAATTCTGGCCAGGACACTGGAGTCATGTCACAGCCAAACACATTCATCCTTGGAAGTGCCAAGAGCTATGCATGATTGTGAGTATTATGAAGTCCCTATTGCCAAGAAAATTACAACATTACTAGGGAAATAAAATATGAAACATAAAGTGATAAATAATTCATAATTAATAACAAAGGATTCAATTATAAAATCCAAATCTTAAATTGGAAATTAACCATGTAGATTAAGGGAAGCCTTCTTAAAAGACAACAAAGGAAAATGTAAAATCTGGATTTGGTTTATAGGAAAAAGGTAAAGGAAATTGCTTGAACAAAGGCAATGGGGAAAAATAAGCACGATAACAATGGGGAAAAGTTAGGAGATCAGATGAATCAAAAGAAGAGCTTCATTTTAGAAACAATAGAAAACAAAGGTGAAATGATAGGGTAGAATCATTGATAGAGGACCTGAATTTGAGCCTGAATAATTTAGGTTTGATCTAATGGAATATCATTTTGAATTTGGCAGAGGGAGAGGAGTGAAAATGAAACAGGAGACCATTTGTTAGATTCTGAAGTAGCAAGTGGAATTTAAAAATCAATGATAGACATAAATGTGACTAAGGAAAAGACTTGGGTTTAGTGACTATAATAAGGAATCAAAGATCAGTAAGAAGATCAAGATGACTTTAGGGTTGTGGTGTGTCAGTAACAGTATACATAGACCTTACCCCTTAGAATTGGAAGATCATCAGGCTTCAAATGGTACATACAGGCTCTCAGTTGCTAGAAAAGGAAGAAAAAATTTTCCCAAGGTATACCTTCCTATTCATCACATCCTCATTTCAGAAAAGTTTAATTTGCTACTCAAATTAGAAGATAAGAAAAAAAAATCTCTCACACTTTCGTGGGTCCTTTGCTATTTTATGGTCAACCTATTTCTATTTCCATTTCAGCCCCACTGATGTAAAAGTCAGTAGTACAGTATATAATGTCACACTTGGAAATAAATCAATATGTGTTTGTTAAATACATACCAAATGCTGTTCAGCACTCTGCTAGCCTGGAGAGCTGGAAAAGTATAAAAAGGACCTCTGCTTTTCATAAGCTTTTAATCTGCTTGGATAAAAAAGGTCAACACACCTGACACAATAGAGAATACATTCCATGGATGGGGATACCAACCTGGAGGGACTGTAAAGTGTGCTTATACAGAAATAGTGGGAAACAGAGTTGAATGAATTGTAAATGATATCATGGATACTATTCATCATTTAACAAATTTTCATCGACCTTAAGCATGTTCTAAGTTCTGGAGGTAAAGCAGTAAAATAAAAAGTTCCTCCTTTCATGGAGCTTACATTCCACATAGGAGAGACAGAGAAACGAATAAATACACTATCAGGTAGTAATAACTGTCCCAAAGAAAAGAAAACATGAGGATGTCAAAATGAGTATATGAAAAGTAGGCAAGATGTTTCTAAGGAACATTTAAACAATGGCTTGAATGAAAGAAAGAACCAGTCCAGAGAGGATTTGGGGAAGGGCAGTTCAGGCAGAGAGTTAGCTATTGCAAAGCCCTAAGGATATCAAACTTAGTGTCCTTAAGACTAAAAAAAGACCAAGTGTTTCTGAAGGAAAGTGAAAAAGATGAAATAGGAAAGGTAAGCAAATTCTGGTAGGTAAGAAGGGATTTTTAAGGTCAGGTTAAAGCACAGATTTTTGGAAGATTAGTCACTCTGGCATTCAGGATTAGAGGAGGGAAGATTACAACCTGTAAGACCAGATGGAAGCCTGTGTGATAATCCAGGCAAGAGGTGATGTGAGGTAGACAAGGTTGAGGGCAAGGTTAGCAAGGAAGACAAAATGTCAAGGAGATCAAGTAATGGGTATTTATGAGGGGTGGTAGGAGGTGTTGGGTGGGGAGAGCCCACGGTGTCAAATGCAGCAAAAAGGTCAAGGAGAATAAGCATTAAGTAAGAGTTAGTACAGTTAAGAAGAAAAATGTCATGTGTGACCTCCAAGAGAAGAGTTCCCATAGGGTGAGGTGCTGAGAAGTGAGGAAATTGAGACTGTAAACTTTGACTGTAAGAGAAGGTACTACTCAATTGTGCAATTTACCGTTTAGGTCATTTACATTTGGGCTAGCATCAACATTTTAAAGCTATGTTAAACACTCCCAGTCAGGTCTAATTTTTTGTCTCTAGACTGAAGGGAGAACAAACTTATACCATAGAAACATATCTTACATGTTTTTCTGGGCCCAAAATCAGTCACACCAGTGATTCATTGTTCTAAATGTAATTAGAATTTACTTAAAACTGGCAATGGCACCCCACTCCAGTACTCTTGCCTGGAGAATCCCATGGATGGAGGAGCCTGGTAGGCTGCAGTCCAAGGGGTCGCTAAGAGTCGGACACGACTGAGCGACTTCACTTTCACTTTTCACTTTCCTGCATTGGAGAAGGAAGTGGCAACCCACTCCAGTGTTCTTGCCTGGAGAATCCCAGGGACGGGGGAGCCTGGTGGGCTGCCGTCTATGGGGTCGCACAGAGTCGGACACGACTGAAGTGACTTAGCAGTAAAACTCCAAAGGCATTTTTCATAGAAATAAAACAAACAGTCCTAAAATCTGTACAGAATGTAAAAGATCCTGGATAGGCAAAGTAATCTTGAGAAATTAGAGTAAAGCTGGAGGAATCATTGCTCCCTGATTTCAAACTGTATTGCAAAGCTATAGTAATTAAAACAGTATAGTACTTACATAAGAAAACAGACACATAGATCAGTGGAAGAGAGGAGGGAGCCCAGAAATGAACCAATACATGTATGGTCAATTAATTTATGACAGAAGAGCCAAGAATATATGATGGGGAAAGAACAAGACTCTTCAGTAAATGGTGTTAGGAAAACTAACCATTATTTGTACCATATACAAAAATTAACTTAAATAGATTAAAGACTTGAATGTCAGACCTGAAACCACGAAACTCCTTAGAGAAAATGTAAGCAGTAATCTTAACTTAGGTCTCAGTGATGACTTTATGAATTTGACACTGAAAGTAAATGCAACAAAAGCAAAACTAAACAAGTGGAACTACATCAAACTAATAAGCTTAAGCACAACAAAGGAAATCATCAACAGAATGAAAAGGCAACCTACTGAATGGAAGAAAATATTTGCAAATATTTTCTCATACAACTCAGTAGCAAAAAATAATTTGATTAAAAAGTAAGCATAAGGTCTGAATAGACATTTTTCCAAAGAAGATATACAGATGGCCACCAGGTACATGAAAAGATGCTCTACATCATTAATCATCGGAGAAATGCAAATTGAAACTGCAATGAGCTATCACCTCACACCTGTCAGAATGGCTATTATCAAAAAGACAGAAATAACAAGTGTTGATAAGGATGCGGAGAAAAGGGAAACCTTGTGCACTGCTGATGGGAATGTATAAATTGGTGCAGCCACCATGGAAAACAGTATATAGGGTCCCCAAAAAACTAAAAGTAGAAGTATTATATGGCCCAGCAATACCACTTCTGGGTATTTACCCAAAGAATTGTATGAATTTAAACAAGTTAAGAGATACTGAGAACAGATTGTGTTTGCCAGAGATGGGAGTTGAGAATGAGAGAAAAGGGAAAATAATTTTTGGCTTTGTTTTTTATTTAAATAAATTAAAATTTTTTAAGTTCATTCTTACTCCTGGGATGTGGCAGGAGTCTAACAGTAGAAACACTAAGGCAGATGTAGTACCATGTTGGTTGTGGTTCCATCACTGCCACCTGTCAAATCTAAACCACAGAGCTGTGGGTGTTACCTTGAACACATCACATAACCTTGCTGAACTCCAGGTTTTCAATAGTAATGAGGGATTTCTCATATTTTAGCATTTCTCTAAAAAAGACAAAGACCATTGTGTGAGATTCATATAAACACAGTTCATATGAATTCCAGGTATCACAATTCCAGCAGATACTTTCTCAAAGTCTTTCCAAAAAGACAATTTGGTTGAACTAGACAATTTGGTTCAGCAACGTGTAAAACAATTTACAAGTACCTTTCTTCCCTGGAAACAGACTAGACTAGTTTTTGGCAGACAGAGTAAAAGAAGCAAGTTAACTCCCCTTCATTTGTAGCTCTGCAGCTTTAGCATCAGAGGAAACCAAGCCTGACTCTGGCTAAGGCTTGTCTATGGATGCTTGTGCATGCCTTCTTTCAATTGTCTGATGTAGATGGGTAGACTGTGTTAATTTGTTCGGTGTTATTGAAAGATGGAATGCTGCTAGCAGTCTTTTTTCTTTGGAATATACTTCATTTAAGGGGGTCCAGTTGGGAGCTGCTAATCTCTTGGGATGGTCTGGAAAGCTTCATTAAATTCAGTGAAGAAAAAGTAAGTATAAGTTATTCTAAAAATCATCAAGGCATATACTGTGTTTAATTTGCTGCCCCAAATGCTTCTCAAATCAGTAGTGACCAAGGATTCCTAGCATTAATGAACAATTACCATATTGCTGAAATCAACACCATATTTAGCTTGAAACGTCTTCTCATTTTTGGTGCTAAAGAGGCCAAAAACATCAGTTAGCCTAGGAAGCATAAAATGTACTCTGTTGATGAAATAATTTCTTTAAATTAGGGTTTAGCTATTCCAGCGCTGTAATACAAGGGAATTTGCTTTATCATTGTTACCTTCTGGCCTAGAGACAGAAACGTTTTACACTGTGGTTCATCCTGTACCTTTTATCAAGGATAAATTCATGTTTTTGTTTAAAAACAAAGAAAGCTTACATAATCTCTGCTGATGATTAGCCTTTCCAGTAATTATCTGTTGCTTGGAATCAGTGTCAGCCAACCAAGTTCAGATGGCAAAAAAAAAAAAATGTTTGATCTGCAGTGATGGGATTTAGAAGACTGTGTATATGGAAGGTATAGTTATGCACATACAGGGAACATATTTATCTAATTTGACTGACAGTGATTTAATTAATGTTTGTCAAGCACTTTGAACATGAAAAGAACTATCTGAAAGCTGAGAGCTATTACTCATCATCATTTTTCCTATTTGTTAAACTAAAATTAACATACAAATGTGATACTCTTATGGTATCTTTGAGAGATGTGTCCCTATTCTAACAAACTCGTTGGACTACACATTAAGAAAGTCTCATTAAAACTTTAAGGCTCTGGTTTCTGAAAGTCAAGCTTCAAGCTGGTTGGGTATCATCCATCAGTCGATTTTGAAGCATACAGGCTAAATAAACAACAGTAACAGATTGGGGAAGTGTATGCACCTGCTTATTGAGAAGATGTTAACAGGGGCAAATCTAAAATAAGAATGCATACCGCAACCTGATTTTCAAGAAGTTTTCATGCATGCCTACACTTAAATTTACCCATATTATCACCTAATTTTTTTTCTTCTAGTTTTCTCTCCATAGAATAACAACTGATGAGCATAAAGCCTCAGTAACAATCTGAGAAGAAAAGAAAGAATGGGAAGACTCTATTTTAGAGTTTGGAGAAGAAGTAAACATGTTTTCCCTTTAGCACTTTTTCTCCAAGAGCAACTGGCAACAGAAGAAAACCTGGGAAGAAAGTAAGAAGCCTGGACAAACGTCCTGATCTAACGTGGTTCTTCACAGACAGGATTGGGTAGTGCTGCATTGATACTTACAGGACATTGATTGGGTATTTGTCCAACTTCCCAGCACCATAGCATAGAATGGACTTCTTGTGGTATAGAAGAAGTGACTCAAAAAGATACTGACTGTTCCATATGACTTATTTTTGAATTTTAGTTTCATTTCATTTACATCCTAGTCCCCTAAAGAGACTTTTATATTACACTCCGGTGCAGAATCTTTCCATGTACACCATGCAACTCACATACCTTTATAGCGTGCACAAGTATGTGCTCAGTTGTGTCCAACTCTTTGCAGCCCCTTGGACGGTAGCTCACCAGGCTCCTCTGTCCATGGGGTTTCCTAGGCAGGAATACTGGAGTGAGTTGCCATGTCCCCCTTCAGGGGATCTTCCTGACCCAGGGATCAAGCCCATGTCTCCTGAATCTCCTGCACCTCCTCATCTTTACCAGCTGAGCTACCAAGGAAGCCCTTCCGTTTGTACAGTAAGCTTGATAATGGCACTAGCTTTACCTTAACCGCACTAAACCAAACTTGACACATTGGCCTGGGAATCTTCTCTTTCAACAAGCACTCCCAAGATTTTATATTTGCTAGTGCTCAAGAAAAACTTCTAGGAGAGGTATTACTTACTCTGCCTAGACATTCTTAGCACAAATTTTACTTGTGGTAATTAGATATGGCAGGGACAAGGGTGCTCATGAAGCGTTATGTGGCTCTTATATATTTTCCACTCTCTTCTGTGGTCGGATTGGAGCCACACAACTAGTGCTGACCAATGGGCTTGAAAAGAAATGAAATTTGTCACTCCTAGTCTAAGTTTTTAAGAGCACTTTTTCTTTTCATGGCCCTAGAAACCTCACTTTCCAAATGATGTAGCTATAAGAACGAAGCACCCCTGGACTCTTGGAAGCTGGTCTGGAGAGTGATCGTGACCTTCAAAAGATCTCTTATGAGCTAGAGGTAAACCTTTAACAGTTAAAGAGCTGCGTGGTCCAGTGTAGTTAACTCTGCCTACCATTGTGTAGCCTGTCCTAAAGAACACAATTGGATGTAGCCATCTCTCACAATTGCAGGGACATCTTTTAAATTTTGAACCATAATATGGCAGCAAAAGAATAATAGAAAGACTTCCCCAGCGGTATGCCTCATGACCAAAAGACCAAAACAGAAAACACCCCACTCCAGTACTCTTGCCTGGAAAATTCCATGGATGGAGGAGCCTGGTGGGCCGCAGTCCATGGGGTCACTAGGAATCAGACACGACTGAGCAACTTCACTTTCACTTTTGACTTTCATGCATTGGAGAAGGAAATGGCAACCCACTCCAGTGTTCTTGCCTGGAGAATCCCAGGGATGGGGGAGCCTGGTGGGCTGCCCTCTCTGGGGTCGCACAGAGTCGGACACGACTGAAGCGACTTAGCAGCAGCAGCAGCAGTAGAGTTTTTCAATATGTTATTGAATAAATTCAATAAAGACTTTAAAAATGGTCCACATCAGGGAAAATATAATAACAGAATGAACAGTGTACAATTTACTAAATAATTTAGGAACAAATGGATATATACAAAGATCCCAAACAGTATGTAGCATGGTAGAAAAAAAAGTTTTTTATGTAGTTCAGTTCTGGTGGTGCTTTCCAATGCTTCCCTAAATTAAAGACTTAGTGAAATCTTTACTCTACTATATCTGGAGAAACTATCTCTGTCCTGGTCATTTCTAGATCCTCTTTTTACCCTCAACCTGGTTATACATCATTAACAGTCCATCTTCTAGGAGCTCAGATGGATGGAATTCCCATACCCAATACCATCAGAAGTGGATTGATTACTTATTTGTGTTTACTGCTAAAAATTCACTCCTTAAGCACATCAACTAGTTTTATGTGTTTTAGGGGCTAATTAAGGCAATAGCAACCCACTCCGGTACTCTTGCCTGGAAAATCCCACGGGCGGAAGAGCCTGGTAGGCTGCAGTCCATGGGGTCGCTGAGGGTTGGACACGACTGAGCGACTTCACTTTCACTTTTCACTTTCATGCATTGGAGAAGGAAATGGCAACCCACTCCAGTGTTCTTGCCTGGAGAATCCCAGGGACGGGAAAGCCTGGTGGGCTCCTGTCTATGGGGTCGCACAGAGTCGGACACGACTGAAGTGACTTAGCAGCTTAGCAGTAGCAGGGGCTAATTTATGGAATTAGCCCCTAAATTTCTAATTCATTAATGCACAGATGTGTGCAATGCTCAGAGATTCACTTCTTTGGAGAGCCCACCAAAGCTGTCTGATTCATCCTTCCCATGGGTGCTGTTTTTGGGGGCTGCCCTCACACACCTGGGACCAGAACCTATAGGAAGGATGAATCAGACAGCTTTGGAGGAGGGAATGAATGATGGAGGAAAAACTTCCATAGAGATCAAATACTTTGCAAACATCACTGATCTATGCTATTTGCTGAGCTACCCCTAACAGCAGAAGGCCCATTTCTGCTATTGAACCATTACAAAATCATTGTAGTTTGAGAGCTACAAAGGCCCATAAAACAAGGATAGAGAAAATCCTTTCTTGAGTTCACAAGCACTGCAGAGACTCTTTCAGCAGTAGCTACACCCTTGCTTTCAAATCTTATATCTGCCTCAAATCATTTTTTTTGAAACTAGGGCAATATAAAACACAAGATAGCTACAGTTTGCTTCTCCCATGAGTAGAGGACAGTTAATAACATTTCTTATATTTTAACATATCACCTTTCCCTTCATTCATAGACAAAACAGAAAGGAAAAAAAAAAAGTACTGTGTGCCTTTTCCTGTTCAGTAATTCCAAAGAAGTCCACACAACATTCATGTACTCATGTTGTAGAACCATATGAAATGAACTCACTGAAGTCATTTTCAGTTCTATTTAATATTTATTTGTCCCCATTTTGAAATAGGGCCATGTTGCTTTTGTTCCTATAGAAGAGAAGTTATGATTTAAGAAAACTTTACAAAAGGGAAGCCGATCTTGATGCTATCAAACTTCCCTCTTTTCTTTTAGCAGAATGTTTGAGAAAATGCCAATTGGTGTAGCCTATCATCAGAACATTTCAAGATCTGTTTGCTTCTGAAAATGAACTCGTATAAAACTATCTGAACTTTTTTTTAACAAATTATATTCCTATCTGAATACTTAGAACCTATATTTTTCTCTGAAATAGTGAGACTGTATCAAATGTTTCAGGTGAAATCACATCATAACTAATTTCTACAGGTTCCCCCATTTTTAGGTGGGGGACATGCATTGGTATAAACTCAGGCATTGATATTCTTTTGTGGTGAGTATTAACGAGAATGACATTTTTGTCCAAACTGTCGCCGGATGGTTTTATAATTAGAAGATCCACTCTAAAATGAAAGTCTGAGGTTGATGAGGCAGAACCAGCTATGTTTTAAAGAGAAATTCTTATTAATGCAAAATATTAGAGGACAAACAAAATCAATTTTTAGAGGCATATTAACCAAATTATTCATTATTATAGTAAACATTGCAAAAATCAAGAGGATGGACTATATTAGCCATACTCAAGCAGGAGAATGAAGTACGGTGGTCTAATTTATGGACAATAATCATTCATACTAGCATTCTTTCTCATTGTTTAGGTTGTTACTCATTTTGTTCTATGTGATCCCTGTTCTCCATGATTGGCTGCTATTAAAAACTAAAAGCAATAAGAATAAAATAGGATTTTACCAGGCTAGCTTTGGGTTTTTAAAAATACCTGAACATAAACAATAAAGCAAAGATTATGAGAATTTAATAATCCTTTACCTTTACATCTTTAGTATAGGTTTGAGTATTTGGAAAGTAATGTTTTTCCCCACTAAAGGACATTTTGATTTTCATTCCCTCTCATCTGCTAGTCCTTCCTCCAAAGGACACTTAGTAAGATGTCTTTGGTGGCTTATTATTTTAACATTTAAAAAAGTTGAACCCAAAGATCAGGTTAGGTAAGCATAGGCTTTTGCTTGTTCATTTTGCATTCCTACTATTTGGTTTTCTTTTAGGTATAGATGGGCATATTAGAGGAGGGGGTATATTTCAAAGAAAGATCTTAATAAAGTAATTTACTGTCAGCAGGTCATCACTAATAAGCAAATCTTTTCTAAATCATAAAACTGAATAAATTACAAAAGATAGGATGAAAACCACTGTCGAAAGACACAATTTTCAAGGTGCTTTAAAAAATGATGAAAGGATCTAAATGTCAGTGAAGAAGACACAAACACAGATGAATTAACTTCTTAAAGGTGTTTCACTCTATTGTTTTATTGAATTATAATTGTCATACAATATTACATTAGTTTCAGGTGGACAACATAGTGAGTCAGTATTTGTATACATTATGAAATGATCACCATGGTAAGTCTAGTTACCATCTGTCACCATACAGAGGTATTACAATATTATTGATTTTATTCCCTATGCTGTACTTTATATCCTCATGACTTAGTTATTTTATAGCTGAAAGTTTGTACCTCTTACTCCTCCAATTATTTTTAAGCTTCTTATTTTGGGAATTTCCAAACATCCACAAAAACGGAGAAAATGTTACTACTATAAGTGACCCCATGAAGTAAGGAAGCGGCAATCCACTCCAGTATTCTTGCCTGGAGAATCCCATGGACAGAGGAGCCTGGAGGGCTATGGTCCACAGGGTCACAAAAAGTCGGACACAATTGAAGTGACCCAGCACATGCGCATGAGGTCATGAACATGTTTGCTATGCTTGTTTCAGATGTCATGATTCCTATGATATGGTTTTTATTGCTGGAATATTTTTAAAGAAAATCCTAATATTATGCTATTTCACCCCTAAATAAAATAGTGTATCTCAAAAAATAAAAAGAGTATTTTCTTATGTCATCATAACACAATAACCACACCTAAGTATGCTTAAAATATCTATTCTCATATCCCTTAAGTCACTGTATATTAACTATTAGCATTTTTTAATTTGATTTTTATCTTTACTTTCTCTTTTACAGGCATCCTCTAAATTAGCAAAAGAAATCCTATACTTGGATTAGGTTAATTTTAGCATATCCCTGGGCCCCTTGTATGCCTTTTCCTGGCATGGTATGTTATTTAGAATCTTACACAATTTTTGAATTCTTCATTACAGTTGGCATGATACAAGAAAATTAAATTATAGTTTTGCTCAAATTCCAAAGTTTTATAGCATGTAAAAATACTGTAATTTATTTTAAAAAAATAAAACAAAATGAATCCATAATCTAGCTATAACTGCATTAAGTAATCCACTAGGTAATGTCTAGGATGTTTTTCCCGGGATCCTTTGTTTGCAAATATGGGAAGCCCACTTTGGCCAAATAAAGACAAAAACAAATACATAAAAATTAAAAGGTAAATGACTAGAAGGAAAGGTTTAAATGCTAGCCTGAAAAATAACAGGAATCAGCCACTCTGGGAGAAGAGACTTCTATGGAGCAGAATCCTGGGGCAGTCTCTTAAAAGCACTGCTATTGTGATGAGTCAGACCAATGTGTTTTCCAACTGTGTGGCACTGCTCTGCTCAGAGTCTCAGTCTCTGCCTTGTGCTTTCTCCTTGCCTAGGACACAGCAGGATTCCTCAAAACTGGCAGTCCCACCAACCCATACACACTGAGGCAGAGGTGGTTCCCCAAAGAAAATACAGATGTTCATACCAGAAGAGAGAATGAATACCTAGTAGGAAAATTCAAGTGAGGCAGGATGAGAATATAGAAACTCTTCTTCTCATTAATGACTATCCTTCATTCATATCTTATTGATGGGTCATTGAAAACCAAGCTCTCACCAGCCCTTACTTGGTTCTCTCCTCTATATCTATGTGCTCCCATGAGGAGCTCCCTTTTCATTTGTCAGAAATCAGTGTTCCAAATACCTATGACATCCAAGCTGCCAGAATCGATGAGTTCTGTGCACCTGATGCCACCCTGCTCTCTTTTTCGGGCTGGTGAGGCTGGACTAAAAAAAATCCAGTCTAATTTAAAACTTTCCGTTTCCTTTTTGGCTCAGGTTTTACCCATGTATTTCCTTTCCTTTCAGTACACTCTTAGACTAAATAATACTGATTTAAAAACATGGATCCTTCCCTCTGCTCTTTTCACTGGAACTGTCCCCTTCCGTACACAAACACCGCACTCACACACGTATGCAGTGAATATTGGAATTTAATTGCGCCATAAGAAATTTAGCACTGTACAAGCTTGCTGGATAGTGGAAGAGTTCAGAGACTATTGGTTAAAGGGGTTTGGTATTTTTCCTTAGGGCCCAAAGTTCTAGTCAATGTTTAAGATAAAAGGAAGTAAAGTTGTTTGCTCATTATTTCAGTTTCCAAGTGAGAATTTAGCCACTCAGATTTTAATAAAAACCATTTGCTAAGGCAAAGGTCCTAAAGAGTCAACGAAAGGGATAAAGCTAGAAATCTCACATGAGACCTGAGAGCTTGGACCAGTTATTTCACCTTATGAATATCATAGTCCCACTTTATAACCACATGCAAGAGCTTCAAGCAAGCTACTCAGTTCAGTTCAGTTCAATTGCTCAGTTGTGTCCGACTCTTTGTGGCCCCAGAGACCACAGCACTCCAGGCCTCCCCATCCATCACCAACTCCCGGAGTTTACTCAAACTCATGTCCATCAAGTTGGTGATGCCATCCAACCATCTCATCCTCTGTCGTCCCCTTCTCCTCCCACCTTCAATCTTTCCCAGATCAGGGTCTTTTCAAATGAGTCCGTTCTTCACATAAGGTAGCCAAAGTATTGGAGTTTCAGCTTCAGCATCAATTCCAATGAATATTGAGGACTGATTTCCTTTAGGATGGCCTGATTAGATCTCCTTGCAGTCCAGACTCTCTCAAGCTGACTCCCACCTATTCCTAACGCTCTCTGATGAGTCCCCAGGCCTCCTCTGCAAGACCTTCCCTCCAGCTTGTTCACCTGCCAAAAAGCCCAGAGCTGGCCCAGATTTTGTCCCATTGTCCTCAGAGCTAAGTGGGCCAACACTAAACATCTAATTGTATACTTCACTCACTTTCCCTTCTCCATCTCTCTCCAGTGTTCCGGTCTGCTAGAGTACCAAAGTGGGGATAAATTTGGTCTTGCTGCAGCTAAGGAATTCGAGGAGGTGCAGAGAAAAACAGCAACTCTTGGTTGTGTTTCATCCATCCTATCCCCTGACTAGTCACAGAACAAGAGCAAGAGATATCTAAAGGAAAAAAAAAAAAGAACCTTTGTTGGTGGATAATTGCAGTCTACTGAAACTCTATACAGAAGTCATTGGAGATATTAATTTCCCAACACCATGCTTTCCTGGTTCTATGACTTTTCTCTTCTCTCTGCAAGCAGCTTTTCTTTTACCTATATATCCCCATGTTCCCAAATATGTAAACCTTCTGGCAGGTTTCATGCCCATCCTTTTTTCTCACTACTCCCCACACATACATCTCTCTTTAGTTGATCTCAATTGGTTATCATATCCAGGGGAAGCTACATGCTAAATTTTTTTTTTCACTAGTTCTCATTATCAGTCTTAACTTAAGGTCTCATTACTTCTCTCCTGGACAATTGCAGTGGCCTCTTGACTTGATCGGAGAAGGTGATGGCACCCCATTCCAGTACTCTTGCCTGGAAAATCCCATGGACGGAGGAGCCTGGTAGGCTTCAGTCCATGGGGTCGCTAAGAGTCGGACACGACTGAGCGACTTCACTTTCACTTTTCACTTTCATGCACTGGAGAAGCCAATGGCAACCCACTCCAGTGTTCTTGCCTGGAGAATCCCAGGGACGGGGGAGCCTGGTGGGCTGCTGTCTATGGGGTCACACAGAGTCCGACACAACTGAAGAGATTTAGCAGCTTACCAGCTTGACTTGATTCCTTTCAGACAAGTCTGGTCTCTGCCCAATCATGTCTTCAGAGAAATCTTTCCAGCATGCAAAGCTTGTCAAAGCCCTACTCTCTCTAAACAATTCCAATGTCGCTGCAGTAGACACAGGACAAAATCTCGGATATTTAGCATGATAAGTGCAAACGGCTATGGTCTAGTCTGGGTCTCTGTGCCCCAACCCCCACCCCTAGCATAACCTTTCAGCCCAGTCATCACAAAAATACTTTCTTTCCCTAGCATGCCTTTTGTTGTTGTTTAGTCACTAAGTTGTGTCTGACCTTTAAGCAACCCCAAGCACCATAGCCCGCCAGACTCCTCTGTCCATGGGATTTCACTCTTTTATAATTCTGAGCCCTTGGCTTTGTAGTTTTTCATGTCAACCTTTCATTGTCTACCAGGTGACATCAAATCAATCCTCCAGAGACAACACTAAAGTTATAATACCTTCTTTTTGAAGGCTTCCATGATTTCACCAGATTACACATTTTCTCAGTGCTCTAACAGTAATCTGTCAATACTTCTATTGTAATACTTCTTGCGTTGCCACTTCTCTCTGCTGATATGCCCATTTCTCTCACTGGAGTGGAAGCTGCTCAAATAAAGGAACTGTATTTGGGTTTCTCAGGTGGCACTAGTGGTAAAGAACCTACCGGCCAATCCAAGAGACGTAAGAGACTCGGGTTTGATCCCTGGGTTGGGAAGATCCCCTGGAGGAGGGCATGGCAACCCACTCCAGTATTCTTGCCTGGAGAATCTCATGGACAGAGAAGCCTGGTGGGCTACAGTCCATAGGGTCGCAAAGAGTCAGATACAAGTGGAGTGACAGCACACACGCATAGTCCACGTGATTTAGTATTCCTGCTAAGTAGCACAGAACTTGGAATACTGTGGGCATTATTGCTTAATAACTTAGTGAATGAGGACATGAATGGAGAGAAACTCTTCTACAAGTGTAAAAATCTATTAAGCCTGAGCATACAAAAACAGAGATCTAGTACAGACTTCTTTGTTTGCAAATCACACAAATGCAACTTAAATTAGCTTAGGATAAAAGGAGGATTTACTGGAAAGACACTGGAATATCTCAGATAATTGAAAAAAGAATTTGTCAACAGAAAAGTGTGAAAGAAAGCCTGGGAAGTAATTCTGCCTGTGTGTGTGTTTTCTGGCATTGCTGCAGGTCATGACTCTGCTCCTCCTCACTGTGAACTTTGCTTCTTGGTTCAGTGGTTCTCATCACTAGCTGCACATTCAAATCACCTGAGGAGTTTTCCAGAAATACTGCCACCTGGGTCCCACCCCAGACCAAGTTGATTATTATTTCTGGGGGTTGGGGCCAGGGCATTTTGTAAAGCTTCCCCAGGTGATCCTAATGTGGGAAACAAAATAGGCAGTAGTTCTTGGGTTTCAGATCTCATGCTCACAGCTAACGACTGTTAGTTCTCTTTCCAAAAAATCCCCAGAGAATGAATCTTTTTGGTGTAGTTGGGTCCAAGGACTATTAGTGAATCCATCAGGACTGGTCAAATGTGTGGTGTCACCTTAAATATGGCAGCTCATTTGAAGCAATAACCATTCCAAAGATTGAAGATGATGTTTCTAGAAGATATTATTTTAACCCATAAAATAATATCTAATACATGACAGAAAACAACAAAATTCTGTAAGGCAATTATCCTTCCATTAAAAACTTAATTAACTAAATAACTATATTTACAACAAAATTTAAATTCATTAGGAAATAAATAATTGCTTATTAGGTGACTGAATGACAACATATATTACATGACATTGTCAACTACAAATTGGCACTTGCCATCTACTTCTACAATGATTGAATCGTGCTGCTGCAGGTACTGATCTTCAACACTTCCTGAAAGGAGCTCAGGGTGGAGAGCAGAAATGAGGTACTCTGTGCTCTGGAAAAACTGGCAAAACAGGTCTTCAGATAGTTATGGATTTTCAGGAGCTGATTTTATGACCCCAAGTCTTAATATCTCCTCATATCTAGAAAAGCACTGAAGTTCTTCATGGTGACCACTGTTCCTCATGACTAGCAGAAAGCTTCTGGAAACATATATGTTTGATTGCATGTATTCTCCCTTCATCAAAATCACATATACATATATACTGACCTTCCCCCACCTGCTACCTCTTTGGAGCAGTTTCTTAGAAGCTGTCTGAGGTGCTGTCTCCAGGGCTGCCGTCCTCATTTTGCCCCAAATAAACCTAACTTGCAACTCTCATGTTGTGCATTTTTTTAGGTCAACAATGTGGTCAATCAGTATGGTTAGTAAATAATGTCATAGTGTTGTGTTCAGTTAGTTCAGTTCAGTCACTCATTCGTGTCTGACTCTTTGTGACCCCATGAATCGCAGCACGCCAGGCCTCCCTATCTATCACCAACTCCCGGAGTTCACTCAGACTCACGTCCATCGAGTCAGTGATGCCATCCAGCCATCTCATCCTCTGTCATCCCCTTCTCCTCCTGCCCCCAATCCCTCCCAGCATCACAGTCTTTTCCAATGAGTCAACTCTTCGCATGAGGTGGCCAAAGTACTGGAGTTTCAGCTTTAGCATCATTCCCTCCAAAGAACACCCAGGGCTGATCTCCTTCAGAATGGACTGGTTGGATCTCCTTGCAGTCCAATGGACTCTCAAGAGTCTTTCCAATACCACAGTTCAAAAGCATCAATTCTTCAGTGCTCAGCTTTCTCCACAGTCCAACTCTCACATCCATTCATGACCACTGGAAAAACCATAGCCCTGACTAGACGGACCTTTGTTGGCAAAGCAATGTCTCTGCCTTTGAATGTGCTATCTAGGTTGGTCATAACTTTCATTCCAAGGAGTAAGCGTCTTTTAATTTCATGGCTGCAGTCACCATCTGCAGTGATTTTGGAGCCCCAAAAAATAAAGTCTGACACTGTTTCCATTGTTTCCCCATCTGTTTGCCATGAAGTGATAGGACCAGATGCCATGATCTTAGTTTTCTGAATATTGAGTTTTAAGCCAACTTTTTCACTCTCCTCTTTCACCATCATCAAGAGGCTTTTTAGTTCCTCTTCACTTTCTGCCATAAGAGTTACTAAGACATAATCCTACTAAGTTTTACTTTGTTTTGTTTTTTCCTTAATTCTTTAATATGTATAAAGCAATGTCAATCTTACAAAGTTTTGTTGTTTGATCACTTAATATTAGGTCAGTTTCACTTCAGTTCAGTCGCTCAGTCATGTCCAACTCTTTGGGACCCCATGAACTGCAGCACGCCAGGCCTCCTTGTCCATCACTAACTCCCGGAGTCTACCCAAATCCACATCTATTGAGTCAGTGATGCCATCCAACCATCTCATCCTCTGTCATCCCCTTCTCCTCCTGCCCTCAATCTTTCCCAGCATCAGGGTCTTTTAAAATGAGTCAGCTCTTCGCATCAGGTGGCCAAAATATTGGAGTTTCAGCTTCAACATCAGTCCTTCCAATGAACATCCAGGACTGATCTCCTTTAGGATGGACTGGTTGGATCTCCTTGCAGTTTGAGGGACTCTCAAGAGTCTTCTTCAACACCACAATTCAAAAGCATCAATTCTTCGGTGCTCAGTTTTCTTTAGAGTCCAACTCTCACATCCATACATGACCACTGGAAAAACCATAGCCTTGACTCAATGGACCTTTGTTGGCAAAGTAATGTCTCTGCTCTTTAATATGCTGTCTAGGTTGGTCATAACTTTCCTTCCAAGGAGTAAGCGTCTTTTAATTTTATGGCTGCAGTCACCATCTGCAGCAATCTTGGAGCCCAGAAAAATAAAGTCAGCCAGCCACTGTTTCCACTGTTTCCCCATCTATTTGCCATGAAGTGCTGGGACCAGATGCCATGATCTTCGTTTTCTGAATGTTGAGCTTTAAGCCAACTTTTTCACTCTCCTCTTTCACTTTCATAAAGAGGCTCTTTAGTTCTTCTTCACTTTATTAGGTCAGTTTAATCCTCTTTATATACAGAAACAAACACAGGCCTAACTTTACCATATAAGCCAAAGTGTCAAGTTTCAGGGCAATAGGGCAGGGGGCCGGGAGGAGGAACAGGAGAATAGGCACAGTGAGAATGAATTCTGAATCCTGGTGTCTTGGCATCTTGGGAGTAGTTGCTGTTAAGAAGTGTAGAAAGATATTTCCCCTTGTGTTCAGGCAGTAAAATGAAGTGCAGGACAAGTTACAGAGAAGAAATTTGCCAGCAGGTAGATCTGTACTTGGGCAGAGAAGGTGTCACATTCCAGGGCTGATATTAAATAAGCCACAGGTGCCAAGACACCCCTGTCTGCCCTCTAGAAACCACTCCCGGGGCTGGGGAACTGAGAAGCGTCTGGAAGAGAGAAAATAGTATATGCTACCTAGCAAAGATCTTCAACATTTCGTTCTACATTTAAAAATTTAAATATAAGTGTTTTGGGAAGTGTTGCTAGTGGTTACCCCTGGAAAATAGAACTGGAGAAAGAGAGACTTTCCTGCCTGCTTTATTTTTCTCTGTATTTTTATTTTTTTGTGATGGTTGTCATATAACATCTTTTAAACCCATCAAAATGGAAGTGAGTTTTTTAATAAAAAATACATTATAACCATAATGACAGAGTATAAAATTTGTATAATAACTTGGAGAAAATAATCTGTTTTTTTAATATCTAATATAATTGTTGCCTTTTTTTTTTTCCCCTGCACCCCTCACTTTGCATTCAGGAATCTTAGTTCCCGGACATCTCCCAGGCACAGAGATGGAACCTGTGCCCCTTGCATTGGAAGCACAGAGTTTTAACGACTGGACCACCAAGGAAGTCCCAATATAGTTGTTATCTTGACTAAATAAAGTACATTGATTCTATACTAGCAGAAAAAAAAAAAAAAAAAGAATCTCTCTGGGAGAAGGATGGCAAAGAGAATTGATATTGGACTTGATTCTGGGTTCTTTTTTTTACTTTTTTGGTGGGAAGACAACGTATAAGATGAGGAGAAAAGGATAAGAAAACCAGGAGGGGAGTGTGGAAATCCAGCTTGTCTTCCTTTGTTTTCCCTAAAGCTAGTGATGTGGCCCTTGTTACCTTCAGCTATCTAGCACCGAAAAGTAAAAGCTCTTTAGGTATTCCATGCTGTTTATAAGAAACACTGAATTTCAGTCCCTGGTGCTGCGTTCCCTGGGGATACAAACAGAACTTTCTCAGTGAAAGCCTGGCATGTTAGAAATTCATTCCTGCTTCTTTTCCTATGACTCTCTCCTGGATGAGGGGCATGGGATAAGATAGACTGTTATTATTTGTCCTATAATGCAGGAGATCTACTGTGGGAATTTAAATTCTACTGTGTATTTTAAAAATGATTATAAAAAGGCATTCAGGTACAGCAGGCCTTGTGCTCCTTTTATAAAGGTTTAAGCAAATAAGCAAACAAAGGACTGGACCGTTATTATTGAATCTGGGTCCCCAAGGCCCAATACTTCCTCTGAATACATACATATGAGCTCCTGACTTCAGTGGGAGTCATGACTCACAGCTGAGAGCAGAACTTTGCCTTTGAATTCCTGCTACGGGGCTTTCAGAAAGAAAGAACATGAAAAAGGAGGGAAACGGTCTTGAATTTTATTCAAGGCTGAGTTACCGAGTTCTGTAATTCCTCGCCTCTGCCCAGTCGTCAAGCCTAAGAAGGTGCTTACTGCCCACCTCCACAACAGGGGAAGCCATATTGAAAGTTCCACATCCGAAGAAGCAGATGGATTTAGCAAACACCTTCCCACAAGTATTTTTCAGATACTTGCCTCTGTCTTGATGAGTAAAGTTTTCTTTCCAGTTGCTCTCCTTTTTGTCAGTGCCAGTTCCACTTCCAGTATTGTTCTGTTCAGGTTGCTGGGCGGCAAATGAGAAGCAGGGGAAACACAGCTCTGGGAGAGGAAGGAGGGGTCAGGGGGCCAAGACAAGCCTGGGGAACCTGACCTGGCGAGCAGAGAGACACAGATGACCTAGAGGAAAACAGTGGAGCAAGAGATAAAATAAGAGCATTCAGAGGAAAGGATTAGCGAGATAAGGAGTTCAAGGGACAAACATGAATAGAGAAAAACAAGAACGAAGGGACGTATGGATGACTAGGTAAATACTGAAAAAGAAAATACTCTCACTTCATTTTTTTTAAAGGTCTTATAAGATCTGCTCCGCTCAACTTTCTCTTGAGCACGTTTTTATTGACTCTAAGTTGGCGATGTTGTAAAATGTCAACAAATACAGACATCAGCTTCATTTTTTCTCCAGAACAAAATAGTTTGTTGATTATGTTTATTCTAACAAATATAATGGAGAGGGTTTGAGTTCGAAATTAATTTTTATGAAAGTATGACTAATTATTATGCAATAAATTCTAATCACATCTAGAGTTTCATAATCAAGAAAAAATATTAAGGTTCATGTATTAAATTTTCAAGATTTGGACATTCCTATTTAACAAAAATAGGCATTTTTTTTCTCAAAATAACCCCAATAGAATACAATTTATTCATTCAGTCATCCAACTAATATTTACTCCTTGCTCTAAATATTGGAGACACAAAGTAGAAAAAGACATTGAGATTTATAATTTAGTAGGAAGAGGAAGATGAATCAGTGACTGCACCACACATTGGTAATCCTCCTAGGTGATGTTAGTGGTAAAGAACCCACCTGCCAATGCAGGAGACAAGAGACACAGGTTCAGTCCTTGGGAAGATCCCCTGGAGGAGGAATGGCAACCCACTCCAGTACTCTTGCCTGGAGAATCTGAGGGCTACAGTCCATAGGGTCACAAGGAGTCGGTCACGATTGAAGTGACTCAGCACATGGGGGCAGAGGGAGGGAGAGAAAATTATATTCAAGACTTGTGTGAGCACAGACTGATGGAGGATGTCAAATGAGGATCAGTACCTGAGATGGCTTCCTGAAGATGATGCTTGAGGGAGATTTATAAGGTGACGAAAGTTGGTGTTACAGAGAAGAAAGTAAAGATGGGGGAAAGTAAAGGAAGACAAGACATGGTACTCCAAGAACAAATGTAAACATAGGGAGAATTAAATGAAGGAAGTAGTGGGAGATGAAACTGAGAGATAAACAGGACAAGATTAGAAAGGCTTTCTGCATTAAGCAAAGGTATTCTGACTTGATCCTGAATGGTGTGAGAGACTATTTAGAACATTACACATCCGATTGATCTGAGCAGGTGTATGTTTTAGAGAATTCATCTGAAGCACAGTGAATTGAAAAGGGCTAGACTAGAGGCAAGGAATCCAGTTAGGAGGTTGCTGCAATAATTCAGGAGGATAGTGGTTTGCTTAGAGAATTACCATAGATTTAGAGGACATAGACAGATTTGAATATATTTAAGAGTTACTACTAAGTCATTTCAGTCGTGTCCGACTCTGTGCGACCCCATAGATGGCAGCCCACCAGGCTCCTCAGTCCCTGGAATTCTCCAGGCAAGAACACTGGAGTGGGTTGCCATTTCCTTCTCCAATGCATGGAAGTGAAAAGTGAAAGTGAAGTCGCTCAGTCGTATCCGACTCTTAGCGACCCCATGGACTGCAGCCCACCAGGCTCCTCCATCCATGGGATTTTCCAGACAAGAGTACTGGAGTGGAGTGCCACTGCCTCCTCCGAAAATATTATATCTAGATAGACACAATACATTGAGAGTTTCATCTCTTGGTAGTGGGATTAGGAGTGGTGGAGGGATCCAAGTTTTCATGTCTGGGAATCTGGGTAGATGGCAGTATATTCATCAAATTAAGGTGAAATTTTAAAAACAGAATTCAAAATATATGGAACCTAGGAGGAGGAGCAAGTTTTAAAGGAAACTATTTGCCTTAAGGCCAATGAATTGAAAAGCAACTAAGCTCAGGCTAACAGTAGAAGCTGGAACTCCGGGAGACAAGATGTGAGGGTTGAAAGAGATGAGTTCTTGAAAGGCTGGGAAGTTAAGTGCCATCACAAAAGTACAGGAAGGAGTGAGTTTCTAGCTGAGGTGGTGAATAGTGGCTCATGTCAGAGACAGATCGAGTCACATAATTACAAATATCCAGTGGGATGGTTGTAAACTTAAGAATAGGAGTGCAGACTCTTTTTTCAAAAAGCTTCACCTGTGAAAGAGAAGTGATTGTAGGCAAGGCATTTCTCATTATCATCATCATTATTATGACTACTACTACAATGATGAAAGAGACTTAAGGATGTTTATATGCAGAGAGGAAGTAGTAGGGGAGGAACTAGAGATTCAGTTAACAGAGAGAATGATGGATGAAACAGAGTTCTTTCGAACAGCGGAGAGGGGGAATATGTATCTTACCAATGCCCTGAGACTTCCCTCATAGCTCAGTTGGTAAAGAATCTGCCTGCAATGCAGGAGACCTGGGTTCGATCCCTGCATTATTAAGATCCCCTGGAGAAGGGAAAGGCTACCCACTCCAGTATTCTGGCCTAGAGAATTTCATGGACTGTATAGTCCATGGGGTTGCAAAGAATCAGACACGACTGAACGACTTTCGCTTTCACTTTTAATGCCCTGTACAACTCTAAGGGGCACAACACATGTTGTCTTTTATGATAAATAAATGTGAATTTAGTCAACTAAAGCACGGTTCTAGGAGTTTCCATTTATGCAGAATACAACTTGTGTCTCCAGAGTTACGCATGGCTGGCAACCCTGGAAATGCACAGCATACATGGAGGAATTGCTCAATTCACCTTTATTCCCCTGAGTGACAGTTAAACTGCATCTAACCCATTGAAGCTCTTCATACTGAGATGGGTAACTATTAGGTGCTCACACTATTTGACAAGTACAATTGACAAAGAAGTAGAGCTTAGTGTTCTGTCTTACTAACCCAATTATCTTTCAGTACCATTCAACACATATTTATTGAGCACTCCTATGCCTCACTCAGTAGTATGCTGGGTTTTAAGGAATGCAGAAAAGATGCTCAACAGTCAGTAGCCTCAAACTAATTATAACCTGGTTTGAAAGACAAAACATATCTACTCACTCAAACTGTTAGGAGATACTGCAAAATAATGTGTGAGCGAAACAAGCGCTAAAGGTTAAAAGAGTTTCATTTAATTGAAAGAAAAGGAAATTTAAGATCATCTTGTTTACTGGTTTTCAAACTGTGCTTCCTGGAACCCTGGGGCTTCGTGGCGTTGCTGCAGGAGTTTCACAAAGAATGATGTATTCTCTGCCAAACACTGAAGATTTAAATTGCTCCTGGAGGTTCACCACGGCAATGTTTGTAATAACAAAAAATTAGAAACAAACTAAATGTCTTTCAATAGGGGTCTAAGTAAATTATGCTGCCTTCATACAATAGCATACTAAATAGCTGCTTTTAAAGGAAAAAGAAATCTGTATGTATTGTTAGAGAAAGATGTTCAAGATCTATAATTGAGTGGAAAATGTAAGTTGCAGAAAAATATGCACAGTGTAATCCTATGTGTATAAAACAAGAGATACGTGTGTGTACATGCATGAATATAGATGTGTATACCTTGCTTATACATTAAGTATTATTTCTGGAAAGATACTATGTATTGAGAGTTTTATCTCTTCATGAGGCTGGGAGGCTGAGAGTGGTGTTGGGAGGAAATAGAAAATTATCAATCTAAACTAACCTCTTTATTTTATTGAGAGAAAGAGGAATTTTTTTGAGATTGAGGAAACTTTATTGAGATTGAGGAATACTGTGACTTATCCTAGGTCACACAGGCAGTATATAACTATGGACAGGAACTGTTTACAGAAGCAGTCAGTATTTCTTGCCTCTATTTCCAACATTCCCCCTCTTTCTCTACCACAATTCATCTCTCATTTATTTCCTATTCTGTACACACTAGCTTTTCTCTTTCATGTGTCCAGTTGACTCATCAAGTAGGGGTGCTCAAACTATCTATGAACTGTTGTACTGAAGAGGATTTTAGTCCTTGAAGGACCAAGTCAATCTTCTCTTTGGGCCATGGGGCAGCCAATGGAAGATACATTTAGTGTGTACTGGTTCAGTTGAAATCCCCATAGAGTTCACAGATTCCCTGGGCAACAGTGGTTCCATACCCAAGCAGGAGATGCCTCTAGGTATGATTTTGCTCTGCTGTCACTCCATGTGGGACCTTAGGTAATTTTCAGGGCTCTTCTGTGCTCAAGTTTCCACATTTGTAAACAGCAGACATTGTTTGAGCCTCTCACCTTACTCTGGGTTGCTGAGAAAATAGAATGATACAATAGACATAGGATTGTAATATTTCTTATCATCTTAGGGGGGATAATATATTATGATGGAGTCAGAATCCAAGCTCTGTCCCTCCCTAGTGTGTGGCTTTAGGCAAGTTGTATGCCTCTGTAGTGATCAATCTTTTTCTGTTAAATGACAATGATCCCCTGGTGGCTCAGTGGTAAAGAATCTGTCTGCCAATGCAAGAGACACAAATCAGATCCCTGGGTCTGGAAGATCCCCTGGAGAAGGAAATGGCAACCCACTCTAGTATTCTTCCCTGGGAAATCCCATGGACAGAGGATTCTGGCAGGCTATAGTCCATGGGTCACAAAAGAGTTGGACCTGCCTTATCAAGTGTAACAACAGCAATAACACCTAACTCTTAGAGTTACTTTCAGGCATAAATGAGATAATGGATACAAAGGGTTTAGCTCAGTGTTTGACACAGGAAGCACTCAAATGTGGTTCAGTTCAGTTCAGTCACTTAGTCGTGTCCAACTCTTTGCGACCCCACGAATTGCACCACACCAGGCCTCCCTGTCCATCACCAACTCCCGGAGTTCACTCAGACTCACGTCCATCGAGTCAGTGATGCCATCCAGCCATCTCATCCTCTGTCATCCCCTTCTCCTCCTGCCCCCAATCTCCATTAGAATGGACTGGTTGGATCTCCTTGCAGTCCAAGGGACTCTCAAGAGTCTTCTCCAACACCACAGTTCAAAAGCATCAATTCTTTGGTGCTCATCTTTCTTCACAGTCCAACTCTCGCATCCATACATGACCACTGGAAAAACCATAGCCTTGACTCGACGGGCCTTTGTTGGCAAAGTAATGTCTCTGCTTTTGAATATGCTATCTAGGTTGGTCATAACTTTCATTCCAAGGAGTAAGCGTCTTTTAATTTCATGGCTGCAGTCACCATCTGCAGTGATTTTGGAGCCCCCCAAAATAAAGTCTGACACTGTTTCCACTGTTTCCCTATCTATTTGCCATGAAGTGCTGGGACCAGATGCCATGATCTTCGTTTTCTGAATGTTGAGCTTTAAGTCAACTTTTTCACTCTCCTCTTTCACTTTCATTAAGAGGCTTTTGAGTTCCTCTTCACTTTCTGCCATAAGGGTGGTGTCATCTGAATATCTGAGGTTATTGATATTACTCCCAGCAATCTTGATTCCAGCTTGTACTTCTTCCAGCCCAGCGTTTCTCATGATGTACTCTGCGTATAAGTTAAATAAGCAGGGTAACAATATACAGCCTTGACGTACTCCTTTTCCTATTTGGAACCAGTCTGTGGTTCCATGTCCAGTTCTAACTGTTAGTTTTTTACTATTTCATTGTTGTTACCTTTTACAATGTTATTTGGTGTGTGTTTGGATCTATCCGTAGAAGGTCACTTCAACCTTGTCTCATTTTACAGTCATTTATATTATTCCAGATTCTCCCGTGAACATTAAGCAAACCAAGAAATCCATTTTATGTCAAGAAATCAAGCTATTACTTCTGTTCAGTTATGTAAGTATTTATTTTTATTAAGCAACTATCATGTGCAAGATTCCAGCTAGGCTTTGTGGATATAGAATGAAAATGATACTGTCCTTGCTCTCAAAATGTTTTGATTCCAGTGGGTTCATCTGTCATTCTCAAACTCAAGTGATGGTTCCTGGCCCAGGCAAAACTAATGGTATACCTTGTAGACACAGGATGAAGCATAGCCATGGCAGCAACAACTGATTTGCAGGCCACAGGGGTGGCGTGAATTATATAACTCAGATTTTCTCCAACTTTTTGATTTCAGGATCTTCTTACATTCTTAAAAAGTATTGAGGATCCTAATGAGCTTTCTAAAATATGGGTTAGAGTTAGGAAACTGGACAGACTCTTGCAAAATAATGAAACTGTACCACTATCTTATACCATCCACAAAAATTAACTCAAAATGGATTAAAGATTTTAAGACCTGAAACTGTAAAATTCCGAGACGACCAGGGGGTTAACTCCTTGACATCTATCTTGGCAATGATTTCTTTCTTTTTTTTTTAAATTTTGGCACCAAAATCAAAGGCAACAGAAGTAAAAATAAACAAGTGGGACCACATCAAACTAAAAAACCTGCACAGCAAAGGACCGTCAAGAGAATTAAAAGGCAACCTATGGAATGGGAGAAAATATTTGAAAATCATATATCTGATAAGGGGTTAATTTCCAAAATATATAAAGACATAAATTCCAGTAACAAAACAAACAAAAAACCCAAACAATCTAATTAAAAATGAACAGAGAACTGAATAGACAGTTTTCCAAAGAGGACACAGAAATGGCCAAAAGGTACACGAAAAGGTGCTCAATATCACTAATTGTTAAGGAAATGCAAAGCAAAACCACAATGAGGTGATATCACGCCTGTTAGAATGGCAGTCAAGAAGCGGACAGAGGATAACAAGTGTTTGGTAAGGGAATTGGAGAAAGAGGAACTCATGCCCTATCAGTGGGAATATAAATTGTTGCAGCCACTGTGAAAAATGGTACGGAGGTTCCTCAAAAGATTAAAAACAAAACCATGATACAGCAATTTCACTTCTGGGTATACACCCAAAGGAAATGAAAACAAGGTGTATGAGGAATATCCATCGATAGAAAAATGGATAACGAATATGACACACACACAGTGGAATATTATTGAGAAAGGAGAAAAATTCTGACAGACCATAGATGACCTCGAGGGCATTATGCTAAGTGAAATAGGCCAGATAAAGACACATATCATATGAAATAAATATGTGGAATCTGAATAAAAAGTCACAGTCATGGAAACAGAGAGTAGAAAAGTGGCTACCACCTGGAGGGACAGAGGAGATAGGGAGAGGTTGCTAAAACAGTTTAAACTTTCAACTATAAAATGAATAACATCTGGGGATTTGACGTATAACATAGAGACTATAGTTGATAACATTGCATTGTATAACTGAAATATACTAAGAGAATAGAACTTAAATGTTCTCACCAAAAAAAGAAAAAGGAAAAAAAAAGGATAAATATGTGAGGTGATGGAAATGTTACTTAACTTGGTAGTAGGAAGCCTTTCATGATGTATATAAGTATCAGAGGATAACAATTTTTAATATCTTAATATATTTTAATATCTTGCAGTTTGTCAATTATATCCCAATAAAAATGAAATAAAATAAAATATAAAATAGTGTTATAGTTATTGTTAATTGTATTAAAAATTAAAGCAGAACCATTTAAAATATTTATTTTAAATAACGTTAATTATTATTCATATCAATATATTAAATTGTCTATTAATTAAAATTTAAAATTATTAAAAATAAGAATAAACTGATTACATGTTAATAAAAACAATATTTTTGAAAAATAATTTATAGCTATGGCTGTTATAGAACAGATGATAACTTATTGAGTTTAACTTATCTTTGGAGAAAAGGAAAGTGAAAAAATGACTTATTCCATGATGGTGAATAGACTCTTCTAGCAGTGGTACCAGGATGACTATCTATGACGTGTGATTCAGTCATATGTATACCCATCCAGACATCTTTGTGGCTTAGGTTTTGAGGCTATCAATCTTATCCCAACCTCACACTGTCCTTTTTGTCTCTGTCATTGAGAATTGACTGTTCAAGGATGTTCCTAAGGGATGAAGGTTATATGTTGAGTAATGGAGAAAGAACCACTTGGAAATTCTGACGTTTGGGTTTTTCCAGCCAAAGACGTTGGATGAGACATTATTAAGAGCCATAAATGTAGCCTGAGACAGAGCATAGCCTTAGCACCACACAGGAAGAGAGAGGGGATTAGCTTTCTAAACTTCCACTTTTATTAAAAGTAGTTCAACAACCAAATCCAAACATTATATTGCCACTCTTGCTTCTTGTCAGTTAGTCTTACTTTGCTCAAAACACTGTGAGTTTCCTGAGCCTGAACATCTTTCTCATAATTCTACTCTTTCCCTTTCTCTTGACCATAATATTTAACTCGGTGTTAAATACTTAGCTGGTCTAACTTATCCAAAGTGAAAGCCATCATCTTCTTTCTGAAATCTGTTTTCTTCTCTATATCCCAATAGCTATGTATAGTATCATCATTTCCCCAGCTATCAAGGATGGAAAAACATAGTCATCTTTGATTTTTTTCTCCTTCTCTCTGCCAGTTCTAGTTTTACAAAAAGTCTGAACACGATGAGGTAGAAACATGTAATGATTTTGCAGTTCACTGTTTTCAACAATGTTCTGCTGATCTTCCCTTCTCTCTCCGTTAAAACATCCTCAGCTGATCACACAGCCTTTGGTTACTTTCTGTAGGCCAGAACTGACTCATTTTCAGTTACCTAAAAGTCTAATCCAGGTCAAATCAAACCTTTACTTTTGTTTCTGACTCATATTGCGTCACCTATCCTACACATCAAGTTTGCCCCAGATCTGGAGTGACCTCAGCTGGAGGGTCTGGCCCCAAGTTGGGAGCCTCTTACCATTTCTAAGTGGAATCTTAGGACTTTGATAATTAGTGAATGACTGTGTGTCTCCTCTTCATCCCTTTCCATGTTGAAATGCTTATTGAGATTATCCTGCTCTTGTGTCTTTACAGTATATTAGGTGTGTAGGGGGAAAAACTCATTATTCCATGTATTGGTCTTTGGATCAAAATGGACATCATCTAGACCTAATGTAGAGAGTATCACAAGGTCTTGAACTTTGAGCCTAGTCTCATAAATAGATAGGAATTTTGGATTGTCTCTTTTGGGGACAGTATAAATACAGGGTGCAGAAAGGAGAGAATGGTATTATGCTATCAAAGGGGTAAAGGGTGACAGAATGTATTCTTTTTAAAAAAAATTTTATTGGAGTATAGTTGATCTACAACGTTGTGTTAGTTTCAAGTATACAGCAAAGTGAATCAGTTGTGCTTGTACATATACACTCTTGTTTTAGGTTCTTTGCCCATATAGGCCACTACAGAGCACTTAGTAGTGTTTCTACTACTTAGAACTTAGTGGGTGTTATTTAGTAGTATTTAGTAGTGTTCCCTACCGTAGGTTGATAGATTGTATTCTTGCTCACAATATTTGCTGTTCCTCCCTCAGGAAAACTACACACGCCTGCCCAGTGACCTCAGGTTTGCCCATGTGACTTACCATGGACAACAAAATAAGGGCAAATGTGGTACATGCCATTTTTGAACAGAAGAACCAAAATACCTAAAATCACGATACCCAGACCCCAGAGTGAAGAGAACTCCTAGCAGAGCCCCAGTAGAGCCCCATCAGACCTCAGCCTATATGTAATGTGAACCAAGAATGGGTTTGGTGCCATGAGCTACCAACACGTGGGGGATGTTTGTTATCACTTATAACAGCTAAACTTGCTGGGCCTAAATTGCTTGCTAAATCCTTAAATGGCTTGCTTGCCTTGTGTTTCCTCTCCTCCTCAACCTTTGATTATTAAGGCCACTTAGTTGAAACTGGATGGACTTTCCTTTGAATCCTTGCTCCACCACGATTTATCTGTGTGATCTTGGGCAACTTACTTGACCTCTCCTCTCATCAGGGCATCTTAAAAATGAAGCAAAGGATATTAGGATATTATTTTGATTAGAGAATTAATATCTCATCCATGTCTGGCATAATATAAGCACTGGATAACAGTTTTCTACTCAACTCTATTTTTTCACCCAAGAGGAGGGTAGAATTCATCATTGAATTAATTTTTTATTTTTGTTGTTCTTGGAATTTCCCAGGAACACTTCTAGTTTCTGTTTTTTACTTCAAAGATTTAAGAAATATGGTTACTATTTCCAAATATATGCTATTCTTACTAGTAGAAGATTTAACTTACGCTGTTCTCCTCCTCCACCTCTGAAGCCTCTATGCACTTTATTTGTAATTTCACAATATAATAAAGCTACAGGCTTTTGTATTTAAGTCTCATCATCATCCCTGTATGCTATATTCTAAGTTCTATGAAAGCAGAAACTATATTTTACTGCTGATACCTGTGCAGGACCTAGAATACTGTCATATATGACAGTTCACAAAATCAGTAAATAAATGGTGAAATTAGTTTAAGATTATTTGGGGGTGTGTGTGTGTGTGCTCAGTCACTTCAGTGTGTCCAACTCTTTGCAATCCCTTGGACTGCAGCCTGCCAGACTCCTCTGTCCATGGGATTTTCCAGGCAAGACTACTGGAGTGGATTGCCATGCCCTCCTCCAGGGGTCTTCCCGACCCAGGGATCAAACTTGAGTCTCCTGCAATGCAGGAAGATTCTTTACCCACTGAGCCACCTGGGAAGCCCTTAAGGCTATTTGAGTACAGAGATTTTTCTATGAGTATGTGCCCCACTGATCTATCAAAATAGAAGTTTTATGTCTCAGTCTTCCATAGACAGACCTTCTTGGAAGAGGCCTGACCAATTCCCTTCACAAATTATGGCATGTGTCTGAATGAGGCATGCAGAGCAAAGGCTCTTATTTGAAATATTTTCTCATGGTTAGAAAATATCATTTGGAAACTTAAAAGCTGTAGACTGTTTTTTAAAAATAAATAAAAAATTTTGAATTGTACATTGCTTTTGTTTTTAACCAAACTGAAGTTCCTAGCTGACTTCTGTTTGTTTGTTTTCTCTGGGAACCAAGTAGCTGTACTACACCCAAGCGTGTATCATTTCACGACAATGACTCAGAAAGCAGTACAGATGTCAAGGCTTACCTAGTCCCTAAAAAATGCCTACCATGCAGGAAATGAAATAAGGTTCCTGGACTCAGCAGAAATGGGGTGAGGATAAAGAGGCTGCTTTGAATTTGTGGGCTTTCCCAAACTGCTTTGGAAATATCTCATGCAAATCCAAATAGTATCTGGGTCACAGATAGTTTTTGACCAGTAACTTCTGAATATACTTTTGGTCTTCTAATATATATAGAGGTAGTGGGCTTATTTGGAAGATAAAATAATTTGAATAATTTAGATAGTTTGATACCTTTCTACCAATGAGGATCTTTTTTCCTAACTGTGTCATTCTAGGAACAATTTTCAAGGCCAAAATTTTATTGTGCTGAACAACAAATAAAATCCAGTCATCTAGTGCTTTTACCAACAACTTAAATATGCATGACCTATTGTTTTTGAATATGTCTTTTTGTGCCTCTATATATATATATATATACACATATAACAATTTAGTCCAGCTTTTTAACCAAGAAACAGCTTGCTGAAAACATGAATTGTATCATTGTATTTGACAAAACATTCAGTCTGTAACTCATTACTTTAGAAGCCTGTCAAAAGCTATTTAGAAACTTTCTCTTTAGTTTTGGTAATAACAAACCAAAAGTACCTAGAATTCTATGGGACATAGACTGTCAGGAAATGTTGAATGCACCATTTTGTGGGGGAAAGCAGAGACTTTTACAAGAAGACTTCAATATGCAAATAGAGAAAAGTTTAAAATATGCAAATTAAAAAGATTTAAGAATGGGAAGGATTTAAGAAGAGAGAAATCAACATGCAAAGAGAATTATTTCATACCTCACTTTGACACCCTGGCTTGGATACTATTCTGAAAATGGGGTTGTTAAATGTCTGCCATGACAGAGAAGTTTTTTCGGGGGAAATCCCAAAGATGACCACAGCCTAAAAATGCACAGCTTAGAGGGGAGTTTCCAATGGACTTGGCCATTGGCCAAGCCCCAGGTCATTCATTCAAATTACTCCCCACAGTACAACTAAATGCTTGCCCTGGTCTAGCATGGCACTTATGCATAGAAAATAGGAGTTAGCACAAGGAATCCTCCAGCAAGAGAAATGAACTGTGAAGGAGAGAGCTTGAGTCTTACTCAAGGACCTCAACTAATATACTGTTGAAGATTATCAGCTCTTACTGAATTTGAATCTACATGTTATAGCTTGCTCACTGGGGGCTCCGGTAAAAACCAGCACCAACAAATGACTACAAGATCGTTCGTCATACAATACAGTTTTTCTCTTTTTCTGATTTGTGGGGAAGGTGAAGAACCATCTGTAGGCATCTTTTATATAAGCAATAGGCATACAGAAAGTGAAGAGGAGAAAAAAAAAATAAACTTTCAGACTACACATCATGACATTTTGACACTGAGTACTTTATTGACATTTTAGTTCCCACCATCACATTTCAAGTCAAGTATAGAAGTGTTTTATCCAGTAACAACAAAGAGAAAACGGAGCAAGAATGGGGCTTGGAGTCTGATGGACTTGAGCTTAAATACTGCTTCTGATTATGGGCAAATCACTGAAACTTTGTGAGCCTTGGTTTCCTCATCTTCAAGATAAAAATGAATGCTAATACTTTTCTCTTTCAATTATGAGATTGAATGATCTGAATTAGAGAACCAGACTACATCTCTCAAAGACATGGAATCTGACTTTTTTTTTTTATGTTCCCAATGGTTGGCAAAGAGTAGACATTTATAAACATTTAATGAATGAATGAACAAAATGACATAGTAAAGCATTAGTAGGTACAGGCCTGGCTCAATAAATGTAAGTGCTCAACAAATATTACTTTTCTCTGGGTAAGGTAGCAGTGTGATTACTTGCAAAGTGAAGCATGAGATATTAACTCATTCCCTCCACACGAGGACTTGAATTTTGACCTAGATGAGAATAAAAGAGGCAACATTGCCAAATATAGAATTGCCATTTGAGGGGAAATGTAAGGAAGAACAAACTTTGTCATGACAGAATCTTTTGCATAAGTGAGATATCATTTTTTTCTGCTGAATTCTGCAGTTTGACCATGGGGATGCAATTGTATTCTTTCAGTAATTATTTATTTCTTTATGCAAACATCTAGTTTTTTGGAGAATTTGTTCAAAGTAAACATACCTCAAAATATTCTCATGAATTAGACTGTTATTTGCCATAGTTTTCATGTGAAAAGTCTGAGCAGATTATTAAATTGGAGTCACCTATCTGTCATTCAATATTCAAGCAATTTAAAAATCATGAAATTTAAATAAATGTTTAGATGATTATTTCCATACATGTGATTATTGTATTTGTTATATTATACACAATGGGCTTAATTTTTCATTTCATTGTGAAGGATACTGTTATTATAACTTAAGCCATGTAATTTTCTTTCTTTTTTTTTTTTTTGGCCAACAAAAACACTGAGAAAAATAACATTTCCAGCATACATCAGAATTACTTTGAATATCTGTTTATAAATTATGTTAAGAATAAGAGTATAAAATGTATCATATAAGTGACGTAAGGGGGGGTGAATGCATGAATTGAATTTTATTTATATAGGAGTTTCTTTTCAAGTAATCTATACAGGAAAGGATGAGTTAATGTCATTTTCCTGAAGTTATGCTCTCATTCTTGAAGACATACTTCGTGTTAGCAATCTCAGGGCTTGCTTTTTAGTAAGTCAAGACGTCACTGGAGTAATCATAAATCTCTATACATGATGGAAATTTTGAGTTAATTGGCATTACAAATTCTTGGTGTGATAACTCAGGACTGGCATTGATGAGTATGACTTTTTCAAGACAGACAAGCATGAACTATAAGAATGAATTGTATATCCAAGATGTATACCCCTGTGCTCCGACTACAAAATTTAAATGTTACTAAATTCACAGAAAGTTCCTGAGTGAACCTAAATGGGGGGTGAAGGCAGATTCATTGAACAAGAAAAGGCAAGATGTAAGAGTATAAAAACTCAAAATCAAGAGGAAAAACATGAATTATTTTGAGCAGAAATAGTGAAGAACTAATATAATCTTCCACATCAGAGCAACTAAGTATTTTGGGCTATCTTCCACTATAAATAGTAAAATACAGAGCAGATGATAGATTTATTTTTTTAGGGCACAGATTTATAGCTTTTAATTCAGAATCTAGAAAAATGAACCAGGAGATGGGCACATTTTTCTGACTCATGAAAGGGAAACTGATGACTTCACTCAGCCTTAGAAGTTATAACTTTAAGATCTGTAAAGCTTTCCTTTGACTAATAATATAGACACATTCCATAGATTTTATTGGTGTCACACTTTCACGTCTTCACCTTGGGAACATGGTATATATAAATCCCTATTATCATAGATAAGAGCAATAAAAGACCATTGATGATGTTTGGACTTTTAGCCACTATAGTTTTTGAATGAGAACTCTGCAATTATTATAACAGCTTTGTTCCAAGGAAAAGGTGATCATAAATAACACAATGGGCCAAGACCCAAGCTCTCCATAGATCTGGACTTACTTTTACTACTACAAGGCACAGGACTTGTATTTGAAGAATATAGAATCCTTTTGTGCATGCTTATGGATCACAATAAACTGTGAAAAATTCTGAAAGAGATGGGAATACCAGACCACCTGACCTGCCTCTTGAGAAACCTGTATGCAGGTCAGGAAGCAACAGTTAGAACTGGACATGGAACAACAGACTGGTTCCAAATAGGAAAAGGAGTACGTTAAGGCTGTACATTGTTACCCTGCTTATTTAACTTATATGCAGAGTACATCATGAGAAATGCTGGGCTGGATGAAGCACAAGCTGGAATCAAGATTGCTGGGAGAAATATCAATAACCTTAGTTGGAGATGACACCACCCTTATGGCAGAAAGTGAAGGAGAACTAAAGAGCCTCTTGATGAAAGTGAAAGAGGAGAGTGAAAAATTTGGCTTAAAGCTCAACATTCAGAAAACTAAGATCATGGCATCTGGTCCCATCACTTCATGGCAAATAGATGGGGAAACAGTGGAAACAGTGGCTAATTACTTTTTGGGGCTTCAAAATCACTGCAGATGGTGATTGCAGCCATGAAATTAAAAGATGCTTACTCCTTGGAAGGAAAGTTACGACCAACCTAGATAGCATATTCAAAAGCAGAGACATTACTTTGTCAAAAAAGGTCCGCCTAGCCAAGGCTATGGTTTTTCCAGTGGTCATGTATGGATGTGAGAATTGGACTGAGCACTGAAGAATTGATGCTTTTGAACTGCGGTGTTGGAAAAGACTCCTAAGAGTCCCTTGGACTGCAAGGAGATCCAAACACTCCATCCTAAGAGAAATCAGTCCTGAATATTCATTGGAAGGACTGATCCTGAAGCTGAAACTCCCATATTTTGGCCACCTGATGCGAAGAGCTGACTCATTTGAAAAGACCCTGATGCTGGGAAAGATTGAGGGCAGGAGGAGAAGGGGACGACAGAAGATGAGATGGTTGGATGGCATCACCGACTCAATGGACATGTGTTTGGGTGGACTCTGGGAGTTGATGACGGACAGGGAGGCCTGGTGTGCTGCGGTTCATGGGGCTGCAAAATCGGACACGACTAAGCGACTGAACTGAACTGAACTGATACACATGGATAATGAAGCCTTCTCCCACTGATCACATTAATGTGATTTCTTATATTTTAGGAAGAGGCTTCATTTCAATTCCTATGACAGTCTCCAGTTCCTTACTGGCAATAGAAGTCCTACCAAAGTCAGCCTGTTCCCCTGGGGCAGTGGTAGTGTGCTAAACCTCAGGCAACTACTTACTGTCAGGGGCCACAGCATCTTTGTTTATCATTTCCCACTCGCCTTGCCACAAAGCCCTGGTTTAAGGAATTGCACCCTAAGTGGCATCCAAATTATACTGTTGTAGCAGATACTCTTGTGCTTTGCCCAGATCCACTCTTTTGGGTTGACATTCCTGCTACAAACTGCACTGAGTACCCCCAGATTTATATGTTGAAGTCGTAACTCCTAATATGGTGGTATCTGGAAGTGGGGCTTTGGGAGTTAATTAGGCTTAGATGAGATCATGAGAGTGGGTGACTCCACCATGGGATGTCTTCTTATAGGAAGAGGAAGAGGATTTGCTCTCTCTGTCTGCCATGGTAACCCAGTGAAAAGGCAGCTGTGTGCAAGCCAGGAAGAGGGTTCTCACTGAGGGACCAAACTGGCCAGCACCTTGATCTTAGACTTTGCAGCCTCCAAAACAAAATTCCTATTTCTAAGCCAGCCAATCCATGGTATTTTGTTATGGCAGCCCAAGCTGGCTAATATAGCATCTATTCCTCAGCTACTGTGAAAATCAACAGCTGAGGTTCACAGTTGTGTCCCTCACTGAGCACTGCTTGGCCCAAGGTTACAACCCTTTCTAAATAGAAGGCCAAGGGCAGAATGGGGAGCTACAAAGATTCAGCTCTTTTGCCTAATTTTGTGAAACTCCCAGTGGCCATCGCAGCCTCCCCTGAAGGATTAGACAAAAACTCAATCGCAAGCAGAGTGCTGGCCAACTCCTTCCTTTCTCTAATCTGCCTTCCTCACTTCCATGCAGGTCTCTCCCCTGAGATCACCTTCCAGTGAACCTTCTGCACGGCACTCATTGACTCAGAGTCTGTTTCCAGGGAATCCTATTTAAGCTAGCTATGATCCAGTAGTTGTGAATAGTATCACTTCTTATCAACTTTTAGTGTTCTGCCTCACCCATCAGAATCCTAAGCAAAAAAGTTATTCTGGTTACTTGTTAACAGCAAAAGTTATTTGCTTCATCCTAGGCTAAAAAGTTGACAAAAAATCGTGGAATCAGTCCTTCATCTTAGAAATCTAGGACTCTTTCTTCTTGCCTAGTCTCCTTTTCTCAGTATCTAGTTCTCTCTTGCTTTAGGCTCTTAACCCACCTCTACCCATCTGCTTCATGTGCCAATAAAGTGGCAACTACTTTCTTCTCGTCAAATCCTCCATCATCAGATAATGCTCTCATCTAGGCCTCAAGGTGGACATTTGAGTCAACCAATTCACAAGTGTACAAGTGAAGTAATAGATAACTGGTTTTTGCCAGGTTATTTCTGTGAAGGGCCTTTTCTGTTTCTTCTTTTCTCTTTACTTCCATCCTTCCCTCTCTTTCCTCCATCCCTCCCTCCCTTCTTTCTTTTCTTTCTTTCAAAATGTGGGAATGGGAGATTTCCAAGGACAGAGACACCGAATAGCATGCTAAGGCATCTGAAGTGTTAGCCACCAGCTAACTCCACCCTACTATTTTTTCTTTATATTTTATCCTTTTCAAAATTTCTTCTTTTGTCTACTTCTGAATCCAACATTTCTCTAAAAGCACTATATTTTTTCCCAATGGTGCTCTTGAAAGCAATAGTGAAGGTTCAAACAGAGAGCAGGCAAGAAGCAATGTGATTGGGAATTGGGCCATGTCTACCAGTGCTGTGTTCCCTTAGATGCCTATTTATCTAACTTCCCTGGTGATGGTTGACCTGTCTTCCCCAGACTGGATGCCATGCAAAGTCATGTTCAGAGAAACTCCAGTCCAACTTTAGGATCCACAAGGATAGTATAGATATTTATTATAAGTAAAGAGGTAAAATGAGTTTTACAGTATGCATCACACAAAAAATTTCTGGAGTCATTAGGCTTCTCTGCATCTCCCTAAAATCCCCTCCTACATGTGTCTCCCCTCTGTACTTCAATGTAGTCCCCTCACTGTTTTGCCGACATAGCTTTGGCCCTTTGCCTACACTGCATCTTCATTTTCTACCCTCCCCAAGTGGGCCTGCTCTGCCTGGCTCCCTGGAAAGGGATATGTGGTCTTTGGCTCTGCCTTTTTCCCTGTGAGAATTCACATGCTTTCTTCCCCAGAAATTCTGCTGAATAACATTCCCATTGCTATCATACAACTAACTGACCCACTGACTCATCCACAGAGTACAGCACCACAGGAATCTGACAGACAAAAATAGCCATGTCCTTCTCTAGGGCCAGGAATCATAGCTGCAAGACAGGAAAGAGAAAGGGAGAGAGTTCAAGTCTGATTAGTTCTTTCAGATGAGTGAAGATATCTTTAGCTTTTTAAAAGGAAATCCTTACCCCACCTCCCTTTTATTTATAAAACATCAGGTACATAGTAGGTATTCATTTCATGGGCTTCCCTGATGGCTCAGCAGTTAAGAATCCACCTGCAATGCAGGAGACACAGGAGCCGCAGTTTCGATACCTGGGTCAGGAAGATCCAGGGCGTGGAGTAGGGCATGACAACCCATGCCAGTATTCTTGCCTGGAGAATCCCATGGACAGAGGAGCATATCAGGCTGGGGTCCATGGAGTCGCAAAGAGTCAGACATGACTGACATGTACTCACTTCTTATTGTTTATCGAATATCATTCTGCAAAAAAGACAAAATGAAGAGATTTCTACCTAATCTCAAGTAGACTTTATGTAAATTTTTGAAATCTTGTGAATTCCCTTAAAACTTATCCCTAATCAAATATATTTACAGAAAAAATAAGCAAATATGGGATTATCTACCATGTTGTGTTATTTGGACTATTGCTACTGGCTAGTTATGAGTTGACTGTGCTAATAAAAATCTAAAATAAATTCAAGATCAAAATCAAGATAGAGGGAAGAGGAGTAACATTTGTTGAGGATACACATTAAAGCTAGCTGCTGTCCACATGTATTACTTCATTTATATTGCAGTAAATCTCGGAAGGATGTGCTGTTGTCTCATTTTTTGAATGAGGAAACTGAGGCTCAGAGTGGTAATGTAACTTGCCCAGGGTCACACGAACAAAAGCAATAAGGTGGACTTGCACTCAGATCTGTCAGGCTCCCAAGTCTGTGATCTTTATCCACTACAACACGCAGCCTTTTGATTCTGGATTTTATTCTACTTCGGGGAGTTGTCTTGGGCTTACTCTAGCTATTTTGTAGATGATGAAGAGTCATTTCTGTCTAGTTAAGCCTTAAACACCAAAGAACAAAGTACATCATATTTCTACATATGAAAAGCCATTTGGAGTGTAGTGTAGAGGACTGTCGTTTCTAAGCACTCTCACACATAGTAATGGCTGACCCAGTACAAGAATCTAACACAAATTGCCAGAGTCTTATTTATTATATTGTACGCAAGCCAGAAAACCTAGAAATCCAGTTCGGTATTGGCTTTCCAACTCCTGAGCTGAAAGGGAGCCAGGTAAAGCAAGCTGCCTTTCTCATTGTGTTTTTTCCAGAGGCCCCAAGCTAAGGCATCAATCACATTCGCCCCTTTATTCCAACTTGAGTTGTAAAGTGTGAGAGTGTGATTCAGCCCCTCTTGTTTAATGTCTACTATTTTATTCTACTACCTCATTCTTTTTTTTTTTTTCTTTTTGTTCCACTTTTAGCTCAAGTTTCTGGGCATATAAAAATAAAATGTAAAATGTGATAGGTGCATGCTTTAGTGATTTACAGAGGTGGATTCCAACTTCCTTTTAAGGCCAGAACTATGGATTTTGCTTTTGTTTTATTGTTTCTTATCTATCCAACTGGGCTGTAAGTTTCCTTTAGGACAGGATCCAGGTCTCATTCATCTTTGTAGCCTCCTCTCTCTCTCCCCAGAGAGTGGCTTTTCCCAGTATCTTACACATTGGAGACCTTCAATAAATGCTTATTGAAATATATGTGTGAATAAATGCAGACGATAGAGGCATAGCGTTCTATTTTTGTCCAGTGCCATAAAAGGTAGTGACTGTGTCTCAATGGTTTAAAAACTTTTGTTGTGGTCTAAATAAATTTGAATTGTTTCTTTCAAAACTGGCTAAGGCTGCTGTGTCATTTAGGATGCTTTTAGCGGCAAGTAACAGAATAACCAACTAAAAGCAACTTAAGGAGTAAGACTAGATGAGACGACAAGACAGCAGGTCTGGAGGAGGTGTGCCACACAAACAGGATCATCAAGGACCCAGGTTCTTGGCATCCTCTGATTTTGCTTCCCGAGTGTCTCACTGTCACCAGATGGAGATGGATGCTTCATATCCAAACATCTTGTCTTCCTAGAATTTATTTCAAGGTAGGAAAGAAGAGGCAGAAGAGGATTTCTTGACATATTTTCCCTTTTTGTCAGCATACTTCCCTTTTCCTCTTATTGACTAGCCAGGATCACTTGCTCATTTTATACCACTGCCATCAGGTGAACAGAATTGCCGCATACTATGATTGACTTGGACAAGTCATGGTTCATCCACTAGGAATTAAGGAGGGTTATACCTTTTCTTCTTCATGGGTCACTGCTTTATTGTGGTGAAGGAGCTTGTATAACTCAGTAAGGCTACGAACCATGGCATGTAGGGCCACCCCATTCGGACGGGTCACGGCGGAGAGTTCTGACAAAACGTGATCCACTGGAGCAAGGAATGGCAAACTACTCCTGTATACAATGGAAAAGACCCTGATACTGGGAAAGAGTGAAGACAGAAGAAAAGGGTGACAGAGGATGAGATGTTTGGGTGGCATCACCAATTCAATGGATATGAACTTGGGCAAATTCCATGAGATGGTGAGGGACAGGGAAATCTGGAGAGCTGCAGTTCATGGGGTCACGAAGAGTCAGACACAACTTGGTAACTGAACAACAATATCTTTTCTGGGAAGCCCTGGGGGCTCAGTGGTAAAGAATCTGCCTGCCAGTGTAGGAGAGTTAGATTTGATCCCTGGGTTGTGAAGGTGTCCTGGAGAAGGAAATGGCAACCCACCCCAGTGTTCTTGCCTGGGAAATCCCATGGACAGAAGAGCCTGGTGGGCTACAGTCCACAGGGTTGTTAAAAGGTCAGACATGACTTAGAGACAATAACAACAAATATCTTTTCCAAGGTATCTTTAAGTTAGAGTTCTGTTATCTCCTACTTGAATAAGTCAGAAAGAGGTAATAAGGAATAGGTGTTGGTGAGGAAAACAGTAGTATCTGCTACCTTCTGTAGGAATTAGCTGTCACAAGCATTTCTGCCAGAGATGTGAGCTAGTCTGTGAAATTCTTAGACCTCAATAAAGGGGCAGAGGGCTCCTATTTATTTATTGAATACCTATTCATACATATGTTATTTCATTTGACCCTCACGCCATCAATCTAGGAAGCAGGTATTTTTACCAATTTACAGATGAGTGTACTAAGGCTTAAGGAGATTAAAATATTGCACAAAAGCTAGAGACCATCATGAGATTCAAATCTATATATGTCCTTCTCTAAAATACATGCACTTTTCTCCATGTTTTAGGGTCTAATGGTTAATTTCATCTGTCAATCTGACTGGACTACAGGGTTCTTAGATATTTAATCAAAGATTTTTTGGGGTATTTTTGTGAGAATGTTTTTAGGTAAGGTTAACATTTCAATGGGCAGTCTGAGTAAGGCAGATTGCCCTTCCTAATTTGGCTGGGCCTCATTCCAGCAGTGGAACACCTGATACATATTCGTGTGCTCAGTTGCTCAGTTGTATCTGAATCTTTGAGACACCATGCACTATAGCCCATCAGCCTCCCCTGTCCTTGGTATTCTCCAGGCAAGAATACTGGAGCAGGTTGCCCTTTCCTTCTCCAGGAGATCTTCCTGACCCAAAGATCAAACCCACATCTCTTGCATGTTCTGCAATGGCAGGTGGATTCTTTACCACCAGCTCCACCTGGGGAGCCCCAATGAAACAATATTCTGTTGAGTAATAGAGGTTTCCTTGTGCCTGATGGCCTTCAGACTGAAGCACTGGCTCATCCTGGGCCTTGAGCCTGCCAGCCTTCAGACTGGAACTACACCATGGTTCTCCTGAGGCTCCAAGTTGCTGAATCACTCTGTTGATCTCGGGACTGGTTATCCTCCATAAACTGCATGAGCCAATTTCTACATGCATGTGTGCGTGCTGTCACTTCAGTTATGTCTGACTCTGTGCGACCCCATGGACTGTAACCTGCCAGGCTCCTCTGTCCATGGGATTCTCCAAGAATACTGGGGTGGGTTGCCATGCCCTCCTCCAGAAGATCTTGCCAACCCAGGGATCAAACCTGCATCTCTTAAATCTCCTGCATTGGCATGTAGGTTCTTTACCACTAGCACCTCCTGGGAAGCCCCAATTAACTATTTACATTTAAGGGGACGACAGAGGATGAGATGGCTGGATGTGAGTCTCAGTGAACTCCGGGAGTTGGTGATGGACAGGGAGGCCTGGCGTGCTGCAATTCATGGGGTCGCAAAGAGTTGGACACTACTGAGCGACTGATCTGATCTGATACAGAAAGTACTTATATTATACATATGAACAGAAGTAAATAAGTACTTATGCACGCATATGCACATCCTATTGGTTTAGTTTCTCTGCAGAATGCTAACACATGGTCAGAAGCTCTTTTCAGTTTGGGAAGACTTTATTCTTAAGGACAGTTCAAACCAGCTCTTGAAGTTCTATGACCCAGAAAAGAAAAAAATCCCAGTCTCTGTTAGGAGTAAAGAAAGCTTAATGGAAAGGTTCTGCAAATAGGTGAGGGGTGGAAAAAGAAGAAATGCTTCAAGCTTTCGGTAGCACTAACATTCTAGAATGCCACATCCTGCACGAAACCAGAGAGCTTTGACTGCAGAGCAGCAGTTCTTAATCACTATGGTTAGCCATCCTGATGGGTTTTGATTAATTATGAATCATTGCGTAAGGCATTTGTTACCTATTGAAATTAAATATTGAAGTTTAACAGTCCCTTTTAAAATATAAATTAGAGGAACAAAGTTCTCACTTTCCCTCACTTGAGTTCCAGGGTAAAGCAGAGCCTTAGGTGAGAGAGGAATGAACAGAGAGCCAGCCAACATTTGGAGAATGCTCATGCCTCCCACAGTGAGCCCTGTGCCACCGGGGTGTCCTAACAGGAAAGGAGTGAAAAGCATTGCTTGCCCTAGATGTATTCATGCCATCACACTTGTAGAGCCTCTGGAGGCTGGGGTATTATTCCTCTTAATACTTCTTTCTTGGGATGAGTTAAGCTGGGAAATGGCTTTGCTCTTGAACTTAAAGTCACTCTTTCCTCAAAACATTGATGCTCTAGCACCTATAATAGCTTTTCACCATTTGGCAGTCTACCCCAAATTCTATCTAAAAGAAAATCCAATATAATGTTTCTATCTTCATTTGGAAGAATAGAAAGGGAATTATTTAAAAAATAAAGATATCAACATTTTATACAAAAAAAGTTAAGCTGAATACTAATTAATCCAGTCTTAGACTGTAAGAGAATTCTTTTTTCTTTTTTTGTAATAACTTAAAGAATTCTTCTTTATTTAAAAAAAAACACACATTATGGCAGGGTATCAGATTACTTTTTTCCTAATAAATTTAAAAACACAGAGTGGGAAAAAAGTGCAAAATCAGCAAATTGCCCTCCATTTAGCAAAAAAATGGGAAGAGATTTGCTAGGGATGCTGCCTCTGACAGAAATTAAGCACTGTATAATTTGATTCTATACATTCATTAGAATAACAAGGAGAAAGATAGCTTCTCTGGTGGTTCAGATGGTAAAGAATCTGCCTGCCAATGAAGGAGACACAAGAGACAGGGGTTTGATTTCCTGGAGAAGAAATCCAGTATTCTTATGCCTGGAAAATTCCAAGACTTCCAGAGAAGCCTTGTGGGCTACAGTCCATGGGGTCACAAGGAGATGGTAGCTGTGGACAATTCAAGGTCAGGAATTAGTAGCTATGTTTAGGTCAAGGTCAGATCCAGATCTTAAGCTTAATCTCATCCTCTGGAAGTTCTATAGTTGATTATCTCTGAAGATATATCACTGATTATATAAGGAAGATACTTGATTATGAAATTAATGTTTTATTTATTTAATAAGCTTCAGGTGTTGGGTGTGCTTACAGCTCAAATATTTGTTTCAACCACATCTGTTGCTTTTATTCTTTGAATGTAAGGGAATTCTTTAGGGTATGGATTCCTAACACCCTCCCCACCCTGCCGCGGGAATATTTCCTGTCAGTGTTGTTTTTAAATTTGAGAACATAGAACTTTTAGTTTGGTGGTGTCTTAATCGGGTCCTGTGTTCCGGGTTTATTAAGCACAAAACATATGTAGCCTGGTTTTCTCAAAAGCTAACTAAGATCTTCCTTACCACAAAAGGAATTCACCTGTACTTTTTATCTAGCTGGAGTTTTCAGATGCAAAACAATGCAGAATAGAGTAGTTGGTCTGTTTTAGTCCATATTTAAGAAGGAGAAGGCAAAGAAGAGGAAGAGGCAGAGATGGAGGAGGAGGGGGAGAAAGTGGAGGTGGAGGAAGAGGGAGAAAGAGAGGAAAGTGGGGAGAAAAAGGGGAAGGAGGGGAGGAGGGAAAAGAGAGGAGGCAGAGAAGGGAGGACAGGAGAAGGAGGAGGAGTCAATAACAATGTGATGCTTTATCTTTGACTCTGGACATTGTGCGAGGCATCTGGATATGGTTTCCTGATTAATGGGATTTTCACTGGCAGCCATTATCTAAAATCATTCAGTATCCACATCCTATGATTCCAGCATGCTGGAACATACTCACACCTACAGAGAAACTTAGTGAACCAATGATAGAGAATTTTACATTTCACCAAAGTTAAACCAAAACATCAAAACACAAGAAACAAAAACAATACCCCCAAATCCAAAATACGGAAAACATTAGCTATTTAAATTAAACAAAGTATAGTAATTTTTTTTTAAATAAAATGAATGGAATTTAAAAGATTAACTTGATTTGGGAGGATTTTTGCATTCTGTATTACCATATAATATTCTAATGATCAAGTCTATAGAGTCATTGTATTATAATGATATCAAGTAGATATTCCTAATTCAAGCAGTTGTGCTTTTAAAACCACAGGTAGCATAAACATCCATGTACACAATGCACACCCATAGACCTGAATGTGTGTCTGGGGGGCTACAATTAAGAAAGAGGGAAAACACTGCTTAATAAAGTTGGGATTAGGCATTTAAAAAGAATCCTTAAGCTCAAAACTGCTAGGGATCTGACCTGTTTATAGGAAGCAGTTCTGCTAGAATTAGAAGTGGAAATAAGGAGATGATAATGAAATACAGTTTAACCAGTAAAGGGTGGTGAACATATGTATCAGGCCACACCATATGAATATGCTGCCAGTTTTGATATACAGCTGTGGTTCCTTTTGTCAAGCTATTCTATTTCCTGTTAGGAAAGATAACTGAAATACTGTTTCAGGATGCAGGGATAGAACAAGAGCTTCATTAAATTGCTTAAAAATTATTTCCTCAAGTTTCTCTCTTACTGTTTGTCATAACGAAATGATGTTCTTATAAGTCACTCACTTATTCATAGCTTGTGGGAAATAAGGTTTCAGTCTTGCCTGCTTACTAATGGTCAAGCATGCACATCTGGAAGTCACTTAATGGTGTTGTTTCAGTGAAAGGTTGGAATCCAAGTGTAAGATGACCTATCAATCAGGTGCTTGCGTCATTTTCATGGTTTCATTCCAGCCATATTTATCTCTGTTGGGTGGGGGTGAGTGACTTCCACAGACTTTTTCCCTCCGCTTCCCCCTCTAAGGCAAGGAGTTGCTCATCAGCAACATAGCTCACACCCAAGTATTGCTACTTCATTTAGTTCTTCATTAGCAACTGTAGAAAATAGGTAATTAATATGTAGGAGGGTAGATATAATTTATCTATTACAGTATGGACTTTTTTTTTTTGGTTTAAATATAAAATCTACTTTGGTCCCGTTTGAGGAGTTTATCACTGAATGCTTGAAAAGGATGGTGAGTTCGTCATGGTTTTCCCACGGCAGACTCCTCACACTCCCATGCCTTTTAGCATTATCCTCTCTTCTCAACCTGCTAAGCTTCTATTGGCTCTTATTTTTTTTAATTAACTTGTATTGGAGTATGGTTGCTTTACAATGTTGTATTAGTTTCTAATATATACATATAATGTATACATCCCCTCCATTTTGGACTTCTTTCCTGTCAGGTCACCACAGTGGATTAAGTAAAGTTGCCTGTGCTATACAGTGGGTTCTTACTAGTTATCTATTTTATACATAATATCAATAATATATATGTGTCAATATCAATCTCCCACGTCCTCTTCCCTGCCCTTTCCCCTCTTGGTATCCATATATTTGTTCTCTACTTCTGTGTCTCTATTTCTGCTTTGCAAATAAGATCATCTATACCATTTTTCTAGATTGCATATATATGCATTAATATATGATATTTGTTTTTCTCTTTCTGGCTTACTCCACTCTGTATGACAGTTTCTAGGTTCATCCATGTCTCTAAAAATGACCAAAATTTTGGTTCTTTTTATGACTAATATTCCATTGTATATATGTGCCACATCTCCTTTGCACTGTTGGTGAGAGTGTAAATTGATACAGCCACTATGGAAAACAATATGGAGGTTTCTTAAAAAACTAAAATTAGAATTACTATGTGACCCCGGAATTCCACTCCTGGGCATATAAGCAGAGAAAACCATAGTTCAAAAAGATACTGCACCTCAATGTTCATTGCAGTACTATTGACACTATCTACAGTAGCCAGTACATGGAAGAAACCTAAAAGTCCATCAACAGAGGAACTGGTAAAGAAGATACGGTACATACATCTTGTTCTTCAGTCGCTAAGTCATGTCCATGGGGTTTTAGGTGAGAATACTAGAGTGCTTTGCCATTTCCTTCTCCAGGGAATCTTCCCAGAAGAGGGGTTGAACCTGCGTCTCCTACACTGGCAGGTAGATTTTTTACCACTGAGCAATCAGGGAAGCCCCAGGGCATGTATATTAATACAATGGTGTGTTACTTCTATTGGCCCTTCAACACCAAACTCAAATAGTTTCTTTTCTCTGAAGCCTTCCCTAGCTCCCCTGGACAGAGGTCTCACAAAATGACCAGAACTCTTTCCTCTCTGTTGCTCTTGTAACAGTCTGTTGACCAACACAATGACTGGTATTTACTGGTAATTGGTAAATATTTGTTTGCAAATGACCTATATGAAACATCAGTCCTCCCATCCAAGGATCAGAATTTATCAAGGTATTCCACCTATGTAAACTGTTAGAGGAACTGAAAGTAACTAAATAAGATAGCAAGAGTTCACATCATTCGAGTCTGTCTGAATCAACATTAAGTTTTAGTGTTGTATATCTATTTACCTACCGATCTGTCAAGTCTTTTCATTTTTGCAATAGGAATGGCCTTTCAGGTTGTCATCTACTTGTATCTTTCAAGCCAGTCTTCATGGAAATGTTTGTTTACATGGGCTTAAGAAATATGTAGTATTGTTTTCATAGAGGCTTAAGAAATACTTGGCTGAACAGTTTAATAGGGGGGAAAAAAAAGATTTGAGGAACAAAAAGTACCAAAGAAAACTTGGTATTCATCAGAATTAAAATTAGCTGAAGGAAAACAATGATCATAAACTAGAAACCTTTTCCTGCTATTTGGATCATCAGATTTCATCTCCAGCAGCTTCCCCTCCCGTGTCTCTTGTCAAGTTATGAAAGAAGTTCCCCATATGGGCCGATTATTCTGACAGGCAAGGCTATCTCATGACTTACAAGTCTCTCTTTAAAATATGCAAAAGGGCTAACAGGAAGGTTCGAACTGTGAGCAGTGTCTTGGCTGCCTTGTTTCAAAGGCTCACCCTTGTGACTACTTCATTATCGTCCTGGATTATCTGCTCAGAGCAGCAGAGGCCCCATGTATCTAGAATCGAGACACAACAGCCTCCTCATTTCTCATGCTCTGAGGCCTCTCATTGGCCTGATAATTGTCAAGCATCCCTTCCTCTTTCATGAACCCAAGGCTCACACCCACCAGGAAACAAAGGGTTCCTTTGAGGATGAATCTTGAGACCATCCCAGCCCCTGAAAAATTACAAGCTGGAAATTTTCTAAGTACTGAAATTATTGTGTTCCTTTTAGAGAACTCTCTGTGGACCTAACCCTAGGAATAGGTTATCAAAAGCAGACTTCCCTCAAACCCAGGAGGGAAGAAAGGACACTGAGGAAAAGATGAAATAAATACACTGCACACGCCTGCCCCTTTACCAGAGCCTGCTATGGAGACCATTTGCAAACTGTTTGCACAACTCTTGTCTCATCTGATTCCCACAACCATTCTGTGAAATGGTTACTAATAGTATTCTCATTTTAAAGGTAAGTAAACTGAGGTTTTCCAGTACTCTTGCCTGGAAAATCCCATGGATGGAGGAGCCTGGTAGGCTGTAGTCCATGGGGTTGAGAAGAGTCGGACACGACTGAGCGACTTCACTTTCACTTTTCACTTTCATGCACTGGAGAAGGAAATGGCAACCCACTCCGGTGTTCTTGCCTGGAGAATCCCAGGGACGGGGGAGCCTGGTGGGCTGCCGTCTATGGGGTCGCACAGAGTCGGACACGACTGAAGCGACTTAGCTGCAGCAGCAGCAGCAAACTGAGGTTAATGAGGTAACGGTCAAAGTCACTCAGTTAGGAAGGGCAGAAAAGAGACTTGAACCCAGGTCTTTTTATGAAAAAACCCAGGTACTTTTTATGAAAGCATAGCCTTTCAGCCATCAACCACCGAGCTTCTCATGCTAACACTCCCTTAACCAGAGCTACCCTCACATCTTAAACTTCATAGAAAGGAGCCTCCTTTACAACCCCTCATTTTATTGACAAGGAAACACCATCATAAACTGCTGTTTAAATATTCTTTAGCTTCAGGAGAAAAAAGCAAAATCATGAGAGAACAGTTCACATCAGCAATTTTGTGAGAAAACCAAGAGAAGCAACTTTCAGGGAAAGCCTGTAGTCAGTGTGCACTCGGGACCACGTGATGAGAAATGAAGCTTTCTCTGTTGACCCCAAGGAACTGCAACGTTCCAGCTACATGCCTTTGTGATCTGTGGGTTTCACATTCTGGGACGAAGCAACCTGAAAGAACTTGTCAGGCATTATCACAACGGCTGAAGAAAAAAAAGTTTTGTAATTGCCTCTGTGACTTTAGAAATTGTTCAGTTATATTATTGGTTTGCAGAAGATTTCTATTGGCAAAAGGTTATTTTGTCTATCTTTCATTTGTCTGTCTTAGCTTCATTTAAATCATTGTATACCACCCAAAGCAAGGGTGATATCTGCTACCTCTTATCTGCTGCTGCTGCTGCTGCTGCTAAGTCGCTTCAGTCGTGTCCGACTCTGTGCAACCCCATAGACGGCAGCTCACCAGGCTCCCCTGTCCCTGGGATTCTCCAGGCAAGAATACTGGAGTGGGTTGCCATTTCCTTCTCCAATGCATGAAAGTGAAAAGTGAAAGTGAAGTCGCTCAGTCGTGTCCGACCCTCAGCGACCCCATTGATTGCAGCCTACTAGGCTCCTCCGTCCATGGGATTTTCCAGGCAAGAGTACTGGAGTGGGGTGCCATTGCCTTTCCCTAAATACAGAGGGTATGCACAGTGTGTTCTGGTATCTAACATTTTAAGATACAAATACAGAGAAACTTCTAGTAGCATCTATGATGGAGTCCTTATAAAAAGTCACTTAGGATTCAAGAAGGAAGTAGTTATATTTCCTGGGAAAGAACAGTGAGGTCTGCATATCCACCTGCTCTGTGATATATGCATGTGGTTTTCATTTTATTTAAAAATCACTAATAGAAATTTTACCTTTTCTCATGCCTCCCACTGGCCTTCACTGCAGGATATATTACTCATGTCAGACCCAAATTTACCTCTGGCCCACACAAACCTACTGTTATCTTGCTGATTTGTTACTGTAAATTACTGACATCAGCAAAGCTCTGTCAGGAAACTGAGGTAATTGAAAATTCCAGAGAAGTTGAAGAAAATGTATCCCAGATTACTTTGGGCTTCTTCCTCTTTTATTTAGTGCATGTTCCCCATCTGAGTCGTTGCTAAAATAGTTGAAAGGCTATGTTCACATTCAGTATTAGGTAGAAAAGGCTTATTTATTCATGTTTCCCTTTAACCCACCTTACTTGGATTGTAGCGAGTTTTGCCTGACTAAGTTTGTAATTCGATCAATATCTGGATGTCGGCAGTGGAGTTTGATGCTGTTACATACTTAGTGATTATATGAGAAATGAAATTGTTAATCTATGTGGGTAAAATTCGTGCCCCAATATATCTTGTAAGCAGTTTAAAAAAAATCTTCAAGTGTACGAAATGACAAGTTTCTGATTTGCATTGAGGTCCTTCCACAGCTCCTTATTTTTCCATCACTCACTTTCTATGTTATTTTTTCTTTCATCACCAAATTATCCCTCTCTTTGTCTAATAACCATGGTCAATGGGGACTAGATGTTGCTGACAGCCTCTTTCCAAAAGACGCACAGATTTTCCGGGTTCTAGCTGGGTGTCCAGCTTAGTACTGGGCACTGGAGTCAGAATGTTCAATTTTGACCTTCCAGGAACATGTTGCCCTTGGGAAACCAACCCTTGGATAGTGTGTTAATGAAGTAGGTATAGAAGCCAGAAGAGGGCATGTCTAAGACTACGGTTTCAGGAAAGAGGGTCTTAAGATAGTGACGCTTGATCTATGTCTTGAAGGACAAAAAATAATAATAATATAAAGAGGTATGTTCAGGCAGATGCAATTGGAAGGATAGTGAGAGCTGATGGAAATGGAGGCAAGGAGAAGCAAGCACATGAAAAATTTGTGGATTAAGCTAAGGAATAAGAGCTATATTTTGGGTGTTTTGTGGAATCCCACAAAGATTTTAAAGGCTTTGGCATAATCAAATTTGTACTAGATCATTAAATCAGTGAGCATTTCAGTTCAGCGATAAGTAATTTTAACTAGGGAAGTATTTCCCAATTTTCTGCCTCTGTTCAGTTGCTCAGTCGTGTCCAACTCTTTGCGACCCCATGGACTGCACCATGCCAGGCTTCCCTATCCATCACCAACTCCTGGAGCCTACTCAACTCATATCCATCACGTCAGTGATGCTATTCAACCATCTCATCCTCTGTCGTCCCCTTCTCCTCATTTACTGAATATCTATCTGGTGATAGAACTCGCAGAGAGGTGGGACTACAGATAACATGGTCCCACCTTTAAAAAAAAGCTTACCTATTTACGTATGAGAAGGCAGACCCGAAAACCAAAAAGTACCGAAAGAGCACTTTTGGTCCATGTAGTAATGTAGGATGAGTTAGAAGGAGATAAGACCCCAAGAATAGTTACAGGTGGAAAGGAGAGGGAGGGGACTAATAATTTCGCCTGAGCACATTCTCTTCAACCATAGTTAAGGAGCTGTGTCAACGTAACAGCTGCTAAGACTATGATGAAACAATGTTCCAGAAAGTCATTATGTGATGAATGTGAAGAAATATCTTTAAAGAGCATAAAAGGGGCATTCTCCTATCTGCCAGCTCTGCCATCAACCCTCAGTGACAGCTCTCTTCTCTGTTGTATTAGGGTAAGGCAGCACCTTGGGTGAGACTGGGCCAGCGTGACTGGTGGAGAGGCTATTAGAACAGTTCTTGAGATGTGCTGTGAGTCTGAAACAAGGGAGTGATGATGGTGATTGAGGAAGAGGAACAAGTAGGAGAGATCACGGGGAGTATGACTCACAAGACCTGATAACCCATTTAGAGATACAGCAGGCTGACTCTCAAGATTTCCACCTGAGTGACCCAGGAAGTGACAATCACCAGGTTTTGGGGGCAGGGCCAGGAAGAGGACATAGCTGCATCCATTTTGGATGAGTCAGATTTGAGGTGCTTTTCAGACCAGCAAGGGGCAATGGCCAGTGTTCATTTGCATGTGCAGGTCTAGTGCACAGGAAGAGAGCCTTACCGGGAAGGTGCATTTTTGAGTCTTTGTTGAAAAAGTCACTGCACCACAATGATCAGAAAGAGGAGAGCAGAGAGCCCCAGAGGGACCCTGGAGATGCTACCATTTAAAGACTGAGTTGAAGAAAGCAGAGCTTGGTCAGTGGATAGAAAGAGAACCAAAAAAACTGTGGTTAGGGATTTAAAGAAGGACTTTTAAAGAGGAAGTCATCAATGGAGTTAAAAGCTGCCTCTTCTGTGCGTAAAGATGTGCTATGATTTTCAAAACAAATTAAATACATTAGGTGGGACTGTTATTGGTAGTAATATGCAATAATTGACTAATGGCATATAAAAATACCACAAACCTTGGAGAAAAGCAAATTAAACCAGGCTTTTAAGATGATATACCATCTTCTAGAAATACAATGTAAAGGATGGCATGCTGGCCTCTGTGAAGAAGACATAGAGTTGGGTTTGTTTTCCTTAGAAAAGAGATAAAAGATTTGCAGTGAACCCTCCCCTGACTTTCTTACCTGCACCTTCTGGGGCCCTCTCATGTGTGGGTGGGTAGCAGTAGATAAGGAGTAACACGGGGGCAGAACAGAGTTCACAGCTACATCTGAGAATGCATCCCAGAACCGGGTCTCAGTGATTCCCAGGTTGAGGCCACTGGGTACCAGAGTGATATATCAATGTATCAAAACACATCTCAGTCGACTCACTCCTGCCCTGGGCTTTCACGTTGCTTTGTCCACAGGACTCCTAATATCCTTCCCCAAATCTCAGTGATGGAAGGACGTTGCAGGAATTGTACCAGCGATTTCCCAGGAGACTTGGAGCTGAAAACTGTTCAGATCTTACAGCAGCAATGAATTAGGGAAGAGGGCAAGTAGCACTCACTTCAAGTACTGAATTCAGACTGCCAAAAAACACAGCAAAGAGCAGTTTGTATTCCACCACTCCCCGCTTCCCTTAATTTCAAAACGTGACTGTATTTTTCTCTGACATTTCCTACCTGAAGCAAGGTTTTGGTTCCCACACAACACCCTTTTCCTCTGCTTTCTGGTACTTGCATTATCTCGGCCTGCCCTCTGACACTGTTTCCCAATTTATGTTTTCCTTTCTCATTTCCCTCTTCTTAGCACTGACATGAGCCACAAACCTATAACGAGAATGTCTGACTCATTCGGAGCTTCTCTGGCTAATGGACACCATGTGGGACAGGAGGCAGGAAAAAGACGCTTTACAGGAAATCAGATGATAATGCTTGCACTTTGGTGCCCTTTGAAACAAGAATTTAATTATCCTAATTAAAGCGATTACCTTATAGAAGACTTTTGGGGAAAAAAAGAGTAAGCAGTTTGTCTTTTTCCTGATGAGAGGTGTCTCAAAACCAAGAGGGATATTCCTGCTGACCTTTATCTGTTAAATCCCATGCACCCATGGGTCAAATCAAGAATTGATCTTGATGTTTAGACCGACCCAGAGACTGAAAACTGGAAGCCTCACTGTGCTTTGTTTGGGGGGTGTATTAGTTTCCTAGTGCTGCGGTAAGTACCACAGATTAGGTATCTTAAAACAACAGAAAGTTATCCTCTTATAGTCCTAAAGGCTTCAAGTCCAAAATCAAGGTGTGGATGGGGCTGCTTCCTTCTGAGGGAGCTGTTCTGTCTTTCTGTCCTAGCTTTTGGGGATGGTAGCATCTTTGGCTTGCAGCTGCCTCATTCCAATCTCTTTGATTTCACACACATTTCTTTGATTTCTCCCTGCATGGGTCTGTGTCCAGATTTCCCTCTCTTGTAAGGATATCATCCATATTGATTTAGGGCCCACCCAAATGACCTCATCTTAATATACCCGGAAATACCCTATTTCAAAATAAGGTCACATTCATAAGTATCAGAGCTTAGGACTTAGCCTACTTTTTTGGGGGGAACACAAAGCAGCTCAAGCAGAGGATTAGTATTAGGCACCATCTCCCCTTCCTTCAGGGGTCCATAAAGTCCCAGTTTTCTGGGTCCTTACCTGAAATCCAGACCTTCTGTTCTCCAATAAAGGTGGTCTTGCCTGGGCCCTACTCCCTCAGGACTCAACTCTCAGCTATAAACTGATCAATTAATCTAAGGGAAGATGACGATTGGCAAATATCACCCCTCCCAAGTATTTGCACCAAACAGATGACTTCCTGGAGACACTGCTGTAACCGATAGGTGACGGCGGAAATTTTGCAGTGGGTGACATTTTCTTTTTGAGTGGACAGGTGTTTCCATGACCCTCAAATCATCATTGTCTCCTCCATCTGTGAGAAGAGTGGTTCCTCTCTGTCTGCTACTCTCTGAAAGGAAAGTTATTACCACAGACAATTTGATCTATCTTTGCATTGCTTGCATTTTTTTTCATCCCATGATTGTAAGCATGCCAGGAGAGAAGATTTGCCCCTCACGAGGAAGTCCATCAAGTGGAAGAATTTTATCTTAAAAAACGGTGCCAACCCGGGGATCAACAAGGACTATAATCCCATTCTCAACCATGGATGATTTTCAAAGAATGAACAGGCGAGAGGGAGAGAATTCGGTTGCTAGGAAAATAGAATAAAATAAACATAAGCTCCCCCCACCCCTTGTTTTTCCATCCTGGGGTGGGCTGTGGCTTCTTCGTCTTGTTATGGGATGTTTGTCCCTCCCCATCTCGGCAGTGACAGACTCCCAGGGATGCCTGCATATCTGTCTCACAGGTGTGGGATCTGATCCCTGCCAGCTTAGCGAGACTTTGGAAGAATCTCCCACAGTGGTTGTAAAGAGAAAAAGGAGAGAGATAATAGTTCACTGGCATCAGTAATCTGCTTCCCCAACCGGCTGAACGTCTGAATAATAGCCTCGGCACTTGCCCTATTACTCCCCTTGCCTGGCTCCGCCACTGTCAGATTCTCTTCCCTTCTCCACAACTGGGAACTCTAGGGAGCAGATTGTTTTGGCTGGAATTAGCCGGGCACAGATGGTACCACCTGCTGCATGTTCCTTACTTCTTATTGGCTCCTCTCTCAGCTCTGCGAGTTTTTATATTTTCTAGAAGTTCAAGGGAAGGAGAGATGGCTGGGGCCCTTGCTCATGCCTGATTCTAGCATGGCTGTCTTGAGCAAACTGGCAAACGTGGGGACTGAGCTGGGTCTTGTTGATCAGGGAGGGGTCTCAGGGTAGTGAGCCACTGTGGCAGCCTGCTTGCTGTAGCAGGTTCTTTCATTTCCAAGATACAAACTTCCTTTACCATTTCTGTTTTCCAGGATGACAGATCTGCCTATGACCAGACACAAGGCACGTGATCCTGAGAGAGTCTGAGAAATAAGATTTCTCTTATTGTTAACTCAGAGGGACATAGAAGGATACTGCCCATTTTACAGGGAAAGGAATTATGATTAAACTGCAATCAGGTTGCTAAATTCATTTCTGGGCTATTCACTGGGAATAATAATAACACAGCTCTTCCGACTCCCACAGGGTAAACCTCACAGATTCATGAATTCCATTCCTCAGCTCTGAAAACATGACATGGGACCAAAGAACCTAAGAACTTCACTCCTTAACATTCTTTTAACTTTACCTGTCCAGTTGTTCTTGAATGTTTCCTGACAGGAGATCACACTGGAAATCATTCAAACGGCTGAGACATATTTTCTTACTGGTCTGACTTCATCTTTCCTTTTCTGCTATGCTTTATTAGACCAGGGTTTTTAATTCTAAAAAAACCCAAACTGATTCTTGCCTCAGATATTTGCATCTTTCTCTTCTCTCTTGCTGGAATACTCTCACTCCAGATCCTCCCCTGGTTCACTTCTCACCCCTCAGGCTCCACTCAGAAAATACAGCCTTAGATTTTTTTCCTGACATTCCCCTCCCTGCACCCCAGCTGAGGTTGCCTGTCCTCCAATCCCATCTCATTTGCTGTTAAACCACCTCTTTTTATTCTTGTCAAAACAGCGGTATGTGAAGTGGACTTATATAATTGTTTTGGTTTGTACCTTCGCCACTAGAAAGTAGGTCCCTGTAGAATGGGAATATTGTCTGATCACTGCTGAATCCCTAGGGCATAAAACTGCATCTCCTATAGCATCACTCCGTGGGATGCACGTTAGTAAGGGAAGGGTGTTGTTTTGTGTTTTAAAGGGGGAAACACTGGTGTACACAAGGGAGCCTGCTTGAGACTTTGATACTGGTACATTCCCTGTGAAACCTGGAGCTCAGCTTTCTACTTCTTTATGCATGTCTGTCTCTGATGGAGTATACGAAACTTAAGGCCAGTAGTCTTGTTTGTTTTTGTATATCCTATAAAACCTAGTATTATGCTTCATGCAAGGTGGGCACTCAGTAAACTGAATTACCATCAATGTTGTAACTGTTATTTATTACTATTATTTCTAGGGCCACTAAATAGAACAGAGGTAGAAGAAGCATCTGGAGAAGCAACAACAGCATGTATGCCATAACTGGAGACCTGGCTTCTGGTTTCAGCTCTGCCAATAACCACAAGTTGATATGGGCTTTACTCCTCTCTGAGGCCCAGAATGTGAAGAGCCAGAACTTTTGATGAGAGGGTATATGTATTCCTCCACTCTCTAATTTTCTTCCATTTATTTCAGCCTATTTCAGTTTTCCTGCTGCAGATTTATAAATCTCCAATTACTCCTGTTACAGCCTGTTTCTTCCTCTGACCACCTCTGGGTTATTCAGTGCATACGGGGTTCAGAAAAAGCTGTGACTAGAGAAAGAACAGCCCTGGGGACTCACACAGTGGGTTCAGGCTGCAAACTGTGGGTGGAGAGCCTTGATGGAACTACAGCTCCTCAGTGGACATAAGCACTGTCAAAAATTGGGCAAACTAGTGGGTAAAATGTACGAACAGCAGCTAGTAATTTTTAAAGAGCATTTCTCAAACTTGAGCTTGTCTCTGGCTCTCAGTGAAAGGAGACTTCAGTCCAGACGTGGTTAACTGCCCTCAGATGATGATGTGATCTTAGAGTAATATAGGGTTTCCAAAGTAGCTTATTTTCATTCCACTCTTGCATGGAAGAGTTCATGCAGACCAGAACGAACTTCTTGCAGGAAGCAGGCAGACTAACTCACTCCTTTTGATGTTTCCACATCATTCAAAGGAGCATTTTACTGTGATGTGTTGTGGAAAGCATTGTCAGGAGACTAGGGTTCTGAAATCTATGCTTAACTGCTTTCTAGATCATTGTAGGGTAAAGATAAATGAGCGTAGTCTCAAGTCTATGAAGATTTCAGTTTCCTCATCTAAAAAGTGCAGGCAGTAGATTAATTAACTGCTTTTATTTTTCTAAGTGTTATAACCATCAGGATGTTCTTCCTCTCAGTCCATAGAAGAATTTTATTGAGAACGAGATTTTTTACTATTTCAGTGTAGACACCAGGTATGCTACAATTTGATCAGGTTTATAACAGTTACAGGCTGATTTATAGGTGAAGATATCTGACCCAAGGGATCATGACAATTCCTTGAAAAGGATTTGTACAATTCATTATTCCAACTTTTATTTTTAAAAACAAAGTAGTACATTTTAAGGAGTTAGTGTGGTTGGGACACTTCATATCCTGGGAAGACATTTTTCGAATGTTCCCTCACCATTTGAAGCAAGTGAACTGTTCCTTTTCATGGAATTGTCTTTGATAATATAAAAACACTTTATAATGCAAAAGAAAAGGTGCAAAGTGTCTACTTAGATGTTAGGCTGATTCTTCTCAAGCCTACTCTCTGAGCAATGGTATTTTCAGTGTTAAAACAAATAGGGCAGGGTGGTATGTACTTCTCTTTTTCCCCCTCTTGCTTAGATGAACCTTCAGCCGGAAACCCATGAGCTCACACTTTCTAAGCATGTTCAATAATGAAGTGGTAGAGCTCCACGGAATGCTTCAGGACCTCAGGAAGTGGTTAAGGGTTATTCAATAGTTGGTGTTCTCTCTTTCTGTCTGCACCAATTCCTGGGCTGCACTAAGGGTTTGGAAATATCATTTGTGTTGGAAGTGGTATCTTTCAGAAGAGACATAAAAACCAAGGTCTAGGTTGCTTGTGGTCACTAAATACACATGATGTTTTCTGTGAGTTCGTTAGGGATGTTCTTGAGTTTCCTTTCTAAATTTATATTCCTTTGTTCCTCTATATTCTTTTAAAAAGTAATTTGAAAACTGTAGTCTTCTTTTCCCTTAACAAAACTAGAATGAAATGTAACTGGAATTCTTTGCCCTTTAATGAGACTGTTTTAGGAATGGATAAAAGTGACTCTCCTTTAAGGAAAGGTCCCAAACTAAAATATGAGATTCTGAGAAAAAGTAAAGATAAATGTCTATTTGGTCCCCTGCATTGCAGGCAGATTCTTTACCAACTGAGTTATCAGGGAAGCCCGTTTTATGGTTAGCATACCTTAGAAGTGATATAGAATCTTTTGGTGAAACTTTATTTTTTTCAGTATCAACATTTTAAGTGTTTTCATTTGTGTAATATATAAATACATAAAATGTCTCGCAAGCACTCCTTCATAGTCCCTCCATCTTTGGGGTATTGTTTTTTAATACTAGCTGTTCAAATGCACACGCACGAAGTTAGCAATCTATACACGCGCAGAACACACACACTCTCTCACTGTCTCTCTCTCTCAGTATCTCTCTCTTACTACCCTTTGCTCTGAAAATGGTCACAACAGGAGCATGATACACACATCTTTCTCTGAATATTTCTTTATGTTAGATCAGTTCCTTCTAAGTTCTGTGCTTGCCAATGCTAAACTTCCTGCCAGGACAGTAGTCTATTTTTAACATTTTGGGGGCTTATCCCTTCGTTCCAAATCTAACAGGCATGTTCTGTGGCGTGAGAGACAGAAAAGCTGACTGGGTGCACTTACAAATCAGGATCATCAGGATTTGCAATTTCTGTAGAATCAAAGATATGAATGAGAAAGCCCAATTAGAATACTTAAAAGATCATTTGTCACCACTTTAATCTTCATGGGGTTTTACTCATCATTTTCTTTGACTAAAATTATTAGAATCTTTGTCATATTCATCTCAAGGCCAAATGGGAATAGTACCATTAATTTTATATTTTCAATATTTTGGAGCATTTTAGCATGTCATACTAGATTAAAGGTGGTAGGTGACTGTTTTAGTAGAGAAAGTCTTGATTGGTGGCATATTCAGCATCACATCATCTCAGTGTCATTTCTCTAATTCCATATTTCATATACAAATGAAGACTGAGGGATTTATTTCTGTTATTTAAAGCATTTGTTTAATTCAGAGATTAATATATCATCTTCAACCCTGAAAAAAGAGGCCCTCTGAAACATCAGACCCAAAAAATTGGACACGGCCTATTAGCCCAAAAGAACATGTTGCCAATTATCTCCATGTTTATTTAAATATTTAGCTCTAAAGGAAGCAATCATTCCTTTATACTTCTTTAAATTTAGTATTGACATTTTTATTTTGGGAAAGGAGGTCTTTTTTTTTTTTAACATGGATACAGGAAAAGAAAACTCTCCAATAAAAATATTGTCTAAAAAGTTTGTTTTGTCTGCATGATTTACTAAATATGTACAATTTCAATTCACAGCGAAGGTAACAAAGATTTAAACAGCCAACATCACAAATGTCTCAAGTTCTAAAAAAAAATCACTGTGCACAGTTTAACAATTTAATTGAATAAAAACCAAAGCTAAGCCTTCAGTCTGAATCTTTTTTATGATGGGCACAAGCCATGTATTTTTTTCATCTTTGTTACACGATGTATATTTCCGTGACTAAACGCCCCTTCCCATTTTAGTATATTAGGTTATGTCAGTACAGACTTAAAAGAGACATAAATTGCCTCTTGGTACACCTATATGATTCTTGATGTGTTCACATATATGTCAGGATATTTATCAATATATAAAATGACCAGATGAGTCACCTGTGATTTTTTTTTAATGTCTTCAAATGTAGGAATGTTTTGTTGCATGTATAAAATTTTTTTAATTTATAGGAGTGCTATTTAAAGCCATAATAATTTGACCAATGTCCTCTTGACATAAAGTGTCTAGAAACAACTATTCTATGCCGGAAATATAGAGATTCCATATCTCTACCCCATTCAGGTTTGTCAAGCTTGCTATTATATAAATCTGAATGTTATGGTCATTCTGATTTAATGGCCAAGTGAATGAACCAATTAATCATTAGAAACAAATGTCGCTGAATATAGAATAGTGGAGTTACAGTTAAGGAGGGTGCCATCACTTTGGCTAACCCTATAAAATCTATAATAAGGTTGTTTTCACATATATTTTTTCCCCATGTAAATTCT